>NC_060254.1:9497838-9808532 GCF_921293095.1 Ischnura elegans
GGGCAATCTCCATTACGACACGCGGCATATGTGAGTTATTTTTAATCCTTACTAAAAATGTTTGAATTTTAATTGGAGTAAAAAAAATCCCTGCTACTTTCATTCCTTGAGGGGTTACTCACGTATGGGAACTCTTACGGCAAGGAAGTTCTTAAAAGAATCACGCAGTAAGAACTAAGAAGTCGTATCGGGAAGATACTTAAGGTTCTGAGTCCTTGAGGACAGGGTTTTGTCTCCCCGACTTTGACGATTTCGACAGCCGTCCTCTCCGCTGAGGGTATTTAATTACGCGGTATATCCGCCAACAAACGGAGAAAACAGGAACCGACGCAACCGGATAGGTAGTAACACGAGCATCCTATTACTTTCACTGTTCCACCAAATCGACCCTGAGATTTTGACGACGATAAATCCGCCGCCTTCTTGTCCTTTAGAGGAGAGGCCGACCGACAGAGCTGCCACCGCATTCCCTTTTCGTTCCTCTTTTTTTTCTGTAGTCCTCCTCACTGACACTCCAAAAACCCGGCATTGGATCGGAGAATCCATTCATCTTAACTCTGAACCCTCCCGTGATCATTAAGAGCGGTCGAATCATCGGCAGAGCGCGCTTCACCTGGCAAATGAGTCGAAACCACCTACCTGAAAGGTTTTCGAGAAATTCGGTCGTTGACAAAGCGTTGTGGAAGGAGACAGAGGACTTTACACGTAAGAACGGTCACTAATAGCTGCAGGGACTAAGTATGGGCCAAATACATTGGAATTTCAGTTGTACCACGTTCCAGGTCCAAAGAAATACCTCGTACTGGTTAAAAGTCTTGTTATTGGAAGCCTGTTTACCATAATTTCAAGAAAAAGTCGAATTAAAAACGGTATTATTCCATTTTAAGATGCCTCGGGTTTAGAAATCCTGCTGAAGAATTAAAAAAAATTTTTATTAAAAACATTAATTTTATTCAACGTCATTACCAGCTTTGCAGCCTTGAACAACACTGATATTTATCTAAAATACACAAATACAATGAATAGCGCGCTACTTTGGCATGAATGGAGAAATCTGGCATTATTATGCGCTTCTTGGAAAAATAAATATATTCTGAATAAGTTCAACAGATTCAGGCTTCAATTAGTGGAAGTTAGACATATTCAAATAAATAAAAGTGCTACGATCTTTTATTTATTTAAATAAATATATTCTATTCTAAATCAGTAGCTGTAAAACTTGATTGAATAAAACTATTCCATTTTAATAAAAGATAAGGGTTGGGCTAGTTAACCAAATATAATTCTCAATTGATGATTGTTGGTTTGAAACAAGTCTTGAGGCAGTTTTTTGCAGTCTTTGAGCACCGTCGGTTTACTCCAAGGGAAGCGAGACATTCATATCAGCAGATTCGCGGCGTCGAAAAACTAAGATTTATTTACGTGTAACCAGATTAGTGCGGTTAGGTTTTCTGTGTCGCACAACTGCGAAAGACGTACAAGAAATTGAGACTGACATCCCATAACAATGCATGTATTTAACCCGGGAAAACCCACTTTCGTTGTAAAACTGACGGTTGTTCAACTGAGATATCGCCGCATACATAGTGCTGATATTCGCGCACACGAATAGGTAATCAAGTACCAAAGTAAGTAATCCAGTGGCAATGTTCTCGCCTGAGTAATCAGACAAATATATGGGTTAGCGTCGGAAATTTTCTGCTTTAAAATGTGGAATCGTAGAAGCTGATATTGGATAGTCAACAACAGAAAAAAACATTGGTCCGGGAATCGAGCCTCGGATAATGGCCTTATAAGGCCTTGGCATATAACCATTTCGCTATATACGCAATTTACCTATGTTAATGGTGCTAGGTACCAAATAAATATTTTTTAAAGCAATCGATATGAATTTCACCGCAGTTCGAGCAGTCACATTGATACATGTATCACATTATTGGAGGATTTCGAGATATGGTGGTGTAGAACAATGGAGAAGGTAGAGTTGATGAAGAGTAAACGGAGCTTTGCAGTTCTAAACGTGGTGGGCGATGAGAAAAAACTTCTTGAGCTTATATACTCACCTGGGAATTCATGATTATGAGTAGGTATGCGACGAATTGAAGATATATATATATATAATATCCACCTGGCTACTTATCACGAGTAAATTTGGACCGGCCCAAACGGAGACGACCAGCAGTCAACGCGGGCCACACCATTGGCGAGATCATCACTAAACGCAGCAATCATTCAGAGACGAACCCGTGCAAACACGCGGCGTACATTCCAATTACATTAGCATCCTCCGAAGGGAGGAAATGTATCGTGGCTACACCTAGGTATCTCATCTCTCTCTTTCTCTCCGGGGGCGGCAAAAAACGCCAACACATCCACGCAGCGGCGGCGAAAGTGCGTTCCGCGCCTTTTTAAAAGAGCGAACAACACAGAGAGAGAGAGAGAGAGAGGTGCGCGCTGAGCTTACAAGCGGAGAAGAGGAAACGGACGCGGGGAGCGGACGGGGGAGAAATAATTGTTTCTCGTCCGCCCCGCCCGTCGTAATTGCCAGAAAAAGCAAACCAACGCACCAGCATTTCCCATCATCCATCAACACTAACCATCCCCTGGACGAGCACCCAGATGAGGCCACGCAACCATTTTTCTTCGACGTCGCCCGAGATCCTCCTCCTCCCTCTGCCCGCATCCTAAACCACACACATACACACACACACCCCACCACAAAACACCCCCTCATCCTTCCTCATCTCACCCCACTGCCCCACCCTGCCCTCCACAGCATCTTTCTCTGCATTCACCCCGCCATCCCTAACTATCAAAGGAAAAAAAATCACTAACTCTTGCTTTACTTTTTGGTATTCCAGTATAAGTTTCCTGAATATAAGACAATTACTTATACCACCTATTTTTTATCAGAGCGCGACCCGGGTTTCCATGAATTATCATCATCTTCAGGCGCAAATTATGATTTGTTTATCTTATTATTGTTACATAGTTACTTGATGAATTTTAATACGGACGCCAGAATAGGGGAAAAGGATGGTTAGAGATATTCATTTATAAGAGTACTGTCTTGACTTTCAGTAATTTGTAAAATTTCTAACTGCTCCCTAGAGTTCAGTTCACGGCGGCCATTGCGAAATTTTAAAATATTCATTTTAAAATCGCTCCTATGGCAGTTGCATATTAAGTGTTTCGCAAAATTACTTTTTTTTCATTTTTGCTATGTTTGTAAGCACTTAAATGTTCTTTCTTCCAGATTTCAAAATTTCTTCCAGTCTGTCCCACGTATGCACTATTACAATCGTTGCATTTCAATGAATATACTCCACACCTATCCAATTGGTCTATGTGATCCTTACATTAGAGATCAGTCTCCTTAGAGAGGCATAAGGTGTAAAAGACAGGACAGTACTCTTATAAATGAATATCTCCACCCATCTTTGTACCTATTCTGGCGTCCGTTTTAAAATTCATCAAGTAACTAGGTAACAATAATAAGATAAACAAATCATTATTTGCGCCTGAAGATGATGACAATTCATTGAAAGACGGGTCGCGCTCTGTAAACAAATTAGTGGTATAAGTAATTGTCTGATATCCAGGAAACTTACTACCAAAGGAAACATTTTCAGACAGCATAGAAGGCCTAGTAAGGGACCAAACGTCTACATCTATATATTTACCTCCCCAAAATCACTGAAGATCGCGGGTTCGAGTCTAGCCTAGGTAGGTCCCAAACCAGAGCATGGTTGCTTGTTTTCTTCCTTTGCCAATTGTTGTAGTTCCCCGACGTGAAGGAAAAATAGCGAGAATCAAATGAATCGACCGAGTTAGTAATGAGGAAGTCCTAAGAAGTGTTGGAGAGGAGGGAAGCCTCATGAAAACCATGACAACAGACGGAATAACCTTATATGCCGTATCTGCAGACATGATGGACTGATGAAGGCAATCGTCGAGGGGCAAGTGGAAGGCAAGAACGGAAAAGGAGGACCTCGAACAAAATATATGGAACAAGTAAAGAAAGATGTAAAAGAGAAGAAATACGTAGGAGTGAAAAGATTAGCTGACAGGAGAACTGAGTGGAGAGCTGCGTCAAACCAATCTTAGGATTGTTGACCAGTGATGATGATGATGAAATAGAATTGAGCACAGTAATTCTAAGAACTTTTACCAACACTCGTGACTACTTCAGTCACGGTCCATGCCAAAATAATCTCTCCCAGTAGCCCTTGGCGCAAGAAATACCCTGAGGCCGTTTCCCAATTCGCAATTATTCACCCTTCGTGCACTTTTCGATCGTCAACTTACGGATGTGACGACAGCAAGGGTGGATCCAATCGACGAGGGCGCAAGGGAACGAAGGGTAAAGCCGTGTCCCAACTCGTTAGCCATTAGGCATCATGTATTTAGCCAGCCAGATTCTGGGCAGCCAACCACAAGGGAGCATGAATTGGGACATCCTTACGGAGGTGCTGCCATCTACTGGGCACTAGGCCAATGCAAAACAAGAGATAATCGGAATGATTTGAACAAATGATGAACAAAACCCACCCTAAATTGTTAAAATGTGATTTTGAGTATTAGATGTCGGAGAAGAGTATTTAATCATAATTTTAGTATCTTAGACAACCTTTTTGTAATAGTAAAGTAGGGGTATACTTTCAAATTCGTATTTTTAGTTCCGTATGGTTTTGTTAAAGAGGTTTTAGCTAAGTTTGTGGCGAAATGTTAACGTATATCCCTTATAATTGGTTTGTAATATTTAAATCGTCTCTCAACCAAGTACTTTTTTGAATTCCTTACATTTTAGCAATTTAATTTTTAGTTTTGTATTATTAGAACAGGTCTATTTAGTCTATTCAAACGGTTACCGTCTGATTTGGGATTTATTTTCAAAATTTATTTAGAGTATGGTTTACGTACATAAATCAGGTTTCGGTATCATCTTTTAATCACCATACATTTTAATTTTTGTTACTTATTCCGATTCCAATTTCGGGACTTTGTCCAATAACATATAATAATAATTGTTTATTCTTACGGGTGTTAACCTAACGTACAAAAAGTGTTTAATAAGAATTTAGACATAGTGTTACATAATTAAGAATATATTAGAAGCATATAAACATCAATAAGCATTATTTAACACGTTAGAAAAGTAAACGGTAGCAAAAGATAACATGTGATCGGTATAAAAAGTTATAATAAAATAACATATACATACACAAGAAGCATATAAACATTAATAAGCATTAAAATTAACGCCGCCTTCTCTTTAACTAATTTCTCCGTAATTCTTACACTTCCATTAACGCAATTTCATTATTATAAACAAAATAAAAATTAATAATTATTCGAACAAGTCTCAAAATATCAACACTACTTGCAAACAAGTACTATCCCTGGTTACAGCCATGATGCCCTTTCTCCTGAAGACGCTTTGCACGCTTTGAATCATGGGAAAAGTGGGGCGAAGGATGCACTCCTCGATGCCTAAATCTGGCGGCCGCGTTAGCTGCCTAAATTCCCTCCCTTATGCTGGCTAACGAGTTGGGACATCCTTCCAAGATGGCGTCATGGCTAAATCCTGGAATTGGCATAGCCAAATGGCCAATTGGGACACGGCTTAAGTGAACAAGGGAACGCGGATGCTCCCTCGTAGGAAGTGGACGTGAAAATGGCGGCAATGGAAAACTCAGAAATCTTGAACTGGAGTCATAAGTAATTTTGTGCTTATTATGTGCAGAGAGAGCGTCCAATCGGAGCCAGAAAAGTCAAAATACTAAGCAGTACAAATAACAAACGTAAATAAACCGAGAAGCAGGGTGAAATTGATTCTTAAATCAACTATTATCAGATGTCATAACACTAACCTAGGCCTCACATTTCGTTACTGTCAATAGTTCGCATTATTTCCGTTCACACTTTATGGCGCCAGTAGAGCATTAGAAAGGGAGCAGGGTGCAAGGGAAAAAGGGAACGAGGGAATGAGTGCATACTACGTGGATTGGAAAACGGCCTGAGACTCAGTCGCTCCGTGGCCGGTCACTGTGACCGTCACGGCGGGCAACGCGTTGAGAACAAAATACTCTAGGGCCTGCTGTTGCAAAGATGCACGGGAGGATGACGCCTGGTGACCGACCGCAGACTGACCACCAGAGAAAGGCGACGCCGACTGTTTGTCCAAGTGTTTGCGTCGTAAGCAGAGCCAGCAGTGGTGGCAATGCTAAAGCGCGTGGCGACGTGGAAAGAGAGGGGGAGGGGCTCTCTTCGGCTCCTTTGTACTCTTCCGAGAGACAGGGGGGTGGGGGCATGCAGAATGTTAGAGGGGGGTGAGGTAGTAACGGGAGGATAGAAGAATTTCGGAGGGCGGCCCCCTTGTGGTCGAAATATGCACAAAATAAGAGGCCCGATGCTGGAAACAAAGGATGAGGCCATGAATAGGCATTTCATTCCAAGAGGCATCGCATGCCTCTCATATCACAGACGTTGCTCGGCCGTAAAGTTCCCCCAAGACGCCCGCCCCCGCTTCCTCCCAACGGAAATTCCTAGCCGGATTCGGCCGTTTAAAACAATGAATTACAAGTGGGTGATATATTATGCGACGTTCCGGAAAACAAAACACGGGGAGCTTTGCATGATGGCGGTCGGGAAGTTATTCCGAAATTTCTGTCATTTCGACGGCGTTTTCTAATCGATCACGTCCCGCACAAAGGAAAGAGTAACATGGGAATTTAATTCCACCCACGCTGTGTTCCAGGAAACACGAGAACATTAATGTTGATTAAAAAAACACAAAAATAAAGAACACGAATAAAAAAGTAAATGACATCGAACGATATACAACTTGCTGCACGCTAGATTATTAATAAAGTATTCTATCGGTTAAGATAGGATAAAGGTTACTGGCACTTTTCCACGAATACTCTAATTTTACTTCACGACCGGTTTAAATATATTTCATACCATCTCCAGACGAGCCTCTTGACCTGAAGATAATTTTAAAAAATACCTTTTGAATCTGTGTTGGAATAAAACTCTGTATACGATTAAGATAGGCTTAAATGAAATGTTTGTGAATTATCCCTGCAAGTCTCCCCTCACATTTTGAATTTCCCTCGTTTATTCAACATTAGACCTGTATCCATTTATTTCATATACAAAACCTATATCAGACGATTTTACTGGCCAATGATCAATTAGTTTTGAGGTCTTGCATTTCTCTGAAACAGCCATGCTGTGGACGTACAGACTGCAGACCTTTAGTGAAACCACCACAAGTAAAGACATCGTAAGTGAGAATAGTATTTCCAATGATACTTTTGATGATCAGTCACCAGTAGACTAACCAGTGGTCAGTGAGCAATGTAGCCGTCAGTTGGAGTCGAAGCGCGGGCCGTATGGCCCGTGCGACCTAAGCGCCTCGCTATCCACCCGTGCCATCACCAGAAGCTCCTCTACTTCCCGAGACTTTGGTAATATCTTAGCTTTTGGCTATTCTAGACGCACATTTTCATTATTACTTCATGCCTTTTGCTGGAACTGTTTCGGAAATTGGGATTTTAAATGGGAAATAAACTTTGGGTTAAAAACTTAAAATACCTGTGCGTGATCATTCGCTTCCCGACACCAAGGGCAAGAACCCGCGCAATTTAAAGCGCGCGACCCGCGACTTTGAGGTGGCGATCCGCACCCTTATAGTAGTGTTCATTTTTTATGCTGAGAAAATGATCTACAAATTACAATAGACTTATTATTTGATTACACCTGATGCAGAGCCTTTGTAAGACAAAAAGTTCCATAAAAAAGATATGCATTTTGCCAATGTTCACCTGTTTGAAACCCAAATTTCGGTTCCGATGAATTCTTTCCGAGCCGTGCATAAATACGAGGAGGTGCTTCAAAAACGCCGAACTGTTCTCGCGCCAACTTGATGGGTATCTCGAAGAAATATTATGACAGGTCAGTCTGGATCCAGTGGTGGCAAGTGGTGCTAATTAAAAGGATCGCGCCATGAGGGGCTTCTTTCACGACGAGGAACGCAGCGGCGGGAATGCCGACCGAAATACCAGTGCGCCACTGAGGAACACGCCGCCCGGCACATACAAAGGACGCCCTTGTGGCCTCAAGGACGATGCAGACACTGCTGGAGACGGAAATTCTATTAATGGGACAAAAACTTTTGCTGTATTCGTCATCGAATCTTGTCTCTCGGGGTTTTATTAGCTCCAGCGGAAACCTTGAAATATCAGAGGATGCATTATTACAGGATAAGCGAAATTCCGAAAATGGCTTTTTTTTTAAAGTTCGCAAATAGTTTCCTTTGAGGTGGCAGGCCGAAGTTCGCTAATAGTTTCCTTCAACAATGAAAAGGAAAGGCATTGATTGCGATTCGTTACCCACCATTAGTGAATTCATAATATACAAATTACTTGGTTTTAGAAATCCCAGTTTAGACGATTGGCAATCGTCATTTTTAACCGCACTTGAAAAAGGCCACATTCATACCTTGTTTGCATCCTAATTTTGATTTTAAAAAATACTGCTGAAGTGAACCAGAATAAAAATTTTATACTGCCACCCCCTCTCATCTAAGCAGAATAAGTATGGCTCCAGATTTTAACAATTTTCCTATGTACTTGAGAATAACGAATCGATCGAAACTCGTCGTGCGCTACTCGATAAGTTTGTGTAAAAGTGCCTTTTATTTTTGCGTTTAATCAGGTAACGCTCACGGGAGCAGCTTATATCTCCCTCCACAAAATTAATTGTCAGAGGTGTCCGTATGTGTGTAGACCAGAAACGTCTTCTGAACTCATGCCCCAGCTAAAGTTTTGCTTCGAGAGGATTAATAGGTAGATAAATATAATAGCTTTAGAGTTTTCCCTTTGAACGAATGAAGAGGTGTGCCTATAAGGTAGGATGTTCAACCACAGAACTTGCATGACGTGACGTAACAAATGGTAACGAGAAAACGACACATTGGACACAACCAGAAGCAGCACTACGGGGTCCGGGAACATGAGGTTCACTTATGTACTAACTATTGTCGCAATTCGTGCAGCCGTATGGAAACAAATAGTGGACAGACAAACAGACATCCTCTTTATATATATTGGCCAGAGAAAAGGGAGTTTTCTGTGCATAACCCCCACCGAAATCTTAGTAAATCTAAGCGTCTTGGTAGCGCAACTGGTTGAGCACCTGGGCGGCAACCAGGAGGTTCTGGGTTCGAGTCCCAGTCAGGCCGCATTTTTACCCTCTGATTTTCGGCTTTTTGCATCTACCACAGCACCGTTGTCCTCGTCCTTTTTCTATCATACTTATGTTCCTAATCCTTTCTTTCCTTACCTCTGACTTTGTTTGACTGTTTACGCTAAAGGCGTCGCGTGAATGAATGAAGTAGTTCATCTGCATATTCATATATACAGTGCACTCCCGATTATCCGGGCTAGTGATGGGGAGAGATGGCACGAATAATCGAAAAACATGGATAATCCAAACTTTATCTTAAATGTTTTGTAATGTTCATAATTTACGTAAAACAAACAATATATTATTATTTATGCAGTTATTCGATTATTTAAGAGTGCTTTCCGGACTCATTGAGAGATCTCTTCGCCAGTTCATGATCATTTTAGCGGCGATAACATGGTTGCACTCTTATTATTAATGCTCCATGTAAGGCCTGGTTTTGAAAACCACACATCCGCGGCTGTATGGTAATGGATACAGAAAAGTGGTTTGCACGAATACCTGTAAACCACTGCTCGACGTCGGAAACTACACTGTCAGGCACCACACCACGTAGTCGCGTCTCGCACAAGTTGCCGGGTTGCAACTGCTGAAAATGTGTATCCGTGATCATGGACCGCAGTCGCGCACTGCGAAGCTTGGAAAAAATAAACGCGGTGCTCTCGTGAATGCAGCCAGCGCGTAATCGCTTCCGTTTTACGAAGGGGATTCTAACGCAAATAATAAGCCCGGTGTATCCTAGAATTAATGACGTGATTCCTATGATTTTTCGTCCGATTTTTTTTAAATATCCCGGAAAGAATTGAGCGAGCGTGGAAATCATGCACGGATAATCCGCAACCCGGATAAACCGAAGCCGGATAATCGAGAGTACAGTAATTAGAAGGAAAATGTGGACGAAATTGTCACCACCTAGCTACGAATGCGGAGAGGGCAATCTTCGGCCTAGCCGTCTCAATTAAGAGAGTGCGTTGAGAGGGAGTAGGGGGGAAGTGGTCATGATAAATGGGTCAGCAGTGCTTTTCTACGTGAGCGGTGGTGAGACGGGGCGTGGGAGTGATGGGCACTGCTTTGCATAGGGGGCCATTGTGCTCTGGGCACATCATTCACTCATCCATTGCCACTCTCGCTCGCTTCAGCACCACCGGCGAGGAACGGACGCTATATACATTCATTCATATGAGGGGAGGAGCGGCGGCGAATGGAAAGATGAATGTGAGAATGAACGCGTGGGGGCCGATGAAAAAGAGGACAAACGATTTGAGGAAACTTATAGATGTGTATTGAGACTTTTTAAAGACTTAATCTGATGGAGTTATAACATATTAGTACAGCAAAAGTTACTGGCATCTTTCTCCCCACGGCAAACCTTAACGTCGTTATTCACGTGCCACGGAATTGCGCAGGTTAGTAACATATAAATTCCTCTTTATGGCGTGGACTAGCGCGAATTTCACGAAAAAATTAGACATGGGACTATTTTGCCATCTCCATTCCACGCATTCCCGTATGTGTTCTAGCAATTCATCGCTTTACACGTCGCAATAGGGTGGTTTCCCATGTTTTCTTATTCCCTGAATTGAAAGATTATTACTCCTGGAGAACACATTTTACACATTTAGATTTTTAAATGAGGATATCTATTTTTCGCGATGAAATGAAAGGTGAAAATTTTCAAGCGCGCGAAAACGCGATGGCTAAGTATGAATGCTGGGAAAACCCCGTGTGACGTCATTCTGGTTCCCGCTGTCGCCGTGTGAGGTGAACTTGGGGCGAGAGTATGTGCTTCGCTGCGATGCAGGCTGCTAGCAGGTAGCAGAGTACCCTGCTAGCAGGTAGCGCTTGGCTTAAATAAGGATTATTAATACCTTATAATTTGAAGAAAATTTTCCGACCTTAGCCAGTTTTAATAAGTGATTATTAAGAGATGTTTCCCTGAGCTCTGTGCCTAATGCATGCATTGGTAATCTCAGACGATGTATAACTGCTATCTACTCGTATAGAAAATTAGAAACTAGGTCCCTGTGACGTCACGTGGAGTGGCATCGCATGGGCGCCAATCTGGACTTTTTCAAATGCAGTTAAAATTGACCATTGCCATTCGTCTGAACTGGGATTTCTAAAACCTAATAAAATGTATATTATGAATACGCCAATGTGGGTAGCGAATCGCAATCAATACCTTTCGTTTTCTTTGATGAAGGAAATTACCCAATTTCGACTTCGCCTTCGTAAGCAAGATTGTGCAAGTACGTGCCCCGTGCAAAACGGCATTTAGGCATGTTAATAATACTCATTCAGGATTCGGGGTTCACTCCTTTCCTTTTGCTTCATTGCACTTCAAGAATTTTTGAGAGGGTGTCCACGCTACCCTACGCTGAAATTTCGCGGATTGATTGTAGTTCAAGTTCCCAGCTGATTTAGCTGTCTATTGAGAAGTTCTAGACTTTTTATGGTTTCAAGCGTTTTGTTTTCGCGGTGTGATCATGGCATATTGTCGTAGGCAAAATTAAGTGGGTGTGGGAATGTGGGAAGGGATAAGGGCAGTTTTGGGGACTTTTTGCTTGGTGTGTGTTGATGGGGTGTAATCCCAAAGAGTTGTTAGGAGTTCGTTTTGCGTAGCAGCGAAGGATTTCTCGGACCGGAGAAGGTATGATTTCAAAAGGCAAAGGAGAGGGGTTAGTTTTCGGTCTTTCCTAATATTTTTGTTCGACATGAACCAAATTCTTCTGACGATGGCGTTTTCGACTAATTGGATGCGTGTGAGATTCGTCGCAGCTGCGTGGAGCTAGACCAGGGAAGCATATGACAGAAGAGGTTTGATGCGGCTGTTATACAGGAACAGTTTGTTTTTGGAGAGGGTGTCCAAAGGATTGACCCAGGGTTTTAACTCGGGACCCTTCAGTAAAATGCGAAGGGTAAAGCAAATATAATTTCAATGAAATATTATAGTCTATATAACTTCCATCGCATCGAACATAATAACATCGCATAATACAACATGTATCTAAACCGATCGGGAAGTGAAATGGAAGTATGTATGTAAAATTTCCAGTACCTTTCAACTTTCTAGTGTATAAACTTACTAGCTGGAGCCCAGGGAGTAGGAGTGTTGAAGAAACTTCCTCTACGGTTTGTCGAGAGGGCTTTCTGAAGATGAAGTGAGCGAGGACTAGGAATCCCAGAAATTTCTTTTTTGGGTTATGGAAAAAACTGACCAAGTCGGCAAGGAGAGGAAGAGGGTGTATAATTTGTGAGCAATGGATGATTTGAAGAGGTGGATACCAACGAGGGCAGAAATCCCAAAGGTGAGTCATAACTGTTGCTCTGTGGTATTCAGGGGTTTCGCAGGAATGGGCTCGTACCCAAGAGTGATGGTCAAGGTGGAGTAATGTGACAGGGCATAATTTAAAATGGGGTCTCTGGAATTGGATTAGCGGTGAAACAGCTGTTTTCCTCCCGAATGCAAACTAGTAAAAGAGAACAGATGTCACGAAAAGAGCAACTACCTCTTAAAATAAAGGTACTCAACCGTTTAAGTTAGGTTTACATGGAGAATTATAAGAAAGGCCTCGGCTAGGCACGCAGCAAAGAGAGGGAGGAGCTTTGGGGGCTTCGGCTACTCCCCCCAGAAATTTTTAGCCTAGTGGCGACGACCAACGATCTGCTGAGGAGACTACTAGCCTAGGGGCAAGGAAAAATATTTCATTACTTTTCGCTGCTCACAGGCTGCGTATCTATCATACGACTCTACATTTTTCTACATTGCTACATTTCACAATGTCTCCCAATAATCAATTTTGGATTTAAAATTCAGCATTGTTCAAACGAAATGAGAAGCTGATTTAGTAAACCATACTGTGTTCCGATGCGTTCGAATCCTCAACAAAATACGAGCAGAAGCAATCCGCGTGCCACTAAAAAAAAAACTCCCTTTAAAATTTGCCTGTATACCACAACCAAAATAAAACTTCACTCTTCTAACTGCCAGTAAAGTTAATTCCCCGACGTTCTATCTATGAATCCTATTCTACTTTCCCCCTTCTCTTACCTGGCATCTTTAACCAAAACCAAGTAATAATGATCACATCACGTGATAATTCAATTAGGGATTTTTCTCCTGGCGCTAAGTACTTCTAGAAAGCAAGGCTCTAAGCTACCAACTGGTAAACAGCTACTTCCTGTTTTATTGCCGTTTGATTAAACACTAGGGAATGGTTTTGCGCAGAAAAATGCGAATTCACGCTCGCTCCTAACGGCCAACATAATTTGATACCCAACAAATAAGGCTATCAATATCATATAAAGGACAACAAGACAATTGGTAATGGTTTAAACTTCATCCAATCTCTTTCTCCTCGGCTAGTCTGGCCTACGAAAAATCTTCACGACTGTATGGAATGAATCACAAATAAATCATGATGAGAGATTTTTCTGGTCAAAAATAAAATGTGTTCATTCATGCATTACCACAATAAATATATAATAAGAAATTGAGGTTGTAAACATTTCAGGGTTTAATTCCACTATCACGAGCAAGAAAACTTATTTTCCAAATTTCTCGTTCAACTTCCACCGACCTCTTCACTATCGAGTTCATTTTAAAGGTTGGTGAGAATAAAAACGGTGATCCATGAGACTAAATTTGATATAAGGAAAACAAATTGAAATTTAGTAAACCCAGCTGGAAATACCCACTAAACAGGTCACCAGTTTTAAAAACTATAGCAGCGTCAGCTTTTGCGATCTAAATTAAATAAAGCTTTTACTTTTCCCAAAACATAGACTTAAATTTTAAATTCCAATATTTTAAAAATATACCTTATTCATAATGATGGATTATTTTGCTTTGCCAACGCCTCTGCGTATTTACAAGCCCTTTCTTTCCTCACTTTGAAAAAAACAATTCAGCGAATAAATATTCTAAAAAAGGGAAATAATCTTTCATTTCAACGGGGACAAACCCCTCCACAACAAAAAAATCATCTAAATTGTTTAAATTCTTTGTTGACCAACCAGTGTTTTTGGTAGAGAAACCAGCAAAAATCACCGAATAACTGAATCAAGTTTTTGAATAAAAGTGCGATTTCAGATGATAGGAATAGGTAGCATTGCATTCACCACCAAGGGGGATCTGAAATATAATAGGAGCGAAAGAGGCTGGTAGAAGTGGCAAGGAGAAGGGGGCGGTGAATGATAGAGCATTAAGGGGTAGGGGGTTGGGCGGAGAGGAAGAAGAAGGGGGAAGGGGTGTGATGCTCCGCGACACCGGAAGCAGTAAGGGGCGGCGGAAGGGGATTTGCCAGGGGCAGAGGGAGGGCAGATGAGTGGGCTGCGGACACGACGATTGGACGGAAATGTTCTAGGGGGAGGAGCAGCAGAGGACAGGTGTTGGCACTGGGAGAGATAGCAGCGAAGTGGGGGATGGGGTTGGGGGGGGGGGCAGGAAGTGTCACAGCTCAGAGGCGTCATGGGCCGCGAGCAGAAAATGGTGACGAGTTCAAAGCGGACTTACGATTATTGCTCGAGTTTGGTGTGGCAGGGGTGACATCCACTCTGAACGAACACTCACCTGAAAAAGGGAAAAGAAAAGTTTAGAGAATGTTAACTCGGGTGGTTTCCTAGTTATTTATTGCCTAAATCGAAAGATAATTATTAATAATTAATAATTATTCCTGGAGTACGTGTTTCACGCATTTAGATTTTTAAATGACGATATCTATTTTTCGCAGTTAAATGAGAAGCGAACATTTTCAAGCGCGCGAACGGCTAACAATGAATTCTGGGAAAAAACCCGTGTGACGTCATTCTGGTTCTGGCTGCCGCTGTATGAGGCCACCTCGGTACGAGGCTATGAACGCCGCTATGATGCAGGCTCCTTGCTGCTGAGCATGGCGGTAGCGTAGGGGTACCTTGCTAGCAGGCAGCGCTTGGCTTAAATAAGGATCATTAATATCCTATCAAAGGAAGAAAACTTTCCGACCATAGGCAATTTTAAAAGGTGATTATTAAGAGATGTTTCCCTGAGTTCTGTGCCTCATGCATGCATTGGTAATCTCAAACGACGTAAAACTCCTGACAACTCGTACACAATGAAGGTCCCTGTGATGTCACATGGAGTGACATCGCATGGCCGCCAATCTGGCCTTTTGACATGGCCGCCAATCTGGCCAATTGAACATTACCATTCGTCTAAACTGGGATTTCTTAAACCAAATAATTTGTATATTATGAATACACTAATGGTGGGTAACGAATCGCAATCAATGCCTTTAGTTTTCTTTGATAAAGGAAACAACCGTATTGGCATAGGTATCACATAATTATGATTACTGTCAACTTCGTGTTTAGGACCTCTTAGATAAACTCGGATGGGAATCTCTGTCAGACCGCAGATTGAAAAATAGACTAAACCTTTCAGATAAATTCAAGAGCAGTGTCTTTTCTAACGAAGTCAGCCTTATCTTACGACCGCCAACATACTACGGAAGATCAAATCATATAAATAAAATAAGATAGATTGACTGCAGAACAGACAGATTCAGAATGTCTTTTTTCCATGATCAATAAGAGGTTATAACAGCAGCGTAAGAACTCATAAATACATTAGATAACTTGTAGTGTAGCCTACTAACTTATGTATAACTTAATGCATGATTCTGAATTTTATTAGTATTTCTAACAGCATGTGGTTGTATAGTTCGTTAGTAGACGTGACGTTTTTTGGACCGTGTGGTGTGCATGTGGGAGTCCAACTGCTTGCTGGTGATTGATAACCCCCTGCCAAACACCCTAGAGGTGGCTCGCAGGGTAATTTGTTGACGTACGATTGCTTCGCGTGAATTCTATGGCTGCTATAGGGTGAACCCCTTTTTATTAAGTGCCAAAATTAAACAGAGGAAAAACCATTTTTATGATGATAATAATTTTACAATTATTCCTGTTAGGTTATAAAGAAGGGTACAAATAAGTACACCAATGTGATAAGGTATAGGAGTAAAATTTACCTGATTAAGTAGAAAGGTTAATAAATCTATAAATATAGTCTGTTACATCAATAATTGTCTAAGAATATTATAAACTAATGGAGGTATCGCTTTACGCCTTATCCGATGCAGATTCAAACGCATGAAAAGCATTGCCAACTTATGCTCGTCTCGAGTTATGATGTCTCGAATTTCAATTCCACTATCGAATATTGCCAAGGAGTCAATCCTTTCCATATCCCACAAGGTGCTATGCAGGGTGCCTGTACGGCAACATGAAACCCTCTCATGAAAGATCCTCTTATAAGGCTCGAGGAGTGGGGTTGTAACCCGGAGAACATCCCTCCCCTGAGGCTACGTCATTGCAAGACATGTACTTAAATATTTGATTCCAAAAGAGTACCTTGTTCATGTATTTTATTGTCACATTAATTATGGCATAGAACTATGGAGCCACTCGCCATCCGAAAATTGTTTATTTAGGATGCGAAAAAGGCAGTCAGGATAATATCATCCTCAAACCCAAGGGATAGCTGTAAGTCTCTTTCCTGCGAGTTGGGTATTATGACTTTGAATAGCCTGTATATTAATAAGTGCCCCTGCAATGTAAGAGAAAATCTTAGCTCTTTTGAGAAAAGGTCGAACATCTATAACCACTATACCAGGAACAGTGATGCCTTAGACGTCCCAATTATTGTAGATTTGCCAAATACAGGAATTATTTTAATGTCTTAAAATACAATTATTCAATAGATTGATCCCTGAGGCTAAAGATGTGTGTGTAAGTTAAAATATAAAGTTATCCGTAATTGGCTAACAAAGAAAGCATTTTACTCTGCAAATGAGTACTTTGATTACAAAATTGTGTTGCCCTTCGTTGATGTACAATCTTTTGTCTTGTCATATTTTATTTTGTGTATTTGTGTGAGAGGTTCGCTAGGTAAGAGTTTAAAGAAAAGGTTAGTGAAGAGTCTTAGCGGGGAGGGGATGTTGAAAACAGTGTTAGAGGGTAGAATGTTGGGTAAACGCGAAAGAGGAAGGAAAAGAATAGGATTTTTAGATAGAATGAAAGGGAGTAGGTGTTATTGTGAATTGAAGAGGGAAGTGGTTGGTGGGGAGGGAGGATCCTGGAATTCTTGTTAAGCACTCCATGGAAACCTACCTTAATCGGTAGAATACTTTAATAATAATTTGTGTAATTTACTTTCTTAAGGTGAAGTATTGTAAGTAAATGTAATTTAAATCACTCAACTTAGTATGACGAAGACTGTTACAAAACCAATTTGTTTCATGTCTAATAAATTATTATTACCATGCCTCAAGTAGGTTAAAACGATTTCTGGCTCAGCCCGTTATTAATGTGTACCGAGCCATCGAAGAGGTCCTCCACGTGCTAGTTACTAAGGTGATCTCCCTTATCGTGCGCAACGCCCTTTTATGGTACAATATTTCGTCGCTGGAGCATAACGGAAGGAGCAGAAGAGCGGCCCGCCGGCAGCGGCGCGCCCCGCGCTTGCGTCACGAGCTATCTATTCCATCGATGGCCGTCGTTAAAATATATCCAGGCTAAAAGTTATTGGAGGCCGGAAGGAGGGGGTGGGTTCCAATTAAAACATGCCGAGGCTTCGAGCGATTTTAAAATGGTGAAATGGGCATTAACATTTTTACGACTCGAACAGGACCTGTAAGGTACAATTTAGATTTTGGACGCACTTGAGGTGATAAAAGTTTGAAGGGAATTTTCATCGACATCTTCCAATAAACGCCGTGCTAAAAGGTGCAAGGCAAGAGCGATGCTTGAGGTATCTCTCGGAATGCCATTACAATTCTCAACTCAGGTTCCAAACGATCGATTGAATATACTACGCAGCGCAAACAGGGTAGAGCGAGAGAATGAGTTTTATTCATAGGAACACCAATATGAATACATATTTATTCAATTTGTCCAAAAAATCATACAGATAACATGTATTACCTTGTATAAAAGACAAATCGAACAGCTATCCTTCGAATGGCCCGCCAATAAGCGTAAGATTCTCACACAGCTACGACATAAAACCTTTTTCCCACCAAATCCCGGTCGTTGAGGATTTTTAAAAACATATGTGGCACATTCGATAGCTTTAAGTAAAGCCCGGAAAATTTATTTGAATTTGCAGATATTGTAGCTCATTATCAGTTTCGAAGGGCTGGATACCAGAAAAGGGAGTCAGAAATATAAAAAAATCAATAAAGCATGTAAAAAGTTCACTGCTATTGCAGAACAATTCATAACTCATGTTCTCGATGCATAATGGGCGTATAAGTAATTTTACAAGTTGTATATTTCAAGTCTGCCACTTGATAGATGGTAAAATTCACATTAATTGCCATCGGAAAAAATTCTCTGGCCCGGGAGTCGAAGCACGGACCTTTGGCTTTCTGTGCCATAGAGCATTTCCCTACCTAAAACGGGTTATTCAGTTTCCATGGTAATTTCACTGAGGTTAGTTTAGCTGGGTACTATGCGCTGCCATTCTGGATGGATTGGGAGAGCAAGGCAATAAGAATGCCAAATGTTGCCATTCGCATTCATCCCCTGGGATTTCTATCGATTAATTTTCAGGTGAATAAAATGTACAAGTAAGAATAGTATTTGTAAGGCGATTTGCAATGTAAAAAAAGCTAAATAGCCACCAGATGGCAGCTGCTATAAGCTGCACTATCTGGCCAAAAAGTTACAAAAAACTCGTAAGATAGCAGTAGGATCAACTGACAAACATAAGGCGGTTTTAAATATCTAGAGGCGCTGTTTCAGACTTTTTATCGTGGTCAAAGTTCCACCATCTTGGTTTGACAATTTTTGAACATAGTTTCCGGCTGATATTTTGATGTGGCTGTGTTCTGAAAATGCACTGCAATGAATGAAAAATGCTACTACAATCACTAGTACTTCACGCGTGATTGTTATTGGATTTTTCCCATAATTCGCGATACGTCTATTAATGTATAAACACTGTGCCTGTTAGCCACTTTATTAATGAGAATATCCTTGAAAATATACTTTAATACTGTAATTGTTATATTTCCGTTAGATAAAATAAATTAAATACCAGTATAAGTGCTGGTAAAAGGCTAGTTTACTCAAGTAAATTTTATTATCAGCTGAGCTGGTTGAAGAAAATAACTGTGACTTGACTTGTTATTTATTTAACCTGGCCCGGGTGAGACCACAGTCCCGTCCCTCTTTCCCAGGGGCCAGGGCAATAGGGTGGTTTCCTATTATTTTTTTATTGCCTAAATCGAAAGATGTTTGAAAAAGAATATTACTCCTGGAGTACGTATTTCACGCTTTTAGATTTTTACATGACGATATCTATTTTTCGCGATTAAATGAAAAGTGAAAAATTTCAAGCGCGCGAGTAAGTAGGAATGATGGGAAAGTGTCCGTGCGACGCATTTCTGGTTCCCCCACCCGCCTCGTGAGGTGACCTTGATCGAGGCTCTGAGCGCTGATAGGACGCAGGATGCTAGCCGGTAGCTGAGTGCCATGCTATCTGCGGTAGCGCTTGGCTTAAAAAAGGTTTATTAATACCTTATCACACGATGAAAACTTTCCGACCTTAGCCAGTTTTAATAGGTTATTATTAAGACATGTTCCCCTGAGCTCTGTACCTCTTGCATGCATTGGTAACCTCAGACGATGTATAACTCCTATCCTCTCGTGTAGAAACTAGGTCCCTGTGACGTCACGTGTAGTGGAATCGCATGGGCGCCAATCTGGCCTTTTTCAAATTAGGATAAAATTGACCCTTGCCATTCGTCTAAACCGGTATTTAAAAAACCAAATAATTTGTGTATTATGAATACACTAAAGGTGGGTAACGAATCGCAATCAATGCTTTTCGTTTTCTTTGATGAAGGAAACTACCCTATTGATAATGATTTTTTCCTGGGAAATGATGTTAGAATCATAACTTCGCAAAGCCTATCAATGAAGTAAGAAAAAAAGTTCACATTGCGTGTTCCACAGGTTATTATAATGTATTAACGAGTTATGACAAAAACTTTCACCAAAAAGAAAGCATTGACCCTGGCATGGGATTGTCAATGTTTTGGTCACAGTGGGCGTGGTTCGTCCTACACAAGCACCCCCATTCCAGCCACACTTCGCTCCACGCTCGAAACCAGTGGTGCCCCCTCCAGATATTCACAATCTTCTTGGCTAAAACCCATTCTGAGGTTCGCTCTGAAAAGATAATTTGGCGGTTTAATTGGCTAGAACGCTTAATTAGAATTCGGGAATTCCAGATTCGAATTCCGGCTGCGCCAAATATATTTTCATGCTGAATTTCTTCCTTGGTGTTGATGAAGTCTTCTCGGGAAATCTGCCGGGTCAAGATGGACCATTCTGCCAACGTTTCAATGGCCTTCTGGCCAGATTTTGCTCCACGCTCGAAACGAGTTGTGCTCCCACCAGATATTTACAACCTCCTCGGATAGATACCTATCACTATGCATTCTGCGTACCAGTACGCTTATGGATTCGAGTGGGCTAAACAAGGCCCTTGAGCCAAGGTAAAATTTGAAATAACATTCTACCCTTTCCAGGAGTATGCTGGTAGTGAAGGCTGCTGGGGTGCTTCACCGGGTGCTCCCCTCAACTGCTGGCGGCGTTTCGGGGTACGAGTGTATGGAGCACGAAAATAAACGTAAAACAGTAATCTCCCATTGGCTACTTAGTGAGTCGACGACGCGGGAGCAAGGGACGTTTTATTTCGCTTCGTCAATCCCGAAGGACAAACAAACAGTTTTCACTCGAACATTCGAACGCAGTGCATTGCGATCTCAACGACTGCGTTACGTACGATTGTCATGGAGTACGACGCGTACCAAGGGTCAAAAACTAGAGGAGGGCAAGCCGAGGTCGTTCAATTTTAACACAGTAAAGGTTAAGGGAACTAAAATTTCAAGAATATTATTACAGCGGTTCATTAGTTTTTAAAAATTGTTAGCTCAAAAATAAAATATTTTTATCTTAATTACATATTTTATACTAATATCAATTTTGTCTTGTATGATGTGAGGCATGATGTGTTGGAAGTTCTTCATATCCTGTCACCGAAGTAGTCTGTCACTGCAGTTTCTTGTTGTCCTTTTGTTTTTGTAAATGTAATTATTGTTTTCTACATGTTATATTGCGTCTTCGTCCCCTAATTTATGTATTGTAACCTGGCCACTATAAAATGGCAAGTATATGCTTTATGTGGTTATATTTCTTTATAATAAAAAATAAAAAAAATAAAACAATAAAATATTAGTGAAATTGGACATTGCAATATTTCCACAGAGTCTTATTTTGACACAACGCGTTTCGTTGTTATAAACAACATTATCAAGTGTAAAGGCCGTTTTACACGGGGCACGGAATTGCGCAGGTTAGAGCTGCATTAATTTCTAAAATGGCGTGGAATTGCGCGAATGCATGAACGAAATTAGAACAGGGGCTATTTTGCCGTCTCGCATCCACGCATTCTCGCATGTGTTCTAGCGATTCACCGCTTTACACGACGCAATTTTGATTGCGCCTTCGCACGTACGTCAGATTGCGAAACTCCGTGTACCGTATAAAGCGGCCTTAACAAAAGGCTTAAAGAGTTCTTCCTTATATAGGTCTTGGTGCTTGGGTCCAAATGCTGTACCACCTTCGCACCATACCCCCTCCCCTCTTCACACCATAGCAGAGCAATAGAAGAAGGACACGGGGTCACCCACCCAGGAGAAGAAGATCATCTGGATGAGGACTCCATCGGGACGACCACGACACGAAAGATGATAGTGAAGACGCGCTTGGTACCTACCCTCACCCATCCTGGAACCTTTCTTTAGCCCCCCCCCCCCCTTCTCCTCTTCCGACACCCTAAAAAACGACCCTTTCTCCAAAAACCCTCAATATCCCCACTTCTCGACACACAAACCCCATCCTCCACTTCACCCCTCCCCTTCAAGCACCAAGACATATATAAGGAAGAACTCTTTTAAGACTTATGTTTCCCTTGATAACGTTGTTTGTAACAATGAAACGCGTAGTATCAACATAAAATTCAGAGAAAATATTGCAATGCCCAAATTTGACTACTATCCCTTTTCTTGGATTAAAAGAAAATTTGATCAAAATTTTCGTTTTCAACTTCGTATAATATTGCTTTTAATTTTGCCCCCCGCTGGGTGCGCTTATAACTCGAACCCCGAGTCGGCAGCCATAGAGGAGATTACCTGGTGGAACACCCGAACAGCCTTCACTAACATGGTAAAATTTATTTATTCCTCGGTTCCAAAGTTAGGCTTAGTTCATCGCAGCAGTCCCGTGCTGGACCGCCGGGACACAGGGGCCCTATCCCGGTGCGCCCTCCAGCCTAGAAATCTTTGGCGCCCTCCCGTTCCGAAACTGAAAGATTTTACAGTCAGAATACCAAACATTGAGCAGTTAAAATGATTACAATTATACATCATTTAACATCATAATTAACACCGTCTTGAGTAAACAAATTAATAATTTAAATTAACATATTTTAAATCTTGTAAGATTCAAGTTTATCTCAAGAGGGTAAGGATTATCTCGTCCCAAATCAAGGCTGTCCCTTCCCCCCCATTCCATTCCGTGCTTAACCCTCACCCCCGCCTTCTCAACCAGTCCTTTCACTTTCCCTTTCCGTCCTCACTGTCATATTATTAATAAAATATTCTACCGATTAAGGTTGGTTTCCATGGAGTGCTTAAGAAGAATTCCGGGAGCCTCCCCTTACATCATGCACTTCCCTCTTCTGTGCACAATAAGACCTACCTCAGAGTAAGGATAGGGAGAGAGATTTTTGGTTTCTGCGCATGCGGACAACATTGAAAGAGCCGTGGTGGGGGTAGGTCACGTGTCATCGGGGCTTTTTGCTGGAATCTCCTATTTAAATGCATGGGATTTCTGTACGAGGTATGCTATTTTGCAGTGAATTCGGCATAAATATTTTTATGAAGAAGATTCTAGTGCCCTCACGTTGAAGAAGAGATATTGTTCTTATCACGGAAGAATCTTTGGGCCGATACATCGCCTATTTTGTGCATTAATTAGCTTCAAATATACCGGTAAGATGGTTATGTATTGCTGCGCTTGGAATTGTACGGAATCGTACGTGAAAGGAGGAAAAATTACTTTCCACTCGTAAGTATTTCTTTTTTATGTGTACCATGTGTTTTATTTCTATCCGCTTGAAGTACTCTGCTACAAATATGTTAAAGTATAGTGTTTAGCTACGTTGGTGATGAGATAACGTGGTTAACAATGTAAATGTGTGCTTCTGTCCATATCCTTGGTTGCTGATTTTTAAATCGATTCCACCACTGTTAAAAATCACATACTTTTTAATTGGTAAATATAATTAATGGCGCGTGTTAAAAATGCGTACTCGCTGAACGATGAAATGCGGTAAGTTCTTTCTGTCTAAGAAAATCTTCACGTTGTCGGGAAATCAAATTGTGTGATTGCTTATTTTTTATATGCTTCTATTAGTGCTGGGTATTGAAGGATGCTCAAGACATTTGCTATGAAGCTGCATTATTATATTGTTCCTGTGACTTTCTTCTGAGTGCTTATTTTTGATAAGCTTCTATTAGTGCTGAGTATTGGGGGATGCTCAAGACATTTGCTATGAAGCTGCATTATTATATTGTTCCTGTGACTTTCTTCTGAGTGCTTATTTTTGATATGCTTCTATTAGTGCTGAGTATTGGGGGATGCTCAAGACATTTGCTTATTTTTGATATGCTTCTATTAGTGCTGGGTATTGAAGGATGCTCAAGACATTTGCTATGAAGCTGCATTATTATATTGTTCCTGTGACTTTCTTTTGAGTGCTTATTTTTGATATGCTTCTATTAGTGCTGAGTATTGGGGGATGCTCAAGACATTTGCTTATTTTTGATATGCTTCTATTAGTGCTGGGTATTGAAGGATGCTCAAGACATTTGCTATGAAGCTGCATTATTATATTGTTCCTGTGACTTTCTTCTGAGTGCTTATTTTTAATATGCTTCTATTAGTGCTGGGTATTGAAGGATGCTCAAGACATTTGCTATGAAGCTGCATTATTATATTGTTCCTGTGACTTTCTTTTGAGTGCTTATTTTTGATATGCTTCTATTAGTGCTGGGTATTAGTGAATACTCATGACATTTGCTTTGAAGATTCAGGGATTTATAAGTGCTTGTGAAAGTTATTTTGAGTTCTCTCAGATGCTCTTTCGCTTCTTTTTTTCCTGAGTGTTTGGGATGCTTATGATTTTTGCTTTGAATTTTCATGATTGTGCTAATTGTTTTGAGTGCTCATAGACACTTTTTAATATCCAACCTGAAGTGCCTGCTCCTTTCTCTTCAAGTTTCTTTTAGCGCTGAGTATTGGGGCATGCTCATGGTGTTTGCTTTGAAGCTTCATGCTTTTATTTGTGTATATTAATCTTTTTTGAGTGCTCATAGATGCTCTTTTGCTTCTTTTTTTTCTTAGTATTGGGGAAGCTCATGGCATTTGCTTTGAAGCTGCATTATTATATTGTTCCTGTGACTTTCTTCTGAGTGCTTAATTTTGATATGCTTCTATTAGTGCTGGGTATTGAAGGATGCTCAAGACAGAAGAAGCTCTATCGATTTGTGCTCATGCTCTTGTTTTTGAGTGCTAACAGACAATTATACATTTGTATGTCCTTCCTGAAGCACCTTCTATTTTCAAAATGCTTCATTTAGTGCTGATTGTTTGGGGCATCCTCATCTGCTTATGCCTACGTTTTTAAGTGTTAATAGACATCCTCTCTCTTTAATATTCACGTTAAAGTGCCCATTCATATTTATACACCCTTCTTTTAGTGATGAGCATTTGAGGTAACTCATGACATTGGATTGGAAGCTTCCTTATTATGTCTTGCTTCTGGATTTGTTTTCAAGTACTAATGGACATTGTCTCTCATAAATATCCATTCTTTATTGCTTGTTTCTATTTTTAATGTGCTACTTTTACTGCTGATCATGGGAGGTTGCTCATGACATTTTCTTTGAAGCTGCCGGAATTATTTTATGCTTGTTACTTTTTTATAGTGCTGAAAGACATTCTTTTAATGTCCATTCTGTATTCCTGCTTCTATTTTCAACATTCTTTTTTTGTGCGGAGTATTGGGGATACTCATGACATTTGCTGACGCTGATGGATTAATTAGTGCTTTTGACCTTGTTTTCGAGTACTGAAAGACACTTTTATGTATCCATCCTGGAGTGCCTGCTTATATTTTCAACATGCTTATTTTTGTGCTGAGCATAGGGGGATAGCCAAGACATTTGCTTTGAAGAGACTTGATTATTTTGTGCTTATGCCCTTCTTTTTGACTGCTGAGAGAGACACTTAAAGATCCATCCTCAAGTCCCTTCTTCTATTTTGAATATGCTTAATTTAGTTCTGATTATTGTGGATGAAAAATCCATCCAGAAGTTCATCTTCTATTTTTACCATGCTTCTTGTAGTGCTGAGTAGTTGGGGTGCTCATTACTTTGGCTTTAACGCTGCCTTATTATATCTTGCTAGTGGATTTTTTTCGAGTGCTGATAGAAATTTTCTCTTAAATATCCATCCTGAAGTGCTTGTTTATATGTTTAATATACTTCTTTAACTGCTGAGTATTGGGGGATGCTCATGACATTTGCTTTGAAGCTGCATAATTCTATTGACCTTGTGACTTAATTTTGAGTGCTTATTTTAAATATGCTTCTGTACCATGGTGCTGAGCACTGGGGGATGCTCATGAAATTTGCTTTGAAGCTGCATTATTATATTGTTCTTGTGCCTTTGTTTTTGAGTGCTTATTTTTAATATGCTTCTTTTAGTGCTGACTATTAGAGGATTATCATGACAATTGCTTGAAGCTGCTCGTTTAATTTGTGTTTAGCCCTAGTTCTTGAGTGCAAAGAGACACTTTTTTAATGATCCATTCTTAAGGGCCTGCTTCTATTTTAAATATGCTTTATGAGGGCCTGTGAATATTGTTTTGAAATCTCATAGACACACTTATGCTTCTTTCAGTGCTGGTTATTGGTTGATGCTCATGATATTTGCTTTGAAGATTCAGGGATTTATAAGTGCTTGTGAAAGTTATTTTGAGTTCTCTCAGATGCTCTTTCGCTTCTTTTTTTCCTGAGTGTTGGGGATGCTTATGATTTTTGCTTTGATTTTATAAGTGTGTTTAAATATTGTTTTGAATGCTCATAGAAACAGTTACATATCCAACCTGAAGTGCCTACTTCCATTTTTCTTTCACTTCTTTTGTGCTGACAGGCTTTTGGGATGATCATAACACTTGATTTTAAAGTGCCTTTTAGTATTGTTATTGAGCTTAATGTTTTCAGTCATCATGTATTCAATCCCTTTCCTTATATTGCAGTATTCCGGTGAGGATTATTTCTGTGGACAATGACTGGTAACGGATTTTATTTGGTGTTTTTATTGTTTTATGATTATATATCAAGTATCATTTTTTGTTAACCTTACTTTTCCTATTTTCATTGAACCTTTTTTGGTACATTATTCTTCTGCAATACCTTCCCTACAAGGTATATTATCGCAGACAATTATTTATTCGCTTACTGCATAATTTCTTTCAAATATCAGTAGGTATATTGTCTCGACTTACTTAGTACTCACCAGTTATGTTTTTCCTCGCTATGACTCATCATTTTAATTTCCATGCTGTTATTGTTTTACAGTCTCGTTCTGTGACAATTCGATTTCATTATATTCTAACGACCTAAGTCATGGATTTTTAGTGTTGTTAATTTGTGACGGTAGCTTTCAAAGTTGTTTTATTTGTCATCATAGCTTAAAATTATCATAGTCATTTTGCCTTTTTTGAGTTTAACTTCTGAGGACATTAACATGACTTGCCTAATAATAAATTATGCCGTCAAGATTAGAATCATACAGTTTATTGCATTTTTACCTTAGTTGCTTATGTTAGGTCCTTCATGTAGTTGCTTACATACCTATTTGGTTTGATATTAATAATTTTCATAAACATGCCATGAATCATAATGGCTTTAAACAATAAAACATTCAGCATCATACTCTATAACTCTTTTAACATAATCTTTATATGATTATCCATGATGAACTTCTTTTAATATTTCAATTTATTTGCTTTCAGGGCTGCAGTCAATGAAGTTATGAAGTTGAAATTCTACTTCAGTGAATGAATTACTTTGGAGCTTCTGTGGCTGTCACAAATGTTCATAGCTTGCTTAATGTTTTATATTCTGATGATTGGTTGTTATTTAATAAATGATTTAATGAGTTTTAATTTGTGTTCTCTTTCAAAATAATGCCTCCCTTAATTAACTTAACAAGGTTTTTGTGCATGGTTAATTGCACTTTCCCTGCAATGTTTCCTTAGTTATTTGATTTCTGAATTCATCTAAATCAGTCTGCTTGACCTTTTTCCTATTAATTTTTACTGATGCAAAAATTATTTCCTCTCTCTTTAATGTAATTAATTTGTCATTAATAATTTTTATTAAAAATTTTCTGGTCCTTAAACGGCTGAATACCTTGAGTTGAGTGTAGCATTTTTCGGATTAGGGTTAATCTTGTGTCAAATGTTAAATACCTTTTATTTCATTTCAACCTTACATCTTTAAAACTATACCAGCTTCTTAAGACCGTGATGATATTTTCGAAGTTCCTTAAATTGCAATTATAAATATCTCTGAGTGGATGAGTTGTCCAATCGTACGTCGACTTCATTGCTGTAATATTGGTAATATTTATTTCCATTTGGGAAGAAATCCTTCAGCAAGCATGCTAATGATAAGGATCTTACGTTGAAAACACGTTGGACACAGTAATATATTAACCCTACATTCATTTAAAATATCGTGGAGCTAACTTGACGTCATATTTTAATTTTAAATCTTATGCATATTCGTACGTAGTAGTGTTATAAGTAGCTCAAGCGTATTCAAATTTCCCGCACTTTTCCCCGGAGTCACGTGGTTTCAATCTTGTCCTCACATCCCGGCTACTGCGCAGCTATAATAAGCGCTCTTCATATATTTCCTCTGAGAGACCTACTCCCTTTCATTCTATCTAAAAATCCTATTTTTTTCTTCCTCTCCCTCGTTTACCTAACATTCTTCCCTCTAACACGGTTTTCAACATCCCATCCCCGCTAAGTACTCGCTCCATCCATACCTTCTGTCCCCTCCGTATCTCATCTAAAAGCTGCCTTTCCTCACCCACCATGTCCAGCACTTCGTCGTTCCTCCTCCTCTCCGTCCACTTCACCTTCCCCATTCTTCGCCACACCCACATCTCGAATGCCTCGAGTCTTCTCTCGTCCTCCTTCCTAAGTGTCAACGTTTCTGCACCGTAAAGCGCTACACTCCAAATCAGACTCTTCACTAACCTTTTCTTTAAATTCTTACGTAGTGAACCTCCCAGAAGCTCCTTTCTGTTCATGAACGTTGCTAACACTATCATATATGTGTATAAATATAAGATGCATGCAAGATCATTCACCTGACGATGTAACCAAGTTACGAAACCTGGGTCGTCCCCATAATTAAATAACAGAGGACCTTACAAAGTTTCTCTTTCTTTATTTCCAATACGGAGAGGTTTCACAAAGTAAAGCCTGAAGTTATCAGTTATAAGGATTAAAATTTCAAAATTATTTCAAATTCAACTCCACACCCCCAGACCTCGCGGTAGTCCTACCCCTGCATAGTGCTGGCTGGCGTCCCCTGGCAATCCACAGCCATAAAAAGGGGTCCAGCACGGGGCTGCATCGCAGTCTCCTTTGATAAAAAAATAACCCCAACAACCGAACACCATTCGGGTGACTTGTGGAGTGCCATGTCCACGGAGATAGTAAAATTAAAACGACGAAGAAGAGGAGCTTAAAAGAGAATGAGTGCGGAGGGTAGGTTCTGGACCACCTCAAAGGCAAGGGGAGATCACCAGCATTGGCAAGTGTATCCATGTGAAATGAAGCCGCAAAAAGAGGAGATAGGAGGGACGGATGGAAAGGAGCCGACGACGTCCGACCACGACCGAAGAGGACGTAAATTCCACTCAAGTCGTCCACGCGGAACTCCAAATGCCTTCGGAAACGATCACTCCGAAGGGGCCGTAAAAAAAATGACGAACGAATTTTTTTCTTCAGTCACTCCTCCTCGAAGCCCAGCCCGTTCCACACTTTGTCGAAAATAAACGTAAAATATTAATCTCCCATTGGTTATTTTGTGAGGCGACGCTGGAGCAAGAGACGTTTTATTTCACTTCGTCAATCCCGAAGGACAAACAAACAGTTTTCGCTCGAACATTCGAACGTAATGCATTGCGATCTCAACGACTGCGTTATAGCCGATCGGCTTCGGTCGATTCCGACGCGACCAGCTGTCGCGTTGAAGCAACCGCTCGTAGAAGTGAATGTGCGGAACTCCATAACTCCTTATTATTCACTCAAATATTTTTATGGGGCAAGAAACGATGCGACATATATATGCTAAATTTTGTATTTGTTGACGCAGGTGTGAAACTGGTCCAATTGAGAGAACCGATTTCTCAAAATCTCGGTACTTCCAAGCATAAGAAAGGATTATGAAAACTCACATACCACCTCATCAAGTCCATGCTGACTCTTTCCTATGTCTCTCTTTCTTCGTGTCTTAAATAAATCAATTGCTGAATAGGTTTATTGTTTGATGTAAATACGTCCATAAATAAATATATATAGGTAATAAAAACAGAGAAAAAAGTAGCAAAAATATATGAAACAAAATGATAAACTATTGGTACTTGCAGTGAAAATATAATGAAATTAATTAAAATGGGAAAAAGATTAAATAATGGAAAATATGCAATATATATGTTCAGCTTTTTATCAATTTGTTACTCAATGTTCTCAATATAGTACATAAGTTTCTGCTATCTCAAACAACAAACTACCCACTCAATAAAATAAATTCAGTCTATATTAATTATATTGTGAAATGGCTGGTTGAGGTGAAGGTGATGATTCTTAAAAAATCATTTTTTTTACTAAGAGACAATTTTTTTAGTTCACACAGGAGATGACATAAATGTCAATTTTGACTGCGAGCACGTTTAAATCATATCTGCCCTAAAATTTCAATAACAAAGAAAATAATGAATAACTAAAGAAGATTCAGTTCTTTATCAACAATTATATTCATGATCATATAAAGAGCTTAATTAACTGATTTTTTTGAAGGCGCTGACTTCAGTTTGACTAAATATCTAATTAGATTTTCGCAAAAATTGATGGCGAACAATGAATTAAAGAACAGACAGTTTCATCCCATTTGTATCATTGTATATTCCTATGCAATTAATAACTTTTACTTTCTTTGGATATTTAAACAAGACATTCTTGACAGATAAATCGTTCTCACAACAGTGTATTCATTACTCAATTCATATTCACTCAAATATACCAAAAATAATCGAAAAAATGAAAGAGATAATATGACATGATCGTTATTGGTGATTTTAAAGGATGCATTATATTACTTTTATGCAGGCTCATTTAAAAGAAATTCTAAGACAGAAGTAGGCATTCAATTAAGTCACTCTAAATAGAGATGGTGAATCAAACCACCGCTTGAATACGAAAAAGACTCCCCACCTAGTTAACATGGAGGATCAAAGCGCACGAGAGCACTAGCTTCCGTCAACAGCCGCCTGAGGGAGCGAAGAAAACGCGGAGCGGATGACGTCAACGAGGCCAGACGAGCCGCGGCAATTCATTTAGCACTGTGAACGTCGAGTGGAGTGCCCGTCACCGCCACGACGCGCGTAATATTCCTTGCATCTTAATCAGTCGGAGCGGCTCCAGTTGCAACTATGCGTCGCCAGTAATGAAATTCTACCCCATGACGAGTCTCTTCCTCGTCAACTTGATGATAAAAATCGGAATCTAATTGAATACAAAGAGAAATCGGCATCATTACTACAAGGAAAGCACAAAGTCACGGTTTTTAATTCACGACAACGTTAGTTAAGACTAATAAATAACACAAGCTCTAGGAATACACCACATTAGCACTTGAAAGACGACCGTTTTCAAATACTTAATTCTTTATCTCTGAATGTCTCGTGATGACGCAAGTCATTAATGGCTATGACTGATGTTCTTCAGGCGAATAGTTGGCGCAGCGGGAGCAGAAAATATTCAACTGCTCTCAATAAGCTACAAAGCGGAAATAACATCGACAAGCAATGAATCAATGCCAGAGTCCGGTATCTAGGAATTTTGGCGCGCATCAAAAATATTCCGGCGCCCTAGGCCTTACCTTTTCAGGATAAGGTATAACTCTAGGAGCAAAGAGAGTCGATACCTGATGGCATGTTTAATTGCAGAAAACGCTCTTTAGCGACCATGCGTCGAAACATATTTACATCCCAAGATTTCGAATTCGTTGCTTAAGTAATTAAAGTTCCACCATTTGATTTAACAGACTTTCGTCGCTGCTAAAAGGAAAATCGGAGACCAAAGCAATAAGATTAGTAATTGAATAACTGTAAAATATCAGTCAATTTTGGAAATAAAAAAATAAAAACTTCAACTTCTCTATTATTTCTTAATCTGCTGGATTTAAACTTGATTGCATCATTAATTTCAAGTTTTTTTCGTAACATTGTAAAGGTAGTTCCGTTTCAAGAGGGGTAACAATGACGCGTAGGCTGAAATGAGCGAGTCAAAGCATCACAATATCCCTTTTCGTAACTTCACGAGCGAAATAGATTGCTTTCAGTTTCAATGGAATATTTGGAAAGGACGGATCTGTTTAGTCCTCAAGATGTAATATACTTCCGAAAATGGTTTTGTTTCGGTCTAACATCTGCTGGTTTACAGTTTCTGACCTCGTAAAGAAATATCAAGTTACAGCCGCAAAGACCAGCACTTTATCCTCCTATAAGAACACTATGCAACACCATGTATATACATGAATAAAATGATAATACCGCATATAATATAAGAACGCATGATTTGAGTTTTATTCTCAATAACACCTTGGACTATTCTTGAAGTATTATAACGTTTACCTCCCTGGTTGGTCCGTAGCACGTACATTCACGAAAACCTTAAAATCAAAACACTGACACAATGCCTTAACGATATCGCAAAATCATTCCAACACTCACTCAACAAAACCCAAAATACTCTACTGACACCGCTCTGGAGTTACACAGACAATCCACACTTTAAATATTCAAGATAAAAAACCGCAATTACACGTCCATTACAGTAAAACCAAAAAAATAGCCAATTAGAACAATAACGCCACACATAAAATAAAAAGCCAAACGTCGATTACCAGCAACGGCCAAACATCGCGTCTATAACCGTAAAGGTTACCATACACAGCGTAGCGTACAGTATCATTCTGCATTTCAAAGATAAATCAACATTGCATACGCACTGTTTTCCAACGATGACAACGTAGCAATCATTTGTACAGTCACTTTCAAAAGTTTTAGGACAAAGTTTGTGGCGCCACTTCTGCTTCTCAAGAAAATTTAGTTTCCCTTACTCCATTTGTTTTCTTTGCTCACGCACTGCAAATATTTCGCCTCCATGTGAAGATATATGAACAAAGAGGGAGAAGTTACTTGCTAAATTTATCGTTTTGTTTCGATCTTTGATGGATTTAATGATTAATTTCGTGTGCATACTGTGTGTCCTTGCTCCGGTTTTCACTGCTGGTCTGATATTATGTATTACAAAAGCCACAACGTCAGAAGTGGTGGTGGCGTAGTGGAGTTAATGCGACGTCGTCATAGTGAAGGTTGTTGGATCGATTCCCCTGCTCGGAATTAAAGTTTCAACATTTTTTTCCCTTGGTAACTCCTTTCGTATTTAATAATGGGTTTCAAATAATTTAAATTCGCTGTAACCGTTATATACTTTTTTAATGGTAAATGGTAATATACAAGTTAAGAATTGGGCAAGGGTTGACGTATCATTTTTATGGATTGCTAGTACCTACCCATTTTAAAAATTAGGTATTTGCAAAAGGGGTAACCGTAACCCGACGGTAAGGGGCGAATTCAACCCCAGCGTTGGTATTAACTTAATGATTTTAGATTGGCGATGAAGGGTCACGCATAGTAGTTGATTATTGCATTAATTGGTTTAGAAAGCTGTTGATTATTATGATTTTCTGAAATGAGTACCATACTTCATCACACGTCTTTTGAGACGGGTGATAAAGCACAATGTTCATCACCACAAACCTCAGTCTAGGGATTTGAAATAGAGCTTCGAAATTAAACTTTTAAACGCACTATTTATAAAAATTCCCTGGGCAAGACCCCCGGTATGGGCTTCCCCAATATTTTTTTATGAGTCGGCACCCCTGCATATATATCATTATTAAAGATGGCGGAAATAAGGAATTCGCCAATATTTGAATCCTCTTTCAAGTACTGTGTTAAGGCGAACGACAAATAATTTCACTTGCGCGTTCAGGGCACGTTAAAAAAGATAGGGAGTAGAGAAAGCTGGCATCGGCTTTCTCTTGTTCTTAACAAAAGGCGCCAAGGGTCTGAACGTCACATGCGACGGACAGATATTTTGTACTTGCAGTGTTACCCACACACCACACAGGATGGGAACGACATTCGACAGAAAAATGTCCACCACCACCAGATTTTTGAAAAAAGCTCTCGGAGAGAATTACCTATGCACTGTCAAAACGAAAATCTGTTTCCGTGAAATTACCCACTCATGCAATACACTTACCGTAGCAGGCATATAGCGCTAGAGGGTAGTAGAGCTCAATAACCCACTACAACTCTTAAATAATTTCAAGTTTTTTTAACTTAACTGAGAATCGTTTAACAGATAAACCTTTAAATATTGAAAAACGAAAACTAAAGGAATGAAGTAAATTCTATTACCATGACAAATTATGAAATGAATCCCAGGTAAGTTAAATTTGTGGATATCAATCATCTCTCCCCGAATGATCAAATAAAAATGACTTAAAGTGAAAATATTAATTAAATAAATAATCAAAAATAATTACTTGCGAACCCAAAAACTTATGGAAAACTTTAAAATTGTTAATTTGATTGCCGTGTTTTTTTTCAGTACAATACGCATAAAAAATAATTGTAAATTTTCGTCAAATCTTTTATCGACCAATAAAAGTAAAAATATCAAAACATGATACAAAAATCGCAAAGCTTGCAAATTATTCTTCGGAAGGCGTAAGCGTTGGTTTTATCTAATTAATAGCGAGTTATACCGCCATTATTTTCTATGACCGCCTCCAGTCTGGAGCTCATAGAAGGAACTAAATTCTCGCACACCTGAGGACGGCGTCCAATTGATTGCCATATTTGGCGCACATGACCATTTAGCGCATCCAGATTGCGCTCATTCCCAATGTCCCATTCTCTCACCACTACACTCCAAAGGTTTTCGATGGGATTCAAGTCTGGGGAATTAGATGGCCATGGCAAAACATGAATCCGTGGATGCTGTTCAAAAAAATTAGAAACGATATTTGCCCTATGGATTGGGCAATTGTCCTGGAGGAAAGTCACTTCCTCGCCAGGCGGAACGACCGTTTCAATATACGGCAGAAGATGGTTCGTCAGGATACCCACTTACTCCTCTGCATTCAGTCTTGGAGACGTGGAAACTATAGGCCCAGGCCCTGCAGCCGTCATTGCACCCCAATAACGTTTGCTGAGGCGTCCTGAGTTATTCCTTGTAAGGATGTGCCGCTGATCGTATCTATGAACGTAATATGTTCGTGTTGCATTAATCAATTCCATCATGATTGACAAAACAATAGAAATAAATATTAGCAATTTAAGAAATGAAAGAAATGCTTTCATACCGTGTATTCCTTGCCCTCCACAGTTCTATTATTCCTTCCCGATTGCTGCGAAAAGTTTTTTCGCCCGCGAAAATAGTTAAGTCCCAAAAAACCTAGTCGTTTACTAAATTATTTCGGCTGAAAAACAACCTCGAATGCTTCTGCTGTTCAGTTAAGAAAGGCTTTAGGGCAGGTTTGTGGTGTTGTATGCCATGCGCAATCACCCGCCTTCTAATTGTTGCGTAGCTGCAACCAAATTGCGCCTCCCTGGAAATCGCAGCTACTCCGCCAACACTTGAGAGGTTTACCCTCAATCAAATGGCGAATCCTGTTGTCCTCCAAATCGTTCGTGGCCCGAGGTCTGCCGCTTCTTCGCCCGTCCTTCCGGAATTCGTCGCCTTCCCTAAAACGCCGTACCCAGTAATACACGGTATTCCGGGACAAATTGAGCTGGCCAGCTGTTTGGGCAACTGTTTTACCGCCCTCCACCATGCCAATTATCTGTCCGCGTAAGGCTGGACTAAACCGCGTGCTCCTCTGCTCTTCCATAGCCCAGAAGTTCAAGACTGGGTCTGAGTTATCGATGAAGTTGTTTCTGAACCACGTGCTTTTCTTTAGTTCGCTGATCCATGGTTCACGGTTCTCAGGTCTTGTTCCCATGATTACCACTTGAAAACCATGGATATCTTTCATTCCCAGCTGCTGTAATTCGTGGCATGGATAAATGATTAGAGCGTTAGTTTGCTGATCTGGAGTCTTAGGTTCGCATCCCCTTCAAAGCTAATATTTTTTTTTTAATTTCAGCGTATTTACTGTCATAATTATTATTCAGTAGATACTCATAATTAGAGAGCGGAAAAAAAGTCTTTCGACGTTTTGTAAAAGTGGGACTTTTGTGGTTTTAAATAAAAATCTTCACCAATCTCATCAAATAAAACCGTTTTTAATTACTTTCTTAGAGACTTTTTGGGACTTTTATTGCTGTGGCGGGACTTTTTCGATTAAAAGAGACTTTTCTGGGACTTTTTTTTATCGAAAATACGTTTTTTTCACGCTAAGGTAATATTTTGCTGTTGTGACCACACTTGTTCAACTTTGTGTCGGACAAATCTTGTTTTTTTATGCTGTGCATACTATACGGAGCAAATATTTACCGTAAAGTGTAAGCTACTAACAATTGCTAATGCGGAATTTTATTAATAACTCTGGAAACTGCAATGAATTCTTTCGATTACTCCACCGTTCATGAAGGAAACTCATGAAGTACTTCAACTCGAAGGTGGTGTGGATATGTGAGGGTAGAGCTTACCACGTCCAATTGCATGTTTTCACATATTTTTTCTTTCCCTGGGCCACCTCACCCTTTCTTGCTAAGGGTGTCCAAAGACTTCACAAAGGGACATTATGAACCAACTTATTTGAACCCGGGTGGTCAGCTGACAAGGGGAGAGCGCTACACTGTATGCTAGCACTCTGCTTTTTTGGAGGAGATAAGTGGAAAAATGATACAAATGTATGAAAGGTTATCTAGAATTTCCGAAATCTCTCAAAAAGTCTCACGTTATATGAAATGGAATTCCTGCAATTTTGCTCCGTTAAAAATAACTACAACAGCAAGTTCTAAATTATAGAGGAAAAATGTATTTAATTTTTTACTTCAGGTTTTAAAGAATATTGACCCTGAAGACGATGCAGAATGTATAGAAAATGCTTGAGAACTCTTAGAAGATAGTACACTCTCACTGGGAATGATGTGTATTTCAGTATCCTTTGGGTTTTTGGTAGAAAAAATCAAATATCTTGAATCTTCTATCCTGAGCCTCAGTGATTTGGTGTCAACAATAATGGGTGTGAAGAAGAAACTTGAATATGTCAAGGGTAAACAAGCCGTAAGTGTTTATAGCAAATTGTGCAATGTTTTGGATAAAAACGAAGGCTTCAAGTTAATGACTGATATAGCTCAGATTCTCAACGGAAAGGTAAAGGGGCAGACATATAATGTTTTACAAAAACTCACCTTAAGTGAAGTGGCTACGCTGCGATATGCTCCTATTACAACATGTGAAGTTGAACGATCGTTTTCGACGTAAAACTTATTTTGACCGAACGTCGCAAAACATTTACCATGGAAAACATAGAAAAATATCTTATCTGTCACTACTTCATAAATAATTTTTTGGAAATACAACTCAAATTGAATCAAAATACGTTTTTTTCCTTTATTTTATATCATGCAATTAATAAATAAAATCTGTTATCCGTAATCCGTAATTTGACTTTAATTTCTATATTTCAAAATAAAGATAGATATTGATCAGCTAAAAAAATTACAGGGGTCAACAATATTCTTAAACAATTGCTGATCATCCAAGAAAGTGTTATTAGGAATTTAAAAAAATATTCTACAAATTATGGTGATCTCCTGTCTTAAAAGTCCATAAAATAATACGTAAACCCACGAATCCGCATCTCTACCCTCTTTTCTCCATCAATTCAGTTAAATTCAGCCATTTTCTCATGGAAATTACTCAGATTTTTAAAGAGACTTTTTTCAAATATATTGACGATTTTTTAGGCGACTTTTTTTGAAAAATTCCAGACTTTTCTTTCCGCGCTCTACTCATAATTTATAAAGGGCTTAATTTGTTTTTTATGCAAGCTGACCCGGCGAACTTCGCACCGCCTAGCAATTAATGAACATTTATTTGAAATAAATCAACATTCAGCCCTGATGATGAGTGCCGAGACGGTACTTGCAACGTTGGCCGTTATAAAAACATAACCCGGTGGGAATCCCGAGAAGAGTTTACCCACATTATTCTCCGGGAAAGTATAAAATCATATTTCACAATGAACATTTTGGTTACAGCATTTATAAATAATGAGCGGCGGAACCGATTTGAATCATTTTTGACTTATTATAATACCGTAACGAAAAAATTCAATAAAACTACAACAATTAGTATTACAATTGCTTGTCAGAAAGGTATTTTCTCTATCTACATATGGTTGACTAGGGCTTGTTACGCAGAATTTCTTTCTGTGAATTTTCTTATTTTTATGTTTTAACTTATCAAAATTTAGACATTGTGGTTTTATAAAGCAGTTAATAAAGTCCAAATTGTGGCGAGCCATTTATAACTCGGTTTGGTAAAAGTGCACTCCGTAAACGTGCCCCGTATGTAAACGAACCCGAGTGTACACTACACATTTGGGTTTATTCTGCACTAGCACCTTCTGATATACAACAGTTTTTGCTTTGTTATTAGACGCACGAACAAATGAAGCGAATAGTTTTCTAACACTGAACATGACACATAATTGTTCATGAGAAAAACATGGATTTCCTAAATTCAGACTACAAACACTCAACGGTTGACATAGTAATTAGCTAATCATCATCGCGTATGGCACTACGTGTCGAAACCGGGTCGGTAGTTTGTTAATAAAGAAGTGAGTGGAAGTTAACCATTTTATTTTATCCTCATGAATATAAAACATTTCCACTATATATCGCCGGACACTGAATTATATTTGCGCACGTTGGGTGCCTTTCTGAAGGTGATAGAAGGGCGGGAAGGGAGGAGATTGGAAGTACTTTGGTTTGCGCTGATGATGGGGTCGAGGTCTCTTAAGATATTTTTTACTTCTTAGGGCTGTATAGGCCTTCTTCTAATTCATTGGTTAAAATTCTAGATTGTGCATTCGCAATAGGGTATAACATCAACAGGTTTCCATTATCAGCTCGCCGATTACTTGGATGAATCCGTTCTGACAAATTAGTTGGATCTTTGCATTGATTGAAAACTAGAAAACACATTCAACGCAAAACCCAAATGAAGTAGTATGTTATGATTATAAAGGCTATTTGCTGTATGCAAGTCAAGTTATATAATGACACACATATCACCCGTCTCAAGGGACGGGTGAAAAAGTATGGAGCTCATTACAGAGAATCATAACAATCAACAGCTTTCTAAACCAATCAATGCAATAATCAACTACTATGCGTGACCCTTCATCGCCAATCTAAAATCATTAAGTTAATACCAACGCTGGGTTTGAATGCGCCCCATACCGTCAGGTTACGGTTACCCCTTTTGCAAATCCCTAATTTTTAAAATGGGTAGGTACTAGCAATCCATAAAAATGATACGTCAACCCTTGCCCAATTATTAACCTGTATATTACCATTTACCATTTAAAAAAGTATATAACGGTTACAGCGAATTTAAATTATTTGAAACCCATTATTAAATACGAAAGGAGTTACCAAGGGAAAAAAATGTTGAAACCTTAATTCCGAGCAGGGGAATCGATCCAACAACCTTCACTATGACGACGTCGCATTAACTCCACTACGCCACCACCACTTCTGACGTTGTGGCTTTTGTAATACATAATATCAGACCAGCAGTGAAAACCGGAGCAAGGACACACAGTATGCACACGAAATTAATCATTAAATCCATCAAAGATCGAAACAAAACGATAAATTTAGCAAGTAACTTCTCCCCCTTTGTTCATACGTAGCCTACGTTAGGCTACGGTTCATATATCTTCACATGGAGGCAAAATATTTGCAGTGCGTGAGCAAAGAAAACAAATGGAGTAAGGGAAACTAAATTTTCTTGAGAAGCAGAAGTGGCGCCACAAACTTTGTCCTAAAACTTTTGAAAGTGACTGTACTTGTATTAGAGGTTCAGCTTTTTCGCAGAGAAAGCGAGGCCCTTAAATAGCACAAAATCATCACCTCGCGCTCAGAGGATTTTCCAATAAATTCCTATTCGCTTAACTCGTCCGGACGGCATATTCAAGCCAATCCTTTAATACGCTTCACCCACCTGACTTCATACGGCTGACCCTTAAGCGACTCCAATCAATAGAAACACCATTGAAAGAAGAATTCTTGGCGCGCCTTGGTACAAGTCCAACAAAACTATCAGGGAAGACCAGAAACTAACCCCATCCCTCTGCATATTGAAATCCTTCCTTCCACGTTTCCAGAAATCCTTTTCCTCAACCAACAGTGAACATCTGACCTCCCTTTGGGATTAAACCCCATCACCCTCCGCCAAAACATATAGTCCCAAAAATTGCCCTTAACCCTTTCCCACATTCCCACCCCCATTAACTGCTACTGATTCTATGCTATGATCAAATCCTGATTACTGACAACTGAAACCAACCTATACAAGAATTGCCACGAGAAAAAATCCCCTGGACCAGGTATTGAACCACGGACCTTTGGTTTTCCGAGACCGCTTTGCGCGGCTTTAGCGCATGTTTGAGGCTCTCAACCGGTTGTGGCTTCTTGGAAGTCCTTTCTCCTTCGCGTTGCCATCCTTGATGGACCGCGAGGGCCTAACACCTAGTGCCATCAGCCTCGGTATAATTGCCATGGTTATTATAGAACCTGAATAGCGTAGTGGTCTGCACATTGGCTCGGAATGCCAAAGGTCCGTGATTCGATTCCCGATCCAATTGGATTTTTATTCTCATGGCATTTCTTGTATATTTCACCGCCGTTCACGCGGCAGGGTAATAAATATTATGAAACCAACCTGACCAGAAATTCTCAGTAGACAGCTGAAAAGCTAAGAACTCGAGTTTCACAAATACCTGCGAAAATTCAACGTAGCATAGCGTAGCCGACGGCACGGCTATCTTCATTCGACACAGATTCGCTCGATGCAGGCTCAGGCATGCACTTCACGCAATCCGTCGACGGCGAGGCCAAGAATGTCACAGCAAAGGATTCTTCAGTCGGTCACTAGATGTGTTGACACTCACCGTGCATTTAAATGGATTTAATAAATTCCCCACACACGTCGCCTACGCACAGGGATCGAGGAAAGGAAATAAAACTAAGGCTGTTGATAGAAATTTTTTGACGTGATAATATTATTATCTTTAAAAAATCATAAGATTTTCAATGCCAATAGGGTGGTTTCCTATGTTTTTTTAATTGCCTAAATCTAAAGATTATTACTCCTGGAGTACGCATTTTACGCTTTTAGATTTTTAAATAACGATACCTATTTTACGCGATTAAATGAAATGTGAAAATTTTCAAGCGCGCGAAAACGCGACGGCTAAGTATGAATGCTGGGAAAAGCCCGTGTGACGTCATTCTGGTTCCCGCCGCCGAATTGTGAGGTGACCTTGGGGCGAGGGTATGTGCACCGCTGAGATGCAGGCTGCTAGCAGGTAGCGCTTGGCTTAATTAAGGATTATTAATTCCTTATCAAGCGAAGGAAACTTTCCGACCATAGGCAGTTTTAAAAGGTGATTATTTAGAGATGTTTCCCTGTGCCCTGTGCCTCATGCATGCATTGGTAATCTCAGACGATGAAAAACCCCCGACTACTCGTAGAGCATCTAGGCTCCTGTGACGTCACGCGGAGTGGCATCGCATGGGCGCCAATCTGGCCGTTTTCAAATGCGGTTAAAATTGACCACTAACATTCGTCTAAACTGGGTTTTCTATAACCATATAATTTGTATATTATGAATGCGATAATGGTGGAATGGTAAGAAAACGAATCACAATCAATGACTTTCGTTTTCCTTGATGAAGGAAACTACCCTATTCCACGGACTTCAAATACTCGTTGCAAATTCAAAGAAGACACGGATTTATGTGCACTAATCACGGCGGCCTCACCTGCCAAGCAAGAGGTTGCGGGTTCGAGTCCCACCCAGGTATACCCTAGTTAGGGCATGGGTGTTCGTGCAGGCGCAGTTATTCGAACGTTTAATATACCCCGATGTAAAAGATCAATATGTGCAGCTTTCGGTGGTGTGGAAATAAATAAAACAAAATAAATCGTCGAAGCGCTGAGAACAATCGATTAAAAATCGATTGAAAAGCGTCATAAGTGAGACATAAATCAATCTCCCGATGCAGCCTCCTTGGTCGAGTCGCTGATTTCATTATCGGCCACCTCTCTCGCTTCGATAGATCGACCACATCCTCCAAACAACAACGCCTCCCAGATCGGAGAGGAGAGCGGCACAGAAAGGTCTTCTGCCCCTCCTCCATCCTCGCGTCGCCCGACCGCAAACTACACGGGGCATATATTTCACGGTCTCTTAGCCAAGCAGTGAGGCTAAGGAGGTGCGGAAGGGGCTGGGTGAACTGCTGTCAAAGAGGTGGGGGTATTGAGGGGGTGGAGGACGTCACTCCCGGGCGAATATTCCACGGAGCAAGCATGGAATATAGCGGCCAAAGGAGAACCAAGGAAGCCTGGTTCGGTCGCAAACATTGATGTCACGTGACGTATAGATGGAGATCGGTAACATTTAAAACGGAATCCCTTCCATTGATGAAAGGGTTCGTGCACCAATTTTTTTCTTTTAATTATGATTGAAATTACATTTTTTAAAACTAGGAATGGTCGGATCGAATACTTCGGATCCAAATATCCGCGGATATTGCCCTTAATCGGATACTTCGGATCCAAATTCGCTGAAGACATCGGATCTGGATCCGAAATTTTAAATTAATCATTCAGTGAATGCAGCTTCCCATCCGAAGGAGTGGAAAGATTTTCGATTCTACCTTCACATGCGCCGTTGCACTGTGATGCTTGGCCTACTCATGAACCATTTTGTTTAAAAGGTCTCGTAAGAGTGATGTGAGCTCGTAACAGTGCGTGGACTGTGAGGTGAAAATATGGCGAGGAAGTGGAAAATCCACCTCACCCAAACTGAAGCATTTGCGGGTGAAACACAAGTTAGTATGCGATGAGAAAGTGATAAAATTCTGGGGAAACTTATGTGAGGAATATCAAAAATCAGTCAATGGTTTATCCGAAGATTGAAACCTATTTTCATTTCCAAACGCAAGCGCAACATTTTACATCCTGAGCGTGTAAAGATTTTATCGTTTTTCAAAAATAATTTGAAAGCTTATAAAAACGATTTTTAATCAGTAAAAATTTTCAGACGTGTATGTAAATCTAAATATCATTCCTATGATTGTATTTACCCAGAAGAAACTTGAATAATTACTTCGTCTTATAGCAGACAATTGAAAATGCAATAGTATCCAAAAATATCCGAAGATCCGGCTCCGAAAATCAAGGATCGGGCTCCGAAAAAAATCCCGGATCCGTCCATCCCTAAAAAAAAACATAAAGATACCCGTACTATTTGCGAGCTATCATGAAAAATTTCTGCTTACGCTAAAAATTTTTGGCGATATTTAAAGAACGTTTGGCTGTTACTACCCTATGGTAGTAACTGGTCACTGGCTCCCTCGACGGTGCTTACACATATTACATGACGTGGCATATTTGTCAGTAAGAAATAAAGAATTTTTTCTCTCCTATTAGGTACGGAAACTATTTAAAGAATTAATTTTGATGAAAAAGCGGGAAATAACGCCTCGCAGCTAACTTTATACCTCCCACCAGGCATGGCGCTTGTTTGATAGGATGCTTCCGAAGATGGCTTGCAGGGTAATGTAATCCGTCCAATTCCAGTCAGGGTTATGTAAATGTTTTCCGTTTTGCGAACCTTCGCGTCGCCGACTCCTCGAAGCATTAGCGAAGAAAAATCGACGGAGTTAACTTGTGCGTGCGGATCGCAACTGCGAAGAGACCACGAATCGATCGAGGTAACGATATGAAATTGTTCAAATTTGAACGCAGTAGAGCAGGATGGCTACGACATATTGCAAGCGGAACGTGTTGATTGCAAAGAATATATTTGCAGATCGATATTTTTTTTAGGGATGGTTGGATCGGATACCTCGGATCCAAATATCCGCGGATATTACCCTTCATCGGATACATCGGATCCAAACTCGCGGAAGACATCGGATCTGGATCCGAAATTTTAAATAATAGCTTCAGTGAATGCAACGCCCCAATAAGGGTGGAAAGAGTTCCGATTCTCTCTTCCAATGGGCCGTCGCATACGATTCTTGTCCTACTCATGAACCGTTTTGTTTGAAAGCTCTCGCAGAGGTTACGTAGGAGAATTTCAGCCGTGGAAAATAAAAATAGCAAAATACGACTCGCACATATTGTGACTCTTCCCAAGAGATTGAACAATCATCGGGGGAATCTCAGCGTCAGGAATTTGAAAATGCATTTGGATGCGAAAATATCCGATCCGAAAGATCCCGCTCCGAGAATCAAGGATCCGATCCGAATCCGGATCCGAAAAAAATCCTGGATCCGTCTATCTCTAATTTTTTTCCATTTTTTTACTTTTTAGGGATCAAGGGTAAGACAAACATTTGGTTTAAATTTCTCACAATGAAGAGGAAATGAAATTATTTCCTCTTCGCAACCGACACTTCCTTTGTTTTTTTAACCTATCCCACCAAAAAGCACGTAGATAACTGTGTGCAGATAATACCAGTGAGATGCCGTCAATGCCGGTTTCGCATATTTTAATGCATACTTGCGTCATTTAGTATTAGTCATAAATTATTTTTTATCTATTGCTTGGAAGTGAATCTCTGAGGCAGAGTAAATACACGTCTATCCCTGATGTCTAGGAACACCTCGAAACAAGACCCGAAGCCATCATCTACTTCACCATTATTCTACTCCGCCCGAGCTATTTCGTGTTTTCTAGCTTGAAGACGCGTGCAGAAGTGCAGAAGAGAAAAATCGTTCCACCTATCCTTGCTCGATGGAATATTCCGCTCTTCGTGGCGAAGGTCTTTCAAGCAGTAAGGAATAAGATGGGGGTGTAAGGGAACAATAGGGAGTAGGATGTGGAGCATGTAACCCGTTGATTATCCAGAGAATACGGTTACATGACTATCCCACCCAACAGTGACTAACACCCAACAGTGCTTCAATACGAGCCGATGAATGACTTGTTCACCCTCGCTCGACTATAACGCCGAGACCAGGTCACCTACCTGGATTTCTCCACGGAACTGTGTCTAATTGGCTATTGTAAACGACCAAGGTCACGGTACTCGGGCAAAAACAGAGACTGGCCCGCACACAATCAAAGAGTACCTGTGGGGAGAATACGCAACATTAACGTTACGCGGCGAAGTTGTACCATATTTCGCTGAAACCAAGTGACACATTCGAACTCGATAGAAGAAATACTAAAATAATACTGCGACACGTAACACATTCGTTAGAGTATAATTCATAAGAACCACTGAATTATGGGCAACACCAAACTCAAAGAATGGCATTTCACTTCACAACACACAACATCAAAAAGTCAATACATCCACGAAGCTCTTAAGTTTATAAATTTGAATGAACAGTGATGGAGGATCTTCATTCGGATATGTCACCACCATACTATGCCACCTGGACCAAATAAAATACAATCTTAAAAAAAATTGAAAGGGTATTTTCAGTTGCAAGAGGTTCGGCTCATATGAGTGTTTTCACCGTCAGTAGAAATTATTTTGCCCTAACGTACTTAATCAAAATTGATTCGAAAAACAGATTCACAATTTTCTAAATGGTCAATATATCTCACTGGACGATTAGAAACAGGTGATGATTGCAATCTAGAGCATAAACAAGTGAAGATCTCAAATGAAGTACAGATTCGTAGCACAGAAACGTAGACCTTAAGGAATGGGGATGAACCCAGGACTCAATTGTTCTAGATCAGGAAATATAGGGAATGGAGGACGTTCAGAAGATGGGAAAGAAGGCGAAGCAAGTGCTACATATGGTGGGCAAGGTCGCTTGATGGTCCATTACTTAAAGAGAGGGTTCGAAGCTTGTTTAGCGCCAAGAAAATACCGAAATCTGTTATACAAGGAAGGAGATTAGGTAAATGGTAAAGAGAGATGTAGTGGTAAAGCATCAATGCTTTATTTCCCTTAACCTTAGATGATTTAGTTTACCTTACGGGTAAAAGAGAAGACGTTCAGCAATGCGAAAAGGTTAGCAAATAGGAGAATTGAGAGGAAGGGTGGGCCAAACCAATTCCAGCATTTTTGAATGATGATGAGAGCTCAGATTCTTCCACAGCCGTCATAGATGAGATGATGACAGATAACACTGCCATTGAGCGGGAGTAAACGAACATTGTATGCTACTCCGCAAGCCGCCTTAGTAGGCAAGTGGCGCGGGATGCTAGTACACCAACCGCATGAAAAAGGAGAGCGTTGAAGATATTTGACTACAGAGTATCATTTATGAAGGTCCTGCACTGTTCGGGGTAAAACGGAATTTCCATAAGTATTTCACAAAATGTATGCCTTACTTTATCATTTCTGTCGGATTTAAATGCATTAACACCGATCTTCCAATAATTATATGAAATATCTAATTATCGCAAAAGTTCACTTAAATACTTTCAACAGTCAACAACACGCTTTTTCGTCATTCTCAGGCACTCACGGGTTGTCACAACTGTCAGTGCCCAAGACAAAGTAGCATAGTAGTTTCAGAATCAGGTAGTTTTGACAAAGCGGGTTCTCAGGATAACTATTTTCAGTGGCGACGACTCCATGGGGCTTGAGGGGGCCCGAGCCCCCTCAACAATTCGCTATTGGTGTGAGGAGAAAATGTGTCAGGCTTGTTGATTTTCCCCGGAGTGTCCAGATATCGACATTCGAATTATCAAGGTTCTAATGTTGATCTTATGACTCTTTTAAATAGTTTAAAAAATTAAAACTCACTACTTATTAAATTTTCCGGGACAAGATCCCCGGTTTGGGCCCCCCCAATATTTTTTGTATGGCGGCATCCCTGACTATTTTATTTCATAAAATTAATTACTCGTAAGTTTACAAAACATCTTCCCATAAACCATGGGATTTATGTCAATCTTATGTAAAAGGAAATAATACCAAAAATAACACGCCATCACGACGCCAGAATTCTGAGACAAATCAGCTTTTTCGCGTAGGAGCAGGCGGACGCCACGCTCAAATAATATGGGTGCCCCACGAAGTACCGTCCGGATAATCCGATCAAACATCGACTCAAAAAGCAATACGCGGTCCGCCGCCAGGACTCACATCCGAAAATTGAACTAAACCACATAACTCGCTTTCAGAGACGCCCACTCACTTAAGGGACGTCAAACAATGCGCTAATTGGTTTCGGTGGTTCGGTCAACTCACTCACCACGCGAGGAATACGAAAGCAAATATTGGAATAAATATAGGAGGCTTTTATGAGATGCCATAACAGAAAGCGTTCCCGGAATCGAAGCGAAGGGGAATGAGGAGTGAATGCAAATGGCTAGACGAATTAAGGGCCGAAATTTTGGCTTCGGGGAAGGCCTATCAAAAATAAATCTATTCTAAAAGAATATTGATGGCAATAATCATTTTCAATCGATAGGCTATCAGAAATTTATCCTTCCTATAGAAAGATTACATCGCAATTAGCGTCATGCAGAACGCAGAATAATTTGACAAGGTGGCATCTTTCTTGATCTGTCCTAGATCCCTTGGTCTTGTCCGCTCCGGACTTTTCCATCAAGTTTTCTTTCCATGTTTCCCAAGTGCTGTGCCCCATTACATGGCTGATCGACCGTGCTCCTCTTAGGCGTCCAGTGATCCATACTGTAATTTCTTCTCTCATTTGTTAATGTTCCTCTTCAATTCTCACCGCTTCGGTACAGAGCTCTAATTATATCTTACGACTCCTAGAAATTCGCCCTGCCGTCATCGAAATGAGTCGTGATACTTTTTAATATATTTGAATACGCGTTGGGTAACACCACATTTAGTGACCGACAGGAGAATTCTTCATTGTAATATGCGCAACATGAATTTTCCGACCTAAATTCCTTAATACGGATTTCACAGGTCAAGCGCAGGCTGATTAAGTTAGCCGGATAGGATTTGGATGAGAATGGGCGCAATGACCACAATGCACGGCCGCACAAGAGTCGGCCAAGACATTAAGCGTATAAGATGCACATCAAACACAAAGGGAAGGCTTTTCAGAGGATTTCTTCCGCCCAATTCACAAAAGTTTCGCGTCATTCACGATAATTTGAAAAAAGGAGAGATGAAGTCTTCAACCTCTAGCATGAATGCGGTCAGTTATTATCCATTCAGCCAGTCCCGGAGACTGCCTTCAGATAACACGCCAACTCCTAGGACGGAGTTCTATCCGATTTGATTAGAGGTGGATAGGTAACAATGGAGACGCGAGCCTAGGATCAAATTCAATGCTATGAGAGAGAGAGGCGAAGGAGATGAACTGACGTATCAAGGACGAAGGAGAAAGGAGTAATGGAGAAACGGGCCGGAAAGAGCCGTGGGTTGGATGCTGCGACAATCGTAAAGGTAGAAATTCCAACGCTTCTCATACCTCCATGTGCATGTTGCTTGGCTGCCTAAATACAGGGTGTTACAGGATGAATTTGCAATACTTCAGGTGGTGGCAGGGGAGACAATTTCAAGCATTTTTTGTCAATAAACTATATTAAATATCCAGTAGGTGGTACAGAAAAAACTCAAGGGGGGAGCAAAATATATTTTGAGTTACCTTTATTTTTATCATAATAAAAAACAATCAAGTCACATGCAAAGTTTAAAAAAGGTTTCAATTAAAGTGATTAAGCATAAATACAAGACAATGCCACCTTATCGTTAAAAAAAGTTACAATTGTGGTTCTGCAATGTTAGGCAATGCGGGCGGCCCCGCAAGGGGGGGCGCGCGCCCCCCTCACCCCCATAAGTATTCGCCAGTGTAAACATCAAAAATTGGACTCGTGGTAAGTAGCATTGAAATCTACGAGTTTGATAGATCATACCGCCTCTAATTCATATTTCGGTGCTATTGGTTCCGTGCTTGTGTTGGAAGACTTCAACCGCATTTAAATCTAAGAACAATTAGGCTGCTTTCAGTTGTAGCGAGGTAATTTATGATCGCACATTTTTTGGATGCAGAAATATATCATCTAGCGTAACGACAAAAATCACAGATCATGTGTAGAACAAGCTCTTCACGAATTTCAGTAGTGCGATTTGAAATGTATTTCACGCCAAGTTAAATCAAATGGAATGGTTTTGAACGGGGCTTAAACGCTCTTCAGTAGAGATGGCTTAGGAAATGAAGCGGGCACTAGGTACCTCAGATCCATTTTTAAGTAGTGATACGTTTCAGTACCCTATAGCATCGTCATATGATTAGTTGTAACCGAATATTTTTCTGTACCAAGTTACCATATAAATGTAACTACAAGCTATTCTAAAATTCTCAGCACCAAAAATACGCCCGTTAACGTCTTAAGAACGAGGCTTGAAGGATATGCACTATGCAGTTTAAAAGGGTTGCCATGATGCCTCCGAGGTCGCTTATGAGTAGCTTATGCAACTATTAATTTCTCAAGCGTGGCCTACCAGGTCGACCCGACGTGAAGCGGGCCTTCGCAAAGTGCTAGAACAGCAAGAATAAGCAGTCCCTTAGCCCCCCTTCGAAGAAGACGGACGATAAATAACTAGAAGGGCCCCAATAGGTCGTACTGGGCCCCTTTAACGGCTTAAGGGTCGACTCGTAACAACAGCGACGTTTCGACAGGGCGTCCGAAAGGCAATAGCCCCCGTCGGGGAACGATCCCCACCCCCTTTCAATCCCATTTGAGGGAGGTATTTGGGTCGAGTTTAATTGGTTGACTTACAAGGCGAGGGGAGGGGGGTTGGCGGAAAGGGAAGGAAAAGTTAATTGGAAGCGAGGCTAAAGATGGTGATTATGTGGAGGGTCATCCAAGCGGAGGGATAAAACAAACAGCCAAAGGATTCCTATTATTACGGAGGGGCTGGCTCCTTTTTGGCAATGCCAAGAGACGTCGTTAAAGGGAGCGGACGGGGGCCACCCAAGGGCCCGTGTCAGGGGGGGCAAGGCGCTGCTGGCTGCAACGATGAGGGGTTGTTTTCCACCCTGGTTTCCACGGTCAGCCGACCTCGGAGAGGAAGGACGACTCCCAAGAGGAGATACATGAATTAACCGGTGAACCCACGGCGCATTTAAATCAATCGCCGGCTCCCCCCCCCCCCCCCCCCCCCCGCATCTATTTACCCCGCGACCCCGCGCGCTATTTACCATGACTATCCTCGATCCTCGAAGCAGGTCCGACGAATAAAGTAAATAGGAAACACGGGAAGTGGATTTACATATTCCTGAATTCAAGAGTGGTTATTTATTTTGATCTACACGGTTCCCTCACGCGCTACAGAAAGTGTGTTATATGGATGTCGAGGGGATCCCTAACCGCCTCTTCCATTCACGGCGCTTGAAGGGATAAGGGCCTCTTTTCGAATAAATACATTCCAAATCACACGGCTGAAAACCGTGAAGAGCTTGTTCCACAGATGATCTGTGATTTCTGTCGTCACGCTAGATGGTATCTTTCACCGCATCCACAAAAAAATACTGGTCAGGCTCGAGCCGTTGCTATGCAACCCCGGGCCTTACGGTACGTTGGCCTCAGAATCATTTAGATCATGTGACGTCACTAGACTCATTTCAGTACTTTCGCCACAATATCGTGGCTGGGTTTTTTGACGGGCCTTCTGTTTACACAGCTGGATTGTAACGGCTACAAGAGAGTTGTTCATTTTTACCGGTTGTTCCTAGGTAAAATTTATAAAATATTGCGATTTCTTCACTAACACACTCAGAGGTAGTACCTGAAAGTTAGTTTGGAAAGATTGAGGTAGAGCTCATCAGGATATTCCACCGGTTCGTGAATTTAACTGATTATCCATAGGGTGGCTAGTTCATTAGTTTGGCAATCTCGCATTCAACCAAGTAAATGTTAGACGCCTCGACCACGTAAATCTTAGATTGGTGCCATGAGTCTATGGGGAAAATCACGATAGGAATCACTTCCGAAATTATCTCCCGAATTTCAAAGGAACTACGGAAACCTACCTTAATCGGTAGAATACTTTAATAATATGATGCGACCTTTATTCAGCAGGAGTTAATATTTCCGTAGTAAAAAATCTAAAAAAAACCTAAGAGAAATCACTGGGAAAGTTAACGCTATAACAGAATTCATATTATCTAAAGTCTACTTAACATAGTCATTCAATCCGATAAGAGCTTTATTGGAAATTAAAAATATCTAATACATAAATTCCACGGAGTAACGAAATAGCCAATCATCTCCTTTACTCTTCGCTCCATCATCAAACCGAGCGCTGATAAAATCGGATAGCACAGAATACGCCCACATGAATTATTTTGTAACAGGGACTTCCATGAATTATAATTATAATATCATGCTAACAATTTTGCAAAAATCTAATATAAGGTGGTGTTAGTTTACTTTCTGAGCCCGGGGCGTAGAAACACCCTAACCGATACCTTGTGGTCTTCCGACGGCGCCTATGGCCATAAGAGCAGAGAGAAGTCGGGCTCACGCGACGGTGGCGCCAGGAGGAGGTGAGGCGGCGCCCGAGCAGTTAAAAATCTCGTTAGAGCCCCGTCTCATCTTTCGATGAAGCGCGTCGCCTTAACTCAAAAGCAATCAAATGCCATAATGATAACGCCATTGACTAGGTATATCTAATTTTTTAAATAATTCTCCAATAGTGAGCAAAAAAAAGCAATCGCGTGAGGTTAACGTGAAGAACAAACTCGACACGAGTGAGATACGTGGACTTCAGGAGCTGAATATAATGGGCTTACTGCTCCTTAACAGGAATTTCCAAATATGAACCTCATTTATTACCTCTCTAACTTAGGCGAAGGGAGATTATCGCCTTATTTATTGCCGTGTAATTTAGCTGCTTAATTATTATTCTGAACTTTTATTATTAATTTTTTCCTCCTACTAGGGAAAACGCGATAGAAATCGACTTTTTCCACCTCGCGGGTTTTGGGTTTATTATAATAAAATACAAATGACGGTTGTTGCATGCTATTAAGTCATCTGAAAAGAAAAAATGAACGAAGGCAACCCAACATGGTTAATGTAGAGGAGAGTCATTACGGTGGAATGCTAATAAATAGTAGAGTAAGTTTCAAGGGTCAAGGGGATGGAAATAAAGGAGAAAACACTTTGACAAGTTCGCTATTATATAAATATGGACACGACCCGGGTTTCGTAACGTAGTTACATCTTCAGGTGACTTACATGCATCTGCATGCATACATACATATTGAAAACAGAAGTAAGGACATCTATTGGAAGGGATAGGACTGGTTGAGTGGGCGGGGTGGGGGTTAAGCAGGGAATAGTGAACCTGACAAACTTTATTCTCCTATATTTCTAACATGAGGGATTTCACAAAGTCAAGTCTGAAGTTATCAGTTGTTGAGGGGATGTTTTGGTGAGACTAGGTAAGGAAAGGAAGAGAGGACTGCTCAATAGATGGTATGTCTATAACAATATTTTCACTCAAATGATTATGAATTTAAGTATTTCATGACAGAGAAGACAGTATAAGAAACATTCTGCGTACATTTTCAGCCAGAGTAGAGAACCAGTTGAGGGAAATCGAGAAAAGAAGACAATATAAAAAGAGCCGCGTTAGTTACGGGAGATGCGAAATATTTTTAAAAACAACTATAAAATCAAATTATTGGAAAATTAGTTTCTTCTAATAATTTAACGTCTATTTATGCAAAATGTATATGTAATAAAATGAAATGCCGCATTTAATCATTTATCATAACGAATTTGGCGACTAACGGGGATTAACATGGGAAACAAATCTGAAAACGAATAAGATACCGCAGGTACTGCCAACTGAAAACGGAATGAAGTATACTCAGCATATGAATGAAACTGTGAAGGTTGAATGGTTCTCCGTAATCAGATAAAGGTCAATCATATCATGTAGCCTTAAAATATATCGAAACCAAATAGATAATTAGATGGTATTGCGCGAATGGAGAAAAGTAGGACATCATAGAAAAAATGCAGAAAATTACGTAACTACGGGGGAAAAATAAGAAGTATAGGGGCAAGAAAACGAGAAGTCGTACGAGTCCGGGCACAGATATAAAAGCTTCAAGAAAGTAAGCTACTAATTGTAGTACTAATAACCTCTCCAGGAAGAATAGCGAGTCAGAATGTCGTTTCCAAAAGTCATATAAGTAATTATGGATGAATTATACACCACTTAATTTTTACGCATGTTCAAACAGACCCTGACCAGCTATTATGCAAAATTACTTTTCCCTTCATATACGAGCTCATTAGTGGCCGAGAGGAGTTCTACCCAAGCAGCGATATATCATTTATCCTATAAATGCCACTCTGGAGTAGTAAAATAGACCGCAAAGGATAAACAAGGAAGCGGATGCGATGTTGGTTCTCAGGGTCTTAAGAAAACGTCTGGAACATTGGTATCCTGGTTAGGTCCGTTAAAAGATATGAATGCAGTAATGGAAATAATATTAACTATATTTTATTACTGACATGCAAATGATGTGGTTAAAAGATGACCGTAGCCATGACACTAGAGAGACAACAGGGTTCCCAATCTAACTACATTGTAAAATTCACGGTTTTGCCCAGGATTTAACCGTCAAATTTTCAAATTGTCGTCAAATTCACGGTTTGTAGATAAGGCATTTTAGGCAGAAATATTGATCACGTAAAAATCATCGGCCACACGTTAAATAAAAACGTAACAAACGCATCAGACGCCTTGAATGCAAACTCAGCAATGAAAGTGCTATCTCTCCTGACGTAACATATCGTTAGCAAAATTCAGCTCTGGCTAAAGGGTGAGTGGGAAAATGGAGAGAGCAGGGTGGCAGGGAAGTAAAGATGTGCCTGATTTTTTTGCCAGGGTTGCCGAATTCCAATCGCACGCTTAACGTCAATGTGCTGTCATGGCACACGGACAAATTAATAATTGCGCTTTGAATGCACGCGTGCAGAAAAGCATTAAAAAACATGAAGCATTTTGCAGTTTATCCCGGCCTGTCTACCCTCCTAACTTGTACTTCTCTCTTCAATATGAGGGCAGAGTCCCTTCTGTTTTCGCAGAATTAAGCGTGGGTGCTAATTAGTAAATACTAATACAATCAACAGATTTAGGCGTTACTTGGTGGAACGATGAGATATTCATGGTTAAATAAAAACACAGTACTATTCCACAACCTTATATTTTTGCAGTCTACTAGTTTCAACGTTTACAACGTCATTATCAAGACAACAATGTCTTGATAATGACGTTGTAAACGTTGAAACTAGTAGACTGCAAAAATATAAGGTTGTGGAATAGTACTGTGTTTTTATTTAACCATGAATAGTAAATACTATATTAGTGAATATTATAAGAAATGATTGTAGATGAGCCAGATACGTAAGGATTTGCACCAACGCTTTATTTCCCGAGTCATGAAAAGTTTCAATTTTTTTAATTGTTAGAGCTTTTTATTCCATTTTTGGAAAATTCGTGCGTTTAATTTAATTATTACTGATACTAATTGTGAAATATTTAAAAAAAAATCAAAACTTGAAAAACAAAATTTCGGAATGGACTGGGATTGAACTCGTTTCTTCCGATAGCTTTCAGTGCAAAAAGTTCCATAAAAAACTAACGCAGTCTACTGAGAAAATTTAAAACACTTTTCCAAGTAAAAATTTAGTTAATTAATTAGAGGATATTGAAAAAATCAAATACATATATGATACTGAATAATCTAATGCCATCAGAATCAAGCATACGCTGAAAATTTCCAGCCGACCAGACAATGGGAAGTGGATTAAAAGTATACGACAAGATTCCATCTTCAGACAGAAAGACGAAGCAAGTTGGGAAAAAGCAAGCAAAAATAGTTTCCGCCACTTTTCATGAACTCGTGAAAATATTACAGTTTTTGGTCATTGATTGTACACGTGGATCCTTTGATTGAGGGAAGGAATCTCTCAATAGAGTGCAAGCAACAACGTACCAAACTCGGCCTAGCCCGTGTTAATACCTACTCTCTTCCCCATTGATTTCTACTAGTGATGGGTCGGTTCGATTCCTCGATTCTTGGCCAAGAACCGGAATCGAAAATGAGTACTTGCCAAGGTGAAAAATCAATTCGATTCCAGTAGTACTTCGAACCACACATTTATATACGACCGCGTTTCGAAAAGTCATTTCAATTTTCGCGTCACGTAATCGTAATAACAAAAGACATCTATATATATAAAAGAAAGTTGAAAATCGTGTTATTTAGAACACTTATAACTCGAGAACGGCTGCACCGATTTCAATGAGATTTGGCTCTTTGGATTCGTCTCAGTCCCGGATAACATATAGGCTATTAAAAAAGGATAATTTCACAAAAAATTCATCTCTTTCCTATGGATATGCTTTTAGGAGTTATATTAACACAACATTTGATAAGTAAGTCGGTCAAAACTACAAATTAAATAATTTGTTTTGTTTTTACCACTTTAATAACTGAATTTAGTAACAATATAACATTTTAATTACTAAATATATTCAAAATATTAAATTAATTGAAATTACATTTAAATAATTTAATTCGAGCTAATTGTAAGCTCAGCCGTGGCCTACCTTGAGTTGACACTTCACTACCGTGTTTGTAAACAAATCTCCAAGCAATTGTTGACAAACGGTAATGTCCGTGTTCCTGTCGAGGAATCGAGTAGTTTTAACTCATTTCCTTGGAATGATTGCAAATTAGTTTCAGCGGAAGGTGAGCTCATCAACAAAGAGTTCCAGAATATGATTTATCACCAAAAGAATCAAAGATGGTTGATTTAGCGAGCAAGAACGAAGATGTGGATGACTAAAACGAGGTAAATTCAAATAGTTCGTACTCTGCATGAATTCGAATCTTTTAAATGTGTAACAAACGAAGACGAAATCACCAACTATCTATCTGAATATTTTAAGTCCTTGGACGTACCTGGCTTACCAAGGCACGATTTACAGACAAATGTAATTTCTGTGTTCATGATATTTCGAAGCCTAAACCAACCATAACTATCCAACGGAACGTGTTTGGTGATTAAAATAATTGGTAATGAATGTGATTCACGCAACTTTACTCAAAGTAAAATTCAAAGGTGAGGAAGTCCTCATTCCGAAGATTCCATGATCTCAACTCATATGCCCTTTTGAGCTTAAACGTATTCAATTTCCAATTCGTGTTGCATTCGTGATAACGATTAAAAAATCGCATGGTCAGTCTTTCAGTTTTTGTGTTGTTTGTGCTCATGTGCTAATGAAAACCCATGATTTTCTCATGGTCCATTTAACGTGCTATGTTCACGAGTCGATAAACCATCCTCTGTATTTCTTCCTTCGCTTCAAGTGCGTAGCTAGGATAGGGGGTTTTGGGCGCAGCTAATACCACGGATCTGTAGGGTATAGAAAACTTGCTAAGGTAAGCGGGAAGTGTGGGGGCACTTCCCTCCGACATTTTTTAAGATAAATGGTTCAAAATAGTGGGTTTTGCGGCTGTGTGAATAGTTAAATATGTTTTGTTTGTTAGTCATCCGTCCCCCTAATATTAATAACAAAGTCTTTCATAAAAAAAATTCTCTAAGCTCTTGGGGGGGGGGGTTTATCCCCCGAAACCTCCCCTCGCTGCGTCACTGCTTTGCTTCGCTATATTTATTTAGCTTCATCCGCTTCATCTTGCGCCTGATAACAAAACAAAAACTGTTGTTTATCAGAAGGTGCTTGACGCAAGACATTAAACCCGAATGCGTAGGGCTCACCGTGGTGCGTTTACGCATGCAGTACGTTTACGCAGTGCATTTTTTCCAAACAGAGATACTAAAACTGGCGCGCCTTAAGTCATTTAATGCGAATGCTGCCTCATAGGGGCTTTTCTTGCACGATTTTGTGCATCAGTCAAGCGTCGGTCTGGGGTTGTGTCAACCTCCCCCCTGAATGGGCCAAGTGTATGCAACAGACTTGGACCTAAAAACATAATTAATAAATTAATATCAAAATATTATCAAAATAATGAATTAGAGGTAAGCTCAGCTCGAATTGAGTTGTCAACAAACACACAACTACCGCGTGTGTAAACAAATCTCCAAGCAATTGTTGATTATCAGTAATGTCCGTGTACTCTGTATGAATTCAAATCTTTAGACTTTGTAATAAACGAAGTTGAAGTCACCAACTATCTATCTGAATATTTAAAGTCCTTGGACGCACCTGGCTTACCACGGCACGATTTACAGCTAAAGGTAGGCTCTGTGTTCATGATCTTTCGAAACCTAAACCAACCAAAACTATCCAACGGAACGTGTTTGGTTATTAAAAAAACTGATAATGAAAGTGATTCACGCCACTATATTCAAAGAAAATTCAAAGATGAGGAAGTTCTCAATCCAAAGATTCCATGATCCTAACTTATATGCCCTTTTGAGCTTAAACGTACTCAATTTCCAATTCGTGTTGCATTCGTGATAACGATCAACAAATCGCATGGTCAGTCTTTCAGATTTTGTGATGTTTGTTCTCATGTGTCAGTGAAAACCCATGATTTTCTCATGGTAAATAATATGTGGTATGTTTACGAGTCGGTAAACCATCCGCTGTATTTCTTCCTTCGCTTCAAGGGCGTAGCTAGGAATTAAGGATAGGCGCAGCTAATACTGGCGGGCCTGTAGGGTATAGCAAACTCGCCAAGGTAAGCGAGAGGTGTGGGGCCCTCCCCAGACATTTTTTAGGATAAAAGGTTCAAAATGGTAGGTTTTGCGGCTGTGTGAACAGTTAAATATTTTGTTACTCATCCGTCCCCCTAATATTAATAACCAAATGTTTTATAAAAAGATTCTCTGAGCTTTTGGGGGGGTTTTAACCCCCAAAAACCCCCCTCGCTGCGTCCCAGTTTCGCTTCGCTATATTTATTTAGCTTCATTCGCTTTATCTTGCGCCTGATAACAAAACAAAAACTGTTGTTTATCAAAAGGCGCTTGACGCAAGACATTAAACCCATGTGTAGGGCACACCATAGTGCGTTTACGCATGCAGCACGTTTACGCAGTGCATTTTTTCCAAACAGAGATACTATAACTGGCGCGCCTAAAGTCATTTGATACGAATGCTGCTTCATAGGGGCTTTTCTTACACTATTTTGAGCATCAGTCAAGCGTCGGTCTAGCGTTGCGTTAACCTTCCCCGTGAACGAGCCAAGTTTACGCTGTGGACTTAGACCTAAAAACATTTTTTTACGGTTAATAACACAAATAGCCAACAACTGAATGCGTATAATTTTTATTTCATCAATATTTTCTCATTTAATTTATAATAAATCAAATATGTTTAAAACGATACAGCCGCTCTTTATTTATAAATGGTGCAACTAAACTATAAGTTCATCGAATGTTTGGTGGTACGAAGTTCGCCGGGTCAGCTAGTTGAATATAGATTGTAAGTGGCACACCACTTCCGGAGGAGCAAATGCAGACTAGGGAGCCTGTGACATTTATATGGTCAATATACAGTGATGCATTTGGAAGAGTACCCAAAGTTACCGTAGCATACACTGTTGAAGCTGAAGTGGAAGATTATTTATCAGATATGAATGTACCACCAAATTCCTTCCCTGGAAAATACTGGAAGACTTGCATCTCCTACCCTAGGCTGAAAGTAGTAGCGAAGATGCTTTGCTTTCTGAGCAAAAATTTAAAATATGTAAAAGGGGATTAAATTTGTGAGACATTATTGATAATAATAAAATATTTACAATAAAAGATAGACATTAAAGGCGATACTTTTATTTTAAATTTAAACATGAATGCTAATATTCTAAATTAATACCTGTGGCGTGTAGGTATTACTTTAGAATAACACCACTTTTCAGTTATGTTCTGTTTTGAAATTTAGCTATTATATTTTAATTACACAGTGATGATATGAAAGATACTTTTGTCAACTGATTCTTTCACAGAGTAATAATTGTTTAAGTGGTTGTCTTGTTGCCTGGAATTAAGTGATATTTTACGTGGATCCTATGGCGTAAGAATCGATGGAATCGGTATCGGTAGAATTGGAATCGAAATGTCAGAATCGGAATCGGGATCTAAATTGTTAAATTTTGGAATCGACCCATCACAGATTATTACCTAAGACGATCGAAAAAAAAACCTATTTCGCAGATATTTTCCTTTCAATATTAATTTGCATTTGGTTTCCCTGTCTTCGGTCTTCAGTATATATTGATAGTTCACCGTACCTAATTGTTAGAACCACACAGGACCCATGAAAAAGGCAAAGGAGTAGCGATGGAGATGCAGCGAACCGCTCCGCATGACCTCTTGACGTCATCGACTAATCTGCGAAAGGGTGTAGGCCATTTATCATCTTGAGTACCTCGAGAAATAGGCGACGGACTTAAACACGGAAAAACGGGTATCTAAATAATATTTTAAACCATCATGATCGGCCGATGGAGATGCAGCGAACCGCTAGGCATGATCTCGTGACGTCATCAACTAATTTGCTAAAGGGTCTAGGCAATTTTTCATCTTGAGTACCTCAAGAAATAGGCCACGGACCTAAAAACGAAAAAATACTGGCGTCTAAATACTATTTTAAACTATTATGATCGGCCGATGGAGATGCAGCAAACAGCTCGGCATGATCTCGTGACGTCACCAACTAATTTGCGAAAGGGTCTAGGCCATTTTTCATCTTGAGTACCTTGAGAAATAGTCGACGGACCTAAAGACGGAAAAATATGGGTGCCTAAATACTATTTTAAACTATCATGATCGGACAATTAAAAAAAAGTTAAAGAATTTCCCCCTTCTCACAGCACAAGTTGCCACTGTGAGCGTCTTCGTAGTTTCATAACATTCACTGAATGAACGCTGCTTCCCTGTATCTGCCGAATCGAAAGAGAATGGTGAGTAGGAATCCGATCAATTCCTGCGCGGACAGTTTTTTATCGCAGCGAGCCCGCAAAGAGACATTAAATAACGCACAAAGATTCCCTAAATGGACGTAAATGCCAACAGCTTTAAAGAGTTCAGCCTACCGATCGAGAGGATACCGTTCGTAAATAACATTAAAATACTGCTCACTTAAGCAACTTTAATAGCTTGGAGGAGAGGAAGAAAAAAACGGCGTTTCCCACAAAACTATCCTCCGGAAGGTTTTCTGGTAAATCAGCCGGACGATTCCCAAAAAACCGAGGCGCTACACACACCACTGAGGCCGGGGAAATTCCCTCCTCTCTGCCTCTTCCTTCCCATACCTCGCGGCAATAATCTTCCCGCTTCTATCATTAGGGCCGACAGCATCGTGCTCAAAAGGTTTTCGATTAATCAGCTCGCATCGTAAAGGCTCCAACTCTTCCTGATCACTCGAAGCCGATAAACCCTTATGGATACTCATTATTTGCAAGTGAGAATAAAAAAATGTATACGAAACCTCTCCTTCCCCTTCCGCGACCCGAGCGTGCTCCGAGAACACTTGGGAATTACAAATCTTCCCCGATCTAAAAGGTCCCTCAGATCGTAAACCCAATCGGCAATAGCAATTATAATGCCCACTGCCTCCGAGGAAAAGCACCGTTTGTCTCCCGGCGAGGACGATCGACGGCTGGGGACGGCACACAAAACGCCGAACGGCATAAAGAAGAGACGACTAAAGGCGAGATTTCCAAAATCCGTACGCAAAAAAAGATCGTTACGACAAGAGGAGGGGGAGGTCATCGAGAAGTCAAACTCGTAGAAGGAATTTTCCTACACCTGTGCTCAGTTTCCACAACTCTCCCAATACGTTGGTAAGACCGATAACGGTTACATCTCGCTGTGGAATCCGCAGTCACAATTTTTACTCAAGTGAGCTGGAAACGCGGATTACAATTTGTAGTGGAAACACTAGTCATGTGACATCTTATGCTTTCTACTATTGGTCTGAGGGCTCCATGTCGAAATATTGGTTAATTCCAAATATTACTGCCGAAAAGACATGTCACATGGGATGTTTTTGTATCTATTTCCCAACTCATTATGTCTGTATATAATGGACTGAGTAAGCCTCGCAAAACCATCGTAGTTCCAAAAAGCACTACAGGATAGATATTTAACACACGTTGCCTAGTAGGGCACTCTAAGGAAATATAGAAAGCTGTAAAAGCTGACCAATACAGGATAGAAGTCCTCGAGACCTGATTCAGGAGGCGTATGCTGAAGATCCAATGGCCAGATGGGGCGGAAAGGACGTATACTAAGGGGAGGAAAGAAGGGGACCTGTTGAGTGCTGTACGACAGAGAAAGGCACGATGAAAAAGCCAAATCATAAGACAGTATAGGAGTGAGAAATATGAGGAATGGAAAAACTGAAGTGAAAGTTCCCTGAAGAAGGCCATGATGAACGTAATCGGGGCAAATGATTAGGAACACAAGGAAGAACATCAGGGAACGACATCGCAAAATAAAGAAGTGGAGAACTGCTATATTCTGTCGGATGTGATACTTATACGGGTTGAATTTGCGCAGAGAATTACCTGCCCAATGTATAACTATTGATGCAGCGGAAGGATATCACGAGAATGCGCTATTGAAGGAGGACTATTGCACCCGTCCGGACACGACAAATAGCTGTGTGAACCCTGGCCTGGAAGACATGCCCTTTACCGTATTCGACTCCAAATCAAAGGGTAGTACTTGGGAAGAGTATTTAATATCATCTCCCCGACTGTGTTCTTATCCGACGAGCAAATTTAAAGGTGATCAAAATCTAACTGTACCAATCTCAAGGCCGTTTTACACGGGGCACGTACTTGCATAATCTGACGTGTGTACGAAGGCGTAGTCACAATTGCGTTGCGTAAAGCTGTGAACTGCCAGAACATATGCGAGAATGCGTGGACGTGAGATGGCAAAATAGCCCATGTTCTAATTTCGTTGATGCATTCGCGCAGTTCCACGCCATTTTAAACATTAATTAATACAGCTCGAACGTGCGCAATTCCGTGCATCGAGTAAAGCGGCCTTAACTATTATTTAATCGTCACTCATAATGTGTAATCAAATTCTAAGACTGGTATATTGCAAAATTCCGCTTCTCCCTTGCCCGGGCCTCTTTTACTCTTGTGATTGAGTATAGTTTAGTCTTCTTCCCTGTTTCCTTCTCCAGCTGGCAAGTACTCATCTCTTTGTCTCCCTCGGGAGACTTTTCCTTCAATTTAGTCATACTATTGAGCAATGAATGAACGTGGGAAGGATTTCCAACTGCTCCGAGCAGGATAGAATGTGCATAACCTCATTTGGCTGGAAAGTAAAGTTGAGCCGGATGGAATTAGGTTGAAGGGTATAGTCCGTCCACAACATAGGTTTCGTAGTAGGAACAAGTGCCCACATAGCAGAAATACGTCTCGGTTACGTCTCTGAGACGTCTCGAATATCACATGTTACGTATCAGAGACATTCTGAGAGCTTCAGAGACATCTCTGAGACTTCCCTGAGATGTCACTATGTCCAAAAAAAATGGTCTCTGAGATGTCTCATGAGACTTTGTACTATGGTATGCTTTAAATTTAGACAAAAAAATAATTAAATGCAAATTATACAGTTATGGCCTACTTTTCTCGATCATTTTTAGCGACAAATTTTTGATGGATGACCTTTTGAAAATAAGAAACCAATATTAAATGTCGTGATTTTAATAATCACAACTGCATAATTGCACCGAAAAATATATATGGAAGGCATTGATGGCGTTTCAATACGTTTTTAAAAAAATCCTGAACGTCTCACAATTACATCTCTGAGAAATTCGCGATATTCGAGACATTCCAGACCACAGTCTCTGAGAGGTTCATTGCTATGTGGGTGGTGAGTCTGCGGGGAGGTAAAAGGATTTCCGTCAATGGCGCAGGAAGGGAAGGGAGCGATGAAAGTGAGAGCGAGGTGGGTGGGGCAAAAATGGGTCTTGCTCCGCGAAGCGATTCAAGATTCGGGCGTCCCAGAGAAGGAGGAGGAGAGGGTGGATGTACCGTCCAAGGTAGTATGGGGAGAATGGAGGTTCTGAGGAGAAGAGAAGCAGCGGACAATGGGAGATGCAAAAGACGAGATAAGTGAAATCAGTCGAAACAATGCCACAGCGGATGGGTTTCAGCACCCTCTCGCGCAAAAGATCGGCGACCGAAAGGGGGCGATCGACACGGGGAATTTGAGCACGGGGACCGATCCGCCGTCAAAGGAAATGAAGACCAAGAGGCACACAAGACTCCCGTCTCAGTTTGAATGTCCGTACACGAACAGACATTAGGGCAGATCGGAAAAATCGATTTTTTTTTCAAATCCATTTGGCCCAATGAAAAAAAAGTTGTAGGACCGATCAAAAATAAGGCCTGAAAATTTTGAGACCTCTAGGCCTCAAATTCAATAATTGCCTATTTTGGCCTACTCGCATTTTCCATAAATTTACTACTTCCTGTGGTACCGCTAAATTCATTTATTCACACACATAATGGGATAGAAGCACGTCACCATAGTTCGAACGCCTTTATAGACACTCGAGAAGCCCTTCATAGACCGTAGGCTCCTTTCCTGCGTTCTCGCATCTAAAAATATTTTATCACTTCCCTAAAAGTTGGCAACATCGATTTCTTTAACGCCGACGACCTCCAAATAAGGGACAAGTCTCAATACGGCTTAACGTCCCAACCTTAGGACGGAGAGCTATCTTAAAACTACCTCCATAACGCACTTAGGCAGGTATCGGGAATTGATTTGATTTGTTTGTTTTATCTCCCTCAGACGAGGCCACAATCCGGCCTCCTCTTCCTCCGGGCCAGCGCTGTCTTTTAACAAAAGTTATTAATACGACAATAAAAGAAATGCAGGCATCAGTTAAAAATGAATTAGTTCAAAAAACATCATCATCACTGAGGATGTTGGGAAAGTTCCCAAAGAAACGTCGGCCTACACCCTGACCCGGTTGGACACCCGAAAAACTTTCATCCATAAAATAGATGATATATTTACTTTTTTATGTAATTCGACCACTTCGTAAGTTTGTGCCAACTGTAAGATCATCTTCGTCCTGGACCAGCCGCGTTTCTAATGATCCGACAGTGCGTTAAGTGAGAGGGGAAAGGTACTCCAAAAATCTCTGCTTGGGCTGGGATTTGAACCCAGACTCACAAGGTGGAAAGATAAAACTCTTTCCACCGCACCAACCCGATTCCACACCGAAGACGGCTGGTCAACAGATCAACCGGGCCACTTCCTCCCTCTTTTCATTTCAGCAGCTAACCGCGAAGAAGGGCGCAAAAGGCGAAGAAGGAGCGATTTATATCCGAGGACAGTTGAGTGGCGGACCGCAAGGAGCTCCGAATGACGTCACGGAGCAGGATCGCCGCGGTGGAAGTCACTGTCAAAGGGCTTGCGAGATGGAAGGGGGGCGGGCCGAATGGACGGAAAGGAAAGGAAGAGGAGGAGGTGAAGAAAATAAAAATTAGAGGAGGAAGAGGAGAGAGAAGAAAATCGCCCTCTAGGGAGAGAGTAAGACAAGGAGTGGGAAGTGTGTGTATACAGAGGGAGGGGGAGGGGGGCGAGTTTGGAATGAAAGGGCGAGGGGTGGGGGGGGTTTCCTAAATCCAGACTAACCGGTCTGTCTTCAGGACCGGGCAGTATCGAGCCGGCCATCAGGTTTCGTGACTATCCCCCTCCCCTCCTTCCCATCGGCCCACGGAGAGAAAGCAGCGTGAGTGTGCATGCGTGGTGTGCGAGTGTGTATATATCCCATCGGCCACCGCGAGAGGCAGCGAAGCAATCCCCTCGCCGCAAATTGCGATGCAACTCGCCACTTGGAAGCGTAAAAAGACCCCCCCTTCAGCTATGACATGCCACACGACTCCATCCTCTTAAACGAAATAATTCTCTCGAACGAAAAGAATACTGGGAACGGATGAAGAGCTAAGGCAGCATTTTACGGATGAAGGACTAACGCAGTTATTTAAGTATACCGGGACTAGCCGCGGTGATAACTTTTACGGAGTTACCCGCAATGCAAAAATTGTTCGAAAATCCACAGAGGAAAAATCATTCGCCTTGACCGGGATTCAAACCCGGATCCCTCAATTGACATTGATCCCTTTATTGATTTTTCCTCTGTGGATTTTTCGCACGACTAAGGCAGCATTAAACGAATGAAGAACAAGACAACATTAAACGGTGGAAGAATAAGGCAGCATTAAACGGATGAAGCATTAAGGCAGCTGCAAATTGCGATGCACGTCGCCACTTGGAAGCGTAAAAAAACCCCGAATCAATACTATATCGCACGTCTCTCAAGTATTGAACGGAACAACCCTCTCGAACGAAAAGCACAGGGAGTATGGATGAAGAGCTAAGATAGCACTAAAACAAGTAAGTATGGCGGGAATATCCTAAACTAAAGATTGTATTAAAGTAAGGACATACTGATAGAAAATACTTAGCTGATTAGGAGACAAAATTATTTACGATGAATAAAACAGAAAAGACAAGCACGCCTCCATAAACTTAAACGAAATAACTCACTCGAACGAAAAGCGATGGGGAAAGGGAAACGATGAAGAACTAAGGCAACATTAATGTAAGGATGTTATCTATGAATAACCTTAATTAAGATAACATTCGAATTGGAACGTCTTACAAAAATGTTCTTAGTTGATTAGGAAACAAAATATTTACGATGAATACATAAGGAAAGACAATCTAGTTTATAGCTAAAGGAATAAAATACATGCAATGTTTTTCACGAAACGACATAACATGAATGTGCAACCATAAAGGGCACCACTGTGTAAACATAGTGAAAATCTTAGAATGAATTACTTAATATGAGATTTAGGTTCAAATATTTGCAAATGAAGTCGAAAATATTTTGAGAGACCGAATGTTCCATAATGGATTGAACGATAAACAGAAAATTGGGGAAATAGATTCTATAGTGGAGAGGTTCAAAAATCCGTTCCTCCCGAGAACCGAAAAATACGACAATACATTATAATTGATAATGCTCCGCGATAGAAAAATTACCTTTAATTCGTTAGGCAAGTCAGTTATCTTTTCTACTTAATACAATTGAATAACATACTGAGCCGTAATTAACGGGCGAAATGAATGTATACTTCCCCAATTTACTGTCCTCCCTGTATACATAGTAATCTAATATCGCCCAATTAAGGAGAAGCTTCACGTTATTTTTTAAACTTCTCATCACGATTTTAACACGACTTTGAAAATTATCACGTCCAAGGGATTAGAACTGCTTTTGACTTCATCCATTACGATATCAAGGGCAAAAAAAAGACACAAATACTCCCCAGAATCCGGTTGAGGTGAAAAGAAATAAACATTAAATACGTGTACGAAACAATTATAAATTACCAACTCTACATTCATGGAGAGTCAACAAGAATGATTGTAACAACGATTGGCCCTAGAGCATCTTCCAGGAGAAAAAAGCGACGATGGAGGTGCATGAGGCAGCTAGTGGGCGTCCAACTCTTTTTCCCTTTGAATTCTATTTTCCACGCGACCCCTTTCCCTCAACACCCCCCTCCCTCCCTCTCTACCCACTCCCCTGGACGGATGCGGCGGAGACAAATGAGCGACGACGTGCCCTCCCGACGTCAACATATTGCCGAATAAATGCATGAATAAAACGCTGACAGCGCGCGGCGACGGTAGTGGAGATTGGGGAAATGGAGTGCACCTCCCCGGCTCCATTCACGAAAGGTCCCGGAACATTATTCTCTTTTAAGAATTCGAATCTGTGACCGTCATCTTTTTTTTTAGCACGTGAAGTCACCAATGTCCTTGTTCCGTATTTTTTCCCGAATTCTTAAATGCAGCCGATTAAAGAATATAATAAATACAAACGGAAGAGGGAACATTGGAAAAGCACTAGAAAAAGATTTGAGGCCTTCAAGATGTGGTTAGGATGGAGAAAGGAGAAGGTACGAGGGTGTGGTGAGGAAAGAGAACAACGAAGTGCTGGGCTTGGTGGGGGAGGTGGGGAGTTAAAAAAATTGTTAATAATGCATTCTCTGGGACATTCCATGAAAATAATTTCGGTAAGAACATTTCTCACGCACTCAAAGAAAACATTCCATTCTGCGCATACGAGCTCTTTTTAGCGGAGAGCCATTTTAGAGATTACAATCCCAAGATCTGTGAACCGTCATCATTATTTTTTAGCACGCGATGTCACAAATGTCCTGGGTCGGTATTTGTATCCGAATTCTCAAATCTAGCCGGTTAAAAAATAAAATAAATAAAAATTGAATAAAATATGTTACTAATCCACTCCCTGAGACAGGTCTTGAAAAAATCTCCGGAAGAAAATGAATAGTTTGATGCGTGACTTGGTGAAATTGTCTCACGTTGAATTAAAAAAATTCAAAAGTCTCAAAATAAATTTCACATGCATAATTTTAACATTGACCAGTTTCGTCGCTGAGCAAAATTCTTTAGCTTCTTTATTCGAATGACAAAGATATCGAACTGCACACACATTTCATTTTAACAGCTTACAACACGAGTATTGACTGCTATGTAACACGTTATTCCACGATATCTTTCCGTAAAAAGTCGACTTTTTTTACTTGATTTTCATCCGACTTTGAAAACTAACTCGATCTAAGTAGTACTCACGTGTTAAAGGATACAATGTAAGTCGTTTAGACCGGACAATCAATGGAGTAGTTGGAATAGCAAAGTTCTGGGAACAATACGCACATCTATCGCCGACGACTATGAAACGACTTCGACAAAAAAAATCTCAGGAGTACGACAAAATAAAAAAAGTCAACTCAGTAAGAACATTTCTCACGCAATCAAAGAAGCCACTCCAAATATTTAGATTTCGGCGCGTACCAGTTCTTTGGTTACCGAGAACCATTTTAGAGATTACTACCCCGCGAAGGGATCGTGATCAGCTGCATCTGATCGCTCCCTTCATACAATTGCCCCAAGGGTTGCCTTTCGCCCTCACCCGTAATAACGCACCAAAACTTCCCAGATTTCGGATGAAATTGGCATGCTCAGCATTCTCTGTACTTCGTTCCTCAAAATGTCACCCTCTCGTGAGAAAAAAAACTAACTCGTTGTTTGGAAAGATGGCTAATTTTGAAAAGATACGTGCACTTTCCCAAGTAAACCAGAAAGTAAATGGTAGATAGCGAGGAATCTTTTCCCCCAAATCGATCAAACGAAAAACAGAGTTCAAATCGAAGGTGACATTCAGGGATTATTATTGTATTGCTAGTAAATACACTGTCGATTCGTGTTTTCGTTCTTTCATAGTCATCAATCGGAGCAGCGTTGAAAATCAATTCCTTACCCCTTAGAAAGAAATAGGCTAGTAAAATTCATGTGGTACTAAAGGATTCCTCACAATGAGCACCCAGCGAACCACACCACGGCGTTAGCGATTAAAATCAGTGAATCAGGGCATTGGAATTCTTCTCTAACTTTGGCTCCGCAATCGGAATCTTAATCAGATTGGAATTCCCATCCTTTTCCAAAGGTTTCTTTCCGATCTAATATGAAATAAGGAACGAAATAACGAAATTTCCGTTTCTTCGATAGCGACGCTTTTCGGACTTTTTTTCCGATTACGAATCCGAAGTCGAAATCCACGAAAAATACCCGAATTTCTGATAGAGCAACACAATTTTTGACTGACGAAAAACTTTCATGACTTCTCGCATTTATTTCACTGGCAGACTACGCAACTAAATATAGATCAATTATTTTTACCACGATTGTTCCATTCCATTTAGTGTATGATCCTCTACGGAAGTGAGAAATGGACAATTACAGCAGCGTATAAATGAAGAATGGAGGCCATCGAATTGTGGTGCTTTAGAAGACGGGTGAAGATCAATTACATCGATCGAGTAAGTGAGCCAAAGAAGAGTGGGAGAATAGAGAAGTTTAGAGAAAACCTTCATAAGAAGACAGAATGACCTAACCTAACCGAAACTGTTTAGCAACAAAAATATCATAGGGGATATAATATAGAAGTACTTTCAAATAAGATTCCTATTTAAATTTTGTTAATTTTATTTATGTTACATTCTGTTTTCTTTACACCTATCCTACACACTACCACATATTAAAAATTTATCAAAAGTTCATCTAGAAAACATTTTTGCTATTTAAAACTATACACCGTATTACGATTGTTTAACGAAGGTAATTTACCCACAAGGCAAAAGTCTCTGAGATCATCTATTATTATTATTATTATAGCATTCTACCGATTAAGGTACGTTTCCATGGAGTATTCAAGAAGTGATCTGGGAGCCACCCTTTCCTTCCAGCACTGCCTTCTTTAAATCACTGCAAGGCCTACTCCCTCTCAAGGTATCTAAAAATCCTATTCTTTTCCTTCCCCTCCCTCGTTTCCCTAACATTCTACCCTCTAACACCATTTTCAACATCCCCTCCCCGCTAAGCACTAACTCCATCCATACCTTCTGTCTTGTAAGCTCCAAAATTGGTTTTGATACTAAGATATATTAAAATTTTTAAATCGTGTAAGGAGCAAGAAACAAATTATATACTATTATAAATTATGTTTTATTATCACGCAATCGATTCCATAACGTCGCAGTGATTGCTTGGTGAGAGACAGTGAGGATGACAGAGAGGAAACGCGTGACAGTACTCGAGTACGTTTGATGGGCGCACTTCACGCTCTTTCTCTCGTTGCATATATCGGCGATTCAAGGTGGACCGAAGCTTACCTCGGCGCGGCGGGAATATCCTCTCCGCGCATTTAGTCACTCGCGGCCCGGACGACTTCCATCAAAGAAATGCAAAAGTAAAACAATGAACCAAGGCCTTTCCATTACAAATGACCTCCCGGTGATCGATACATTATTCGGCATTATAGCCGACAAAATGACCGCGATAATTTCCGTATCCATAATACAAGGGAACACGAAAGAAAAACAACTGGTCGGAAGAGAACGATATGGCCGCATCGAATTGGGAGAGCCTACATTTGTATACCACCTGGCTAGCATCTGATACACACGGACACCTCAAACGGTCAAGTCAACTGTACAAAATGTATTCAATTTGTAAATATGATCATCACGTTTTTTCTGAATACATACTTAAACGCTAGAATTGAAGACAAAGTACTCCATGGAGTACTGGGAATAACAACGTACTGAAAACAATGCACATGCTTATTACTGAAGACTATTCAAATACATCCTCGACAAAAAAAAGAAATATAAAAATGTTTTGATCTTGTTTTCCACCAGAGTCATAATCCAGCACTAAGCCACAGATGTGGATAAAGGAGTCATGAAAATAAGATGGTGAGCCGCAGCAAAGTCATATCCAGCTAGAACTATGCACTTTGAATAGTATGAACGCAGTAGATTTACTTCATTATCAAAATATTGGGAGAGAAAAGAGGGCATACGTAAAGATAGATATATATCAGATCTGGTTCACGAAGAACTCAAAGATAACTATAGAAAACAGAAAATCATGGTCGCTCGACAAGTAACCTTTGAGTATACTGATTGCAAACAAATTTATAAAATAAGACATGATTTAAGATTTAAGACTCCATGCTTTCCGGCGAATTCAGCCGATGAACTCTTCTCGGGATCTATATCGAATGAGTGACTTACAGCAGCAGTATAACATTCAATAAAGTGGAGTAGAGTCTTAGAATAGTTCATCAGATTCATAAACGTTTTCACTATGAAAAATTGCATATTAAGTATTCATCAATTTCTTCGTCGATGAACATCAAAATACAATTTTCATCACTATATTACCAAGCAACAGTAACAGAGAAAGGTGGAATAACTCAAAATACTATCCCCAAGGCATGCAACGGTCATAATTTTTTAATTAATGTCCACTCACGTGGGTAGATTAATCCGAAACTATTAAGAAGAAGAGAGACTATTAAGAAGAAATCTAGAAGGGCCTTTTAAAAAGCTTACAACCTCGTCGTAAAAATGCTTTTGAGCAAACTCCATGCACGATTCAAATCAATGGAAAAAATATATATTTGCAAGTCAAAGGACAAACGGGATTGCTCACCATTGGTAAAATCTAATACTATTCTATGCTAGAGAAAACCTTTATAAGAAGACAAAATGACCGAACCTAACCCAACCCAAAATGTTTAGCAACAATAGCAACATGAAATCTTGTCTTTCGAGTGAAATAAGTTCAAAATACCTACTCAATGATTGAAGTGCATTTTATAGCCCTACCATCGGGAAACTTCTTCGACCATACACTCTCCAACCACGATCTAACCGAATTTATGCACGCCGGCGACAGGTCAGATATATTGAAACAGCGAACGAGCTCAAATCTACGTGGTGGGGCCCACCATGAACCCGATTCCTAAGGGTCACGAAGCAGTTACTTTGCCTACGAACTCTGAAGAGAGCCGTATATTTCGCGGGCAACGAGCATCGTGGTAACACGGGGTATTTTTCGTGCGAGGCAATAAATATCACGGACGATCCTTAGGGCAACTATACACGGCCTCAGGAACCCTAGAGGGAACCAAACAAATAAAATTAGCGAGCATAATATTATTAACGGCCCGTGGGGCGACCATGGACATCGCGAAAAAGCACTCCGGACGCGCGTGAATAAGTGGAAGGTGTCCGGTCGCAGAAAAAAACACTAATCACGTCCTTTTTGACAAGTATGCAAATGATAAAAGAGGAAGCAATGCGTCACGTTTATCGGGACGGAGGTGGACGCGTGAGATATGTCACGAGGGATCCGCGGGAGGGGAAATATGAGCAAGGGGAGGGGAGGGCGGAGGGGAGGGTCGCTGATTGTGGTGTCCAGTGGTGGGCGGAGGCGGAACAGGAGACTCCGGCGACCGGACTCGCTGATAATGCGGAGGGAAGCTGCACCTGTAACACGAGGCTATCCTCAAGCGAAAGGGGAAATTCGAAGAAGCATCGAGCTGGAGTAGAATGAACGGTACCGACATAAAGACCAACCATTAACAGAGCACCATTGTCAAGGAATAATATTAGTTTTTTTCCAGAAACTGTCCAATTAACTTTAAAGGTATTACACCAACCATTTAAGGTGTTTTCCATAAAGGCTTCTCCGGATGTTTTTGACTGTAGGCAGATATTCTTCCGGGTTTCCTTCCGCGTTAATCCATTTTTCTGGGCAATTTTCCTTTCCATAAAAAAGCCTTCGCACAGAAGATTCGTACAGGTAATTTTGAAATACATGTAGAAGAAAGAAACACTCCCTTTCGTTGAGTTTTAACAAAGAGGTATTTTCGCCTCGATTAACATTATCAGCGATCACTCTCCCTTCCCTCAGAGATAGACTGAAAAGCCGAAACAAGCTTCTATTTAGTTTGTTTTTGAAATTGAAGATGAAGGCTCGCTTCTCTCCAATTGACGCTATTGATTGCACCAGACATGTGCTTGGTAATTCAAATGCATCTGTCCTTAACTTTTAACATACCTATGCCAGGAAAGCATAGATTACATATCAAACTTTAGATTAATTCTAAACATTGAAAAATCGTGCGAATCATTTCAGTCAGCCAATGCTTGTTAGAATTCAGCATTTTGCAATCAGGATAACACTACATAGAATGCACTTTTTCCCTTGACTTGGTATGTTACAAAGGATTACTGAGAGAAGAATAATAAACAGGTTAATTGGTGAATTTTTGCTCACGATTCCTCAGGACTTAAAATGGCCGACTCGATCAACAAAGCGTTGTCAGAAATGAGCCAACAGACACATTGGAATTTCCACATAGCATTGATAGTGAAAGATGGGAAAAATGTAGAGCTTATACTCTGATCACTCTAACGATAGGAATTTTCCGTAATAAACGTTTCGCTTAGAAATAATGACCACGCAAACCGCCAAGGAGATGGCGGTACGATAGGAATAGGACGAGGGAAGAGAGAAAAGAGATGATTGAGGCCTTCTTTCCCGTTGACATGGATTCTTGCGTGACCACCGCAGCCTCCGACACTTGGAAGCGACCACCACCGTATACGCGGGCACACAATGGACGACGTGCCTTTTGAAAAGGCGGATGATATACATTGGCTGCGATCTTGACACAGGTGTGAGGTCACATTTAAATTTTCGAAGGCGGGAGGGAACTAAAGAAAGAAATTTATACGCGTCTCCGACCCGTTCCACCTTTCTCCCGTCTCACACACACGGAGGCATTCGGAAAGTGAGCAGGAGTATTCGAGTTTCACCCCCGTGCGAGTGCAGCAGACCGACCGACACCTCACTACGAATCGGGAAATTATGATAGCCCCGCCATGAAGAGAAGCAAACGATCCACTCCTCATAAGCACGCATCACTCTCGCCTGACCGGACGCATTTATTTTTTTTCCGTAAAGTACTACTCCATGATGTCCAGCCAATCAAATAAGAAAAATGCATGCATAGTTCCAGGTTTCTCCAGGAAAATTTTAAAATATTATTTACATGTTAATCTTACCTATTTACAGCGATAGATAATAATTTTAAAACACCTGAAATTACTTCTTCCTGAATCGCTAGAACACATTCGAGAATGTGTGGATGCAAAATAGTCCCTAATCTAATTACCGCAATTTCAACAAATATTTTCATTGCTAACCCGCGCAATGACGTAGCCCGCATAAAACGGCCTTTACTTGTATGACACGGCAATAAGGAGATCCGGAAGAGAATTGCGATGACAAACAAGGTCTTCATGAACTTAAAAGCCGATGAGAGGACCTTTAAGGCAGAGGTTTAAAGAAAAGGCTAATGTAGAATAATTAAAGAAAAATATTTAAAGAATAAGCTTCACATATTTTTTTCATCATCAATATCACTGGTAAATAATCCTAATATTGTTAGGACTCAGCTCTCCACTCAATTCCCCTATCAACTAATCTTTTCACTCCTACGCATTTCTTGTACGCATGTAAAAATAAACCAACAACTCTGCCAAGTGCAAAAAAAATTCGAGTGTTTAGGTAGCGGTAGGGAAAATGGTAGGAAATGCAGCCACCTCCCACAACCACACTCCGAAGCACCTAATAGGAAGAGGTCCGAGTAGCCAAGCGAAGGAACAGATGTTCCTGTCATGGTTTTCAGTGTTTATTAAGTCCTTATCGATATGAGGAGGAAGATGAAGAGGGAAGGCTGAAGAGCGCGAAGCGCCTTGCCCACTCGACCAATCCGGGCTCACCGTCACCGGCGAACTGCGTGCCCCTTGAGAACGGCTATGCTTTACGGCTGCGCTCACCGGGAGGGATATTTATGCGTCAACGCGACGCATGAGCTGTAATGCAAGTGGATAACGCATCGCGACGTATCGCCACCGCGAACGCGGACAACGAATCATAAACACATCGCGAGGATGACGCCTTACGCGGAGAAGTCGTAATTTGAGCCTCGCTGGGTTCCACAAAATGATATGAAAACGATGGACGAGAGACGGAAAAATATTTTACCTCAAACTAGAACTACTTGAGCAGCAAGCTAGAGAAAAAGGAACGCAGTAAATAGGATGTATGGAAGAGAATTGCATAGCTTAAGGGATATTCATGAATAGGAAAGAGGTGATATCTGGAGGCATGAAAGAATTAAAAAATAGTGCAGTATATGGCTTTCCAGTGCGGAAACGTGAACGCTGAAGAAGTAGGAGGCGAAGACGCTACAAGCGTTCGAAATACGAGAGTGGAAGAGGATGTAGAAGGTGATATGATAGGAAGAGGAAAGACGAAGTGATAAATATATTGGGCGAGGAGAGATTGCTCTTAAATAAAAAAATGTGTCCAAAATTTTACCTTAGCAGCAAGATTTTCATATTGGAGAAACAGGAAAATGTTGACAAAGGTCTAATAAAAATACTCCGTAAATTTCAAGATGACAGGAGATTATTACACCACCAAAAATACTGAATATGACCGATCCAGCGGGAGGTATGCGAATTCTGAAACTGCTCCTTGTGAATATATTTACGCACCAATAAAAGGTGTAGTAAGGCAGGTCCTAAGCAGGGGACTAGCACAGCGAAATTTGTACACCAATTCCTTACGAACGCACACCGAAACCCAAAGACACACGATGACATTTTCTTGTGCTGTAAAAGTGGGTACTAAACGGCGAGCCATAGAATATATTTTTCAATAGGGCCTCGGAAGATCTTATATATATTTAAACAGGGAACAAAACGCACCTTTTGTTATAGCGGTCGGACACCTGCCGGGAGAGGCTCCCTTGAAGGAAAGAAGTCCCTTCCTTTCAATCCCTTTAGGAGCCCATCTCCCCCCGCCGGGAACTCTCTTAACACTCGCCTACCGCCCCCTCCCGTCCCAAAATAATACAATCCCCGAGCGGGGCGTAAAAACACTCAACAGAGGAATTCTTAACCTCGGTTAATCTCTCTTCCTTGCCCACCCGACGGGGGAGACTTCGGAGTTAATATTTTCGGGCGCCAATAACTTTAAAGAGGACTCCAAGGACCACCTCACGCTGGGCGTCCGCCTCCGACGCGCGGTAACAAGATATCAGAGATGGGCCGAAGACCGCTGGCCGCGAGTAGAGGGGGGTGAGAACCGTAAAACACTGAAAAAAAATATTTGGGGAAGAAACAGGGCTTGGAGTAAAAAAGCCATGGCTGCCCCCTTTGGCCCACTTCCCCTGTGGGCCTTGCGCAGGGCCGTAGGCTAGGGCCCTCCGTAGCTGCCTCCTTTCCAGGGAACGCCCAGAAAGCATTGTATTTAGGAAATTAGACACTCCGGAGGCCAGGATAGAGCCATGATGAATAGATCCTCAACTCGAAAGTCACCTCAATAGCTTGAAAACCATTTACCAAGATTATTATTATAGGGAGTACTCTTCTGATTAAGGTAGGTTTCCATGGAGTACTTAAGGCGCATCTGGAAGCATCCCCTTCTTTGACGCACTTCCCTCTTCAATTCACAGTAAGGCCTACTCCCATTCATTCTATCTAAAACTCATATTCTCTTCCTTCCTTTCCCTCGTTTACCCAACATTCTACCCTCTAGCAATGTTTCCAACATCCCCTCCACGCTAACTACTCGCTCCATCCGTATTTTATGTCTCCTCTATATATCATCTAAAAGTTGACTCTCTTTTTCCACCATGTCCAGCACTTCGTCGTTCCTCCTCCTCTCCGTCCACTTCACCTTCTCCATTCTTCGCCACACCCACATCTCGAATGCCTCGAGTCTTCTCACGTCCTCCTTCCTAAGTGTCCACGTTCCCTCACCGTAAAGCGCTACACTCCTGATCTATCTCTTCACTGACCTATTCATTAAACTTCTACGTAGCGATCCTCTTACAAGCTCCTTCACGATCATGAACGCTTCCTTTGCTAACGCAATTCCCCTCCTAATGCCCTTAGTGCTGTTTCTGTTTCCCTCTAATACTCTAGCAAAGCTCGTCTAACGCATTCACAAGAGCTTGAAGCTCCCTCGTTATCTGGCTAACCAGCCCAGAAAGCATTGTATTTAGGAAAGTGGACACTCAGGCGGCCAGGATAGAGCCATGATGAATAGATCTACTACTCGGAAGACTAAAAACGGGCTCATTTACCACGATGTGATTGAAAAATTTCCCCCAGATCCTTATCCGGCGACACGACACACCGTAATGCGGAATAGAGCAAGCCTCTTCTCAGCGTGCAAGTGAGCGAAGCTCTACGCACCCTCTCACAAATTATTCACGGATCCGCTTGGAATATTCTCCGTAAGGGAGTTTCCTCAACCTGAGACCAGCGACGCGCACACGAACAAGGATGTATGTACGTTGTGCAAGGCAGGCCTCCAACGCGAGATAATGAGGTAAGCACACCATCATCTCCCGATCATAAATTTTCGTCGCCCGAACGGAAAGACAAACAACAGGTAAGAAATACAGGCACGTCCACTTCAAAAATAGCAAATGGCATAACACTGAGTTGTTCCATTAGTCATTAAATTATGCAACATAAAAATAATGATTGTGGAACCACTAAAACAGTCACCGAGAGGTCATGACACATGGTAGTGAGCAGGCACGAAAAAAAATATTCTTCTCGGTGGGCTACAATGTGCGGGTTTCTCATACTTGTATTTTTTTGCAATTCCCACGCATCGGAGAACCATAAATTTTATTAAATAAGCAATACATTCCGTTTGCATAATGCTGAAATTTATAATCATCGTTAGTGTTTACGGAAACGGGCGTATTTATGACGGCTTGGTCTCCGTAAGCGTTTGTTTCCGAAATTCGCCCGATTTTTCGAAAGTTTTAAAAACTTTAGTGCTCTGAAGGTAGTAGCTAATTTTATCTGCTTTTGAGCAAATTTCGGATATGAGACCCTGATATCAGTCCACAACTTTCACTACCCATTAGTCAGGAGACAAGTGCCCGTAGGCTGGTTGTCTTCATAGGAGACGAACCGCGGACAGTCACCACAAGGGAAAGACTTTTCTTTAGCCTGCATGCACGTAGGTACTACCTATTAAAATGAAAGGTATTAGCACTTTTCCACAACAATTATTATGGAATTATTGTCATGGTTCCCACTCTCAAAATTCACGGTTTTTTCCAGGGTTTCACGGTCTTAATGTGGTCAAATTTACGGTCTGTTGATAAGCCATTTTAGGAAGAAATAATGATGGCGTAACAATCACTGGCCACGCGGTAAAAACTTAACAAACGCGACGGACGCCGTGAATGCATACGCAGCTATGAAATTATCTAATATGACGTCAAAAATATCACTTATGACGTCACCTATCGTTAGCAAAATACAAGGCCGGCTAAGCGTTGTGAGTGAGAAAATGGAGAGAGCAGGGTGGCAGGGAAGTGAAGAAGTGTCTGAATTTTCGTCAGGGTTACGAACACTTTGGCTACCGGGCTTCCAGCCGTGGTGTCTGCGCGTGAATGAGGTTTAAACATGATCGACATATCGATTTCTCTTATGATCTCTCAGTCGTACTTCTACAATCAAGTTTGAGAGATTTTTAGGGTTTCATCACGAAATTCACGGCTTATTCACGGTTTTATGGTTTTCATTCGGAGGGAATTTGGAAGGGGAATGCAGTTTGTGGTATTCACTTGGGATGAGTGACCTTCAATTACAATTCAATGGAATTTCAAGCTGAGAGGGGTAGTTTAGCCCCTCGATTCCCCTGTTCCCCGCCACCTATGGCTGTGGCAGGAATTTCCAAAGAATGTAACGCTTGATATTTATGTTTATTTTTAATTAATACTGGTATTGATTTGATGTACTTGTTTAATAAATACTTGTAGAATGTTGCCCAGGAGTTTAGGAGAGGAGAGACGGGATTGTTGAAATGTATGCATCGAAAAAGGAGCTTGATGGAGGGAGCCGAGAAAATTGTATTTTGAAAAGAGAGAAGAGGTCTTTAGAAGAACAAATTGTCTAATGTTACGGTGATTTCTTATCTGTTAAGTTCTAATCAAAAATCCTCACAAAAAGTACGTTGGTACCACTTTAATCAACCTAATATGGTTTTAAAACACGGGAAGATTTTCAACATCAATCATCAGCCGCTGTACTAGGATCAAAGGAGTTACGAAAGTAAATTAAGACAAAAATTAAAGTGATTGTAGAATATGTACCCATTTAGTCAATAACTCTCCATAAATGAAATCTATCCACAACGTCTAGCTGGAGGAAGACACCCTCATAAATACTGTTACAGACAGTCATGTCAGGTTGCTAAGGGAAAGCGTGTCATTGGCGACACAGAAGTTTGAAAATATCTGTATTGTTTTCTTAAAATGATTTCAGTTCAGGCTACATAAACAATTTTTATGTTAGAATTTCAGTCTTCAATTTAAACGTTTTGGTAAACGTACAACTAAAAATTAATTTTGGAAACTAAATAGCCGCAATTATGTAAAATCAAGCAATCTACGAATTAATTTAGGAGGCTCTTTTGATTGGATTCAGATTTTATTCCATAATCACCATGAAATCCTAGTTACGGTTGCGTTCCAGACTTAGTTTGGTATTGCATCCTTAGTTGAATTATAATCCATTTATAATTTGAAAAAAATCCTTACTATTTATGCTAGACAACACATGAAGAACTTTGATAACTGTGATGAACTTTTGGAATTGACTGCTGTTAACTAAAAAGTGAGGTACTACACATCATAAGTCATAACCTTTTCAACTGAAATGACTACCGTCCCATAATTCAATTCATCCACCAACTGTAACTGTTCACGGATAAGCTACAAAAAGTTTTAATGCTTTGGCAGCCTAAGCTACACTATCAACTCTTAGGTCGAGTAATCACAGCCATAATGGTTACACTCTTAACACTAACGTCGAATAATCACAGCCAAGTTAAAATTTCTTATATGAGTTCAACATTCAATACTCAATAAGATTATCTCACCGTGCAAGGAATAAAATGCTCGTATTTCTTGGGAGAGCTCATTTCAAGCCTAGCGCTGCAGTATCTTTACGACAAGTTCAGGATGAAGCTAATCATCGCCTTAAGCACGTCAAGTCAAGAAAAAAACTACTCAGGTCAGGATGCATAAAAAATGCCCATGCTGAAAGCACACAGGAGAAGACATGACCACATAATTAAGCACATGAATGCCGGAAGGAAAGGTGTCCACGTCTCATTAATTTCCTCGAACGTCGCTCTCACGTGCTCGGCAATCGATGAGCTGGAACCGAAACCGATGACACATCACGACAACATGTCAGACGTATCATTTCGTGATTATCAAGACCTCCACGACTTCCCTACTTCAGAACTCCTTATCGGAGCGGAAAAAAAACAAACCTCCACCATCCCCCGAGAGCTGATCAAAATTAACTCGATCCTCACGCTACGGGAAACGAAGCGACGTCATCAAGGAATCACAGAAATGGTGGAATTGCCGATGCATGCTCGCACGATTGACTGAGCGATGAAGGCATCAGATACACGCCGGACGGAAAGAAAAAACTCCCGTCCGAAAAATTCGATTAATCGGACCAATGAGCAAAACCGCCAGTCGTCCCCTCCGAACGGAACCTTTGTAGGCGAAGCGCGCCGCGGTGCCGACTGAGGCGGATGGAAGGGGAGGGGGTTAATAATCGTCTTCTCTTCCCAGTCGGCTCGAACAATCTGTCGTGAAGCACATGTGTGCTCTTCTTCTCTCACGGACCGAGGGAGGAGGAGGGGCCGAAAAGCGTCCGGGAGAGCGGCTACTCAATGGTTCACATACACGAGTGACTGAGCGCGCGAGACAAGCGTTGAAGTCTCCACACGCGTTATAGTCTCCCGCTCCGAGCTAAATGGCCGGGGAAAAAATAATATCGGATCGCGAGGAAGAAAGGGATGGGATGAATAAAAAAAGCGGTCGTGGAAAGAAGAGAAGCTTATTATAAGATGGGGAGGAGAGAGGCGTATGGCTAAAGCGGGGACGTTAGAGAAAGCCGCGGGGCGAAGGCTTTTTGCGTTCCAGTCCATTGTGCCACGGGGCTCGTCCGTGGTTCGCTCCCTTTCTTGTGCAGGGCGTACGGATGGGAGTGGCTGGGAAAGGTGGAGGGAGGGGAAGGAATCGAAGAAACGCTGTCATGTTCCCGGGAAGAAGATACCCTTTCCTTGCCAGCCGGCTGCTGCTAAACCAACTGTGGGCACGGAACACGGCGAAAGAAAGAAAGAGGACACAAAAAAGAGAGAGAAAGAAAACAGGGAGGCCTTGTGTGTGACCCCCTCGACACATCCCTTTGTCTCTGGCCGATATCTGCCCCGGTCGCCCGCCCTCCTTTCAAAAACCAACATGACCACGCCCCCTTCCTTCCTCCGCCGGCATTCCCGCGCCTCCCACACCACCCCGCACCCCCAGCCCTTCTCACGGCCTCCTCCCATCTGCCATCCTCTCGGAAGGAGCGGCAATCCCACACCGCTAATCAAATATTTCCTCCTTCTCCTCCTCCCCCGTTCCCGTTGTCATTTCCCTATCTCCGCATCGCCATACGTCTTCCCCAAAATTATTGCTCCCCCGGCGACCTTCTTTCTTTCGACCGTTCCGGTGAAATTGTGTGATTGCCGAGCACTCGTGAGCATCAAAACGTCGGCGGGGAGAGGGACTGGAATGCAAAGAGGAGGATGCGATCGGGAAGGAGGAGGAGTCGCCATTCCGGGAGGAAGGAGAAAAAAAGACGAGCGATCGGAGCACAAGTGCGCGAGATTTTTGAAGAAGATTGCACCGATTTTGCTTGCCCAAGGCCCGCGCACGGATGAGGCAGAGATTTGATTTGCACACGGCTCCGGGTCGTGACGGCAACGCGAAATCCCTCCAACCTCCCTGGCTCCCAGCGCTGAAGACGACCGAGGTATTTGACGATCGTCAAACAAGGCGCAGCGCACCGTGGATGCAAAGTGGCTTTCCGCGAACTGCCTCGGCCGGTTCGCGGATTCCCACGCCTGGGATCGACACGAGAACCTACATGGACAGCTCAACGAAGAACCCTCCTGACGGCCGCTGATTCGCCCTCCTCCAAAACAAACCCCTCGTGAACAGTAAATACTAGCTAGTCCGCTAGGATAGAGAAGTGGCGGCGTGATGTTAGATTCCACCACACAGTAAACGATCACTACACTCCAAAATTGCAAGCGATCTAGATTTCTCACGGCAAAATATGGAATAGATTGTGCAGCAACCACCACTCACCACTATGGGATGGCCACCAGAATTGGATTAATAGTCACAGTGTTTCAGGGAACTCCTACCGAAGACGCGACTACAAAGTATTGGATTTCACGATTAAACATTTAAATACACATTACATATATTAAAAGCTAGCCACATAATACGGATACAAATTTTATGTTGCCGTTGATAAGCGCCTCTGATATAAATCAACAGGAAACAGTCAAGGCAAATAACTGAGATACCCGAGCCAAAGTTTTAAGGATCGATGAAATGAATGATAAGAATAAAAATATCCAATAAATATTTTCCACGAAGAAGATAGTATATCTTCTTCTTATTGATATAAAATTTATTAGTAAGTAAGTCCTCAATAATAAAATTCCAAAACTACTACAAATCTTATTTACCTATAATTTAATACCAATATAACAATATTCCTGGTGATCATTTTTGGGAGGATAACCGTGAGGTGCATCCCCCAAATACTTAAAACGTTCCCAATTCTGATCGCGGAGTAGAACATTACGATTAGGTCCTAAATTTAAACTCTAGACGATCACTAAGACGACCAGCAACTTTACAAATCCCATTTCCAAGTGACAAGCCCATTTCAATATCTTTAGGAGAATCTATTTTTGCGTTGATTTTAACTTAAGACCGTTAATTTGGTCACATTCAATACACCTATAAACATTGATTGGAGTAGAAATGGTTTTAAAAAGTTTAATTAGAGAAAATTGGCAATGCGTGGTAATATGTATTACCGGGAACAGCATACGCAAGTCCCAAGTCAAACCTGAAACAGGGCAAACCAAATACTTTTGACAGCACAAGCAAACATGATTATGGTTTTAAGTCTATCAATCATAGATGTTATAAACTGTATAAATTATTTATCTTGCCTTACACCAAACCCACATAAGGAGTAACACATCACATCAAACAAAATACCTCAAATGGCTGGAAAGCATATACGATAAACCTGCTTACCCCTTGGATTCCAAAGTAGTTCCGTCATCTGGGTTATCTTACCTGAAATAGAAGAAAATAAATGTAAATAACTCATTCTCGGAGGCAATTCATGAAAAAAATCTCAGCAAGGCAATTTCTCACGCACACAAAGAAACCATTCCAAATATTTAGATTTCTGCGCATACCAACTCTTCGATTACTGAGAACCATTTTATAGATTACTACCTCAAGATGGTATCGTGATCAGCTGGCATCTGATCGCTCCCTTCAGACAATTGCCCCAAGGGTTGCCTTACGCCCTCACCTGTAATAACGCACCAAAACTTCCCAGATTTCAGATGAAATTGGCATGCTCAGCATTCTCTGCTCCTCGTTGCTCAAAATGTCACCCTCTCGTGAGAAAACAAACTAACTCGTTGTTTGGAAAGATAGCTAATTTTGAAAAGATACGTGCACTTTTCAAAGGAAACCAGAAAGTAAATGGTAGATTGCAAGGAATCTTTTCCCCCAAATCGATCAAACGAAAAACAGAGTTCAAATCGAAGGTGACATTCAGGGATTCTTATTGTATTTTTGGTAACTTTATTGCCAAATTCGCTGCTGACTATTATGAGTCAAAAAAGACCAAACAGACCCGCACGTTTTCATATATTCGAACTAGGGTGCCTAGAAAAGACATTTTCAGGTTGGGTTGCCGCCATTGACGGAGCTGGTAGATATATTGTAAAATCAATATTGAGATATTCCCAATAAAGCTTGCGTTTTTATTTACTAGAGTGCATTACATGCACTCAAGAATAACTATATAATTGAATAAAGCAAAGAAAATTAAGGAAGATTCGTCAGGATTAGTAAAAGAAGGAGTTAAATTAGGCACGAAAAGCAGATCAATACCGCCTTCGGCAGGACCGTTCACAGTGAGGACTGAAAAATTTGCCACAAGGTGAATATTTTTCCCAGGCGAATATTTTTGTGAGATGGATGACCATCTGTTTGTTTCGGTTATGTCGTCACTAACAGCTACTTACAGCTTACATTAGATAGCCATGAGACAAAAATACGACAATCGAAGCAAGGGTCGAGAACGCAATCGTTGACTTGACTTAGCGACCGCAAATTATACCCAGAAAAAACGCCTACGGGCCAATCCGGGTTTGGGGATGCGATAGAAAAGGTCAAAACACTCACCAGCGCGTTTATTCCGGTTCTTCGGTCGTTAAAAATCAGCCACTGATAACGCTAAACCTCGCGAAGTAGAGAGTGAATAAGAATCGCAGGGAGACACGTCAATAACTTCGTTATCTTGAGTAAGCATCCGCCAAAAAGAACGGTTATAAATACTCAGGCCACGATTGATCCCAGAAGGGGGCGGGGATTTTCCTGAAGGGCGAAGATGGGGATGAAGAAATTCGAAAAAACTGTACGGAGACGAAAACGGAGGTTCCCCAGGCGATTGGGAGGATGAATGAGAAATGGTGGGAATGGAGAAGGCGGAAAGATTCGAGAAAAAATGATCGATGAAGATGATCTCCAACATACCGTTCATCATATTTATTTTCTACCGTCCAATGGACCACTACAGAAGCTGATAAAAACATTGAAGTTGTCTAGAATTGGTGCGGCAAAAAATACTATAGATCACATAATTGGGAGAACGGAGAAATAAGGAAGTACATACAATGAGTAAGAGACGGAAGGATGCCGTTAGGTCTAAGAAGAATGAAATTGGTTGGGTGCACATCGAGGCTCACCAATGACGAGGGAATTATAATGGAAGGAAAATTCGAAGGTTAAACCCACGAGGAATACCAAGATACAAATACTTTGGGCAAATCTAGAAGTATACGAAAAAACAACGAGTGAAAAATTAAGGCGTGGTAGGAACAGCTACAATAAACCAACGCTAGAATTAAAACAACTGTGAAAATAATTGTTGAGCAAATCGAAGAAAATAGATACGGAACTGGCGATAGATATTCTCGCATGATATCGCGCAAGACTCAATCAAAAATTTTACAAAATAGTATTATCCAGTCAGGCGCTTGATAAGATGTTACCTACCCCGCAACTGGATTTACCAAAGTCGTCACAAATGTCGTTGATGGAAGGGTGGTCCGAATTTCACTGGAAAATAAGCTATAATATGGGCTATTAGTCCAAATTATATCTGGGATGATATACTCCTAAAAATTCTTCACTTTACACTGCTAATCCACGTGAGTAAAAATACTCCATTATGATTACTCTTTACTCTTACATTGCAATTACTCCATATGTGATTAATGCCTATTGTTGTGTTAGAAGAAGTAATCTAGTTCTTGTTTCATTTGTTAAGCTAAATTTCCTTTTTTAAGGTTGTGTTATTTATTTCTTGGTATGTTTAATGTTTGTTTTTCTGTTAGAAAAAGAAATTATTCTTTTCCCGTTTTAATATGTTAATTCCAGTTTACTATGTTAATTGTACTGCTCACCACTTTGACAATTTCTATGTTCCAAAGGAGTTAAAACTCCTAAAGCAATAAATGAGTTAATTATTATTATTATTATTATTATATATTAACAATAAATGGTTTGCTCTGCACTCACCGAAGATCCTCTTGAAAAAAGATATACGTGCGCTCTAGAGGCAAAAAAATCAAGATTCTACTGGATGTAATGGGAATATGTAGTCCCCTTGGGCTCAATCAAAGATCGTATTTCCAATATTTCCGGCCTCTTTTCCGCCCTCTGTCCCAGCGAGCCCAACTTCTGCATCTCCCCTTCAGTACGTCCATACATAGGGCGACACACAAAGAGGCATGCATTGACCACACCTAATCGTGCATAGAGAGAGAGAGAGAGAGAGAGAGAGAGAGAGAGAGAGAGAGAGAGAGAGAGAGAGAGCGGGGCAACAGATGTGGAAAAGAGCAAGAATGGGAGGACGATGATGAGGAGAAAAAAGATTTGTGACGTATCTCCGCCGACAATCGCGGTCACAGTAACCACTAGTCCTCGACAGTGTGTATGCAGTGGTGAGGTCGGTGCACAAAAGGACGCGGATGGCAAGGGAAAGGTCTCGAGTTGCAACGCTAAATGGCCGCCACAAAGAAGACTGGGGACCGCGAGCGCCACCGCAAACATTTATTCCGCAAGGCATGCCACACCGAAAGAAGACGGAAGGCCGGGCAGGTGCGCAACGATCTCACGTTTCTGCGACCTCCGGGCCTACGGAAGAAGGCCTGGGGCGCTCGAGTCATTGTGTGCTCAGGACGCTACTCTGGGTCGGTCCCAATGGAGCAGCTTCAGTGATGAGGCCCATCCCCCTGGCTACAATCTATCACTCGCCGAAACTCAACACAAAAAAAACTCCACCGGGCACACGCAAAGAGGGCCAACGATTCGACAAATCGCCCGGAGAGATTTTTCGACCGCTTTTCTTTCGTCTCCGCAAGATTTTTGATCGTGCGTCTCCAGAATCGATTGCAATAGAGAAAAACAACACTATATCCCGGCGGGAGGGCAATCTTTTGGAGCGAATTCGGAGCAAAAAAACACTCGCCTTCTCCCTCGATCCTCCCGAAACTTAAGAAGGATAGGAAAATAACTGTAAGTTCAATCACAAAGGGATCAACGGAGATTCCGCAGAATGCCGAGTTGCCCGAGGCCTCAAGGAGGGCTGCGGTATGGGTAACGCTGGGGTGAATGCAGTATTGAACCCTAAAGAACATCCAAGAATATCCCACGCCTAGCAGGCAGATTCTATCCGCATGAGTAGCTTCAGGAAGAGCAAGGAAAAGGAAGGAGTAAGGATTTCAGTACTCCAAGGAACAGCTTCAACAATTGTCATCATACGAAAAGAAATATTTCTGCTTCTAACACCACGCAATAGTTCTCAGAAACAAAGGAAATATCCAAGTAATTATTATTAAAAGTACCACAAAGACAAGGCAGTTTTTTATGCTTCATACCTATTGATACATGGATTTAAATTTAGAAAACAAATTACATTGACATGCCGGAACGCATTAAAATGGCATGCCGGAAATATGAAATCCAGCTCATCCTGGCATTAAAAATAGTTCTCATTTTAGAGGTATTGTCACAGGTTAAAGTTGCCAAAAATAAAGCTCCCCCCAAGATATCAACCTACGAAACTATAAAATATATAACACGAATAAAAAATAATCTCATAAAGTATATTACAGACTTCACATACACTAATAATACCATTCCTTTGGGTAAAAGGGCTGCTACTATTAGTACGGAGGATGTGCACTTGCATAAAAAAGCTAACGCGTGTTTAAAGTTGCAAGGAATGCATGTTTAAGGTTGCAAGGCCACATCAAAATCACTTACCACGCTTACCATAAACTGAATGCAGCATTCATATTTTTCTGATAACAAATGAACTACGAGCGGAAATCGACTGAAAAGAATGTGAAGCTTAAATAGCATTTATCATTCACGTCAACAGTTCTTCGTGAGGATACACGGAAAACCTGATCGAATTCTTCTCAGGTATCCACCGGGTTAAGAGCCACATGGGAGTAAGAGCCGCCACATGTGCTCATTATGCCAGAAGAAGAATATTGCATTCTCTCATTACATTACTACACTTGAAATAATAGAATCCTTCTTCTTACAATAATACCTTACGCATAAATGCTGTTCTGTGAGATTAAGAAATAATCAACGTCATCAATTTGCAAAGAATTTTTTCAGTTCCCAAATAATGTACTCGTTTAATTTCTCCTTCATCAAAATTGTATTATTTTAAAAGGAAAAAGATGCTGTATTCTTAGAAAACAAATTCTATTAAATATATTTGACACAAGGGTTTTTCCTTGGTTTTCACCAACCTATACTCACATTACTTGGGGATGTTTTTGCTATGCATCCTCCCTGTGATACAGTTTTGCATTATTTCTTTTCACGGCAGTAATGTTGTACGCGAATAAATAAGGAATTAATAAAAATGAGCTCTGCAGTTTCATACTCGGAAAACATGAGAACACCCATAGCTATCGTTTGGCGGTGCTATAACTCGCCATTGCTGTCAATGGAAACATCGTGACTCTTAACTGATTTCAGCAAACAGATACAAAAAACTTTATTCCAAAGAAAGAAGAGATTTGATAGCGAAGAACAATAGCACATTCCAGCAAGTTATATCCGACGAAAATCCGATAAAGCGAAAAATAAAAAGGTATCCAATTTCAAAGGGAATAGCCGCCCGAATACGCATGGTTTTGCTATCAGGCTCGAAAATCAGGAACGCCGCCGCCTAGATTATGGTGGCCATTCACATTTTTTAAAAACACAATGGCATTTGATGTTGATTTCATCTCTTAATGGCCTGATGCGCAGTGTCAACTAACTATTAGACCTCAAGCCGGATCACAGCACCTTATAATCAATTTGAAGTTTATCTTTCATTCAATTTACACATTCTAACGAATTTCTACAGTAAGCTCAGTATATCTTAAATTTTTTATCAGCTTGCAAAATGAATTAGAATAGGTTCGTCAAGTTCATTAAGAAAAGTGCTTTGCAATAATTTTTGAATTATTTTTACTATCACGAGTTCAGATATATTCAAATACTTGTGCTTCTTGCTCGATAGAATAGCAATTTATTTATTTACATTTACTTATTTATTGCCAATTGCCCCGTGAACGCACCTAACAACCTTTTACGAAGAGGTTTTCAATATTAACAATGCAATACATAAACAGCCCAGGCCCTGGGTAAGGGCCATCTACCCTGGCGAGACTCGAACCCGCGACCTTCAGTATGGTAGGCGAGGACTATACCCCACCGCTACTGACGACAACGAATAGAAATAATTATTGCGCAAAAATGAACATTAAAAACTTCCACGAAAAGCACGAGGTCTAAATGGCTCAAAAACAGTAAAACCTTTAAATGAATTTCCAGAGATACATATTTCTTTATTAACGAGTGAAGACAGGTGGAGGGGAAAACGGCGGTGAAAGGCCTCGAATTGGTTGCATGGAGCAGGTAATGAAGAATGTGGAGCAGAATTTATAAGCAACTGCCAAAAGATTAGCGGATAGGAGCATTGAGTGGATAACCTGCGTCTAGTCATTATACCTATTGAACGATTTTTAACTCAATTATATGCTAGTAAAATTAGACATTGTATTCTAACTTGCCTAAATTAGACATTATATTCAGTCTAATTTTACTAGTATTAAGACCGTTTTACACGGGGCACGTACTTGCACAATCTGACGTGTGTACGAAGGCGCCGTCAAAATTGCGTCGTGTAAAGCGGTGAATTGCTAGAATACATGCAAGAATGCGTGGACGTGAGATGGCAAAATAGCCCCTGTTCTAATTTAGTTCATGCATTCGCGCAATTCCACGCCGTTTTAGAAATTAATGCAATTCTAACCTGCGCAATTCCGTGCCTCGTGTAAAACGGTCTTTAAGAACTTCCACCACATAATGCCTCGCATCATACAAGATGCTCAATTATATGCGACAACAGCGTAAAAAGACGTTCTACATTTTTCAACGTAAGAGCACCCAAGTTCAATTTTAAACCCTTACATTAAGTAAAAATAAATAAGATATCATATTCATAAATTGTATCATTTTTTAAATCACTTAAAACTACGTTAATGTCGTCAGCAGCTATATAATGTCAGGTTTCCCAAGAAAACACGAAAACGTAGTTCCTTAGAAAGTTTTGTCATGTCATGCTTGCCAGTATTTAGAATCAGGGAGATTAAATGGTAAATGGCATCCCATTCAATGACGACAAGCAGCTTTTTTTAGTCAATTTGAAAATTTTCACTATCTACCGAGGAAAGCGTAATTTCTCGATTTTGTCGATTTTTTTATTTCAGGCCACTGTACTTCGGGTTGAATCATTGAGTGACACTTCCACTCCATCTTAATGATAAAAATAAAAAGTACACTCTAGCTGTAAAGGCCGCATGAAATTGCTTCGTGGGCCGATAGTCGTAGCCCCCTGATTTATATTAGAGACAGTCTAGGTTTTCCGACTTATCGCCCATGCTTCGGATGCAATACAGCACCAAGGCAGCTGATACGCTGCGACCTGCGCAGCGCTTTAATGTGCCAGCTTCGCGATGTATTATGTTCACTTGGATTTATTATTAAAGTATTCTACCGATTAAGGTAGGTTTCCATGGAGCGCTTAAAAAGAATTCCGGGAGCCTACCCTAACATCATGCACTTCCCTCTTCAGTGCTTAATAAGACCTACCACCCTTCACTCTATCTAAAAATCCTATTCTTTTCCTTCCCCTCCCTCGTTTACCTAGCATTCTACCCTCTAACCTGTTTTCAACATCCCATCCCCGCTAAGTACTCGCTCCATCCATACCGTCTTTCTCCTCCGTATCTAATTTAAAATCTGCTACACCTCACCCACCATGTCCAGCATTTCGTCGTTCTTCCTCCTCTCCGTGTACTTCACCTTCTCCATTCTTCGCCACACCCACATCTCGAATGCCTCCAGTCTTCTCTCCTCCTCCTTCCTAAGTGTCCACGTTTCTGCACCGTAAAGCGCTACAATCCAGATCAGACTCTTCACTAACCTTTTCTTTAAATTCTTACACAGCGAACCTCCCTGAAGATTGGCAGACAAAATATTTATGGAATTCGAAGACTATATATACAATATATTACTAGTAAAAGAGTACAGTAAAAAAATTAAACGACGGATTTCACGGGAAGCAATTCGATTGTTGTTAATTTTATTATTCTACTATTATTTCAATCAAAAAGATAAACAATGATTTCGTCGTAAGCACAGTGACAACAAACGTTCAATACGGTTCCTACCTTGAATAAGGGTTCGTCTCGATAGACATAATGAGTAACTAGTCTCTTCTTTCTGGGAGTGGCCTCTTTCACTATAGGCATATCATGCATAAGGACTACTAATCCGCTGTGCCTTGAATTTTCCGATAGCACATGAAGACGAAGACTGCCACTATACAGCACACCAAAACCTATAATCCCTAGTCATGAATAATGCTTAATCTGAAACTGTGCCTAAGGTTTTCCTATGTTAATTAAATCGACCAACACTCCTAACATTTGCGTTCATTTTAAACGCTCATTACTTAATACTGAAGCTCATTGGACCACTCAGAGTTGTTCAGCTTCCAGGGTTCAGCCTTAGGACGATATACAGTCAGGGCCGGCGACGCCAGGCGTTCAGCAACGCGGCTAGGCCTCGTTGGTTCGCGTCGTGCATTATAATTATCAGACCGGTGTGCGTGGGGAGGGAGGGAGGGAGGCGGCTCGTTGCAGCCAGTGTCCGGGACACGCTGACGGAATAAAGGCTAGAGAGGAACAGCCGCCGGCACTATTTTTCACGGGGCCTAGATGCTATCGGTAGCCGTGGAACCGGAAGCGGGAAAAGATGGAGGCGAGGAAGATAGGCGAATATGGGATGGGAACGGGGCAGAATGCTCGCGATGCCGCCGCATGCATGCGTGGGACGCGCACAGGGTGCCTTCGGGAGAAAAATCCCCAGCTGCGGTGTGCAGGGCCTGTTGACACAAGGGTTTAACCGCGAGTAGTGAGGGCTGTAAAACAGCCGGGCAAACAGTGCATTCTACAAAGTGCAAGGGGTGAGCGCATGTTAATGCTGGGACACGGAGGGCCGCGGGTCATGCTGGGTAATGCAGCGCGACGCTTTGTTCAACACGCGCCGGAAGGTGCCGGGAGGCAGGAAGGGTTGGAAGGTTGATGGGGAAAAAGAGGTTGATATCGAACAATATGTGGCCCCGAAGAGATATTCCCAGGGATAAGTGACGAGGCGACCGCGGAGATCAGAAATATGTCTCATTGCATAAGCAATAAGGATGGTCGGATCGGATACCTCGGATCCAAATATCCGCGGATATTGCCCTTCATCGGATACATTGGATCCAAAGTCAAAGAAGACATCGGATCTAGATCCAAATTTTTTAATAATAGCTTCAGTGAATGCAACGCCTCATAAGGGTGGAAAGAGTTCCGATTCTCACTTTGAATGCGCCGTCGCATGCGATTCATGTTCCGTTTTGTTTGAAAGCTCTCGCAGAGGTTACGTAGGAAAATTTCAGCCGTGGAAAATAAAAAAAGGCAAAATACGACTAGCACATAATGTGACTACTCTTCCCAAGAGATTGAATTGATTGATAGCGGGGGAATCTCAGCGTCAGGAATTTAAAATTCCAAAGATGGTAATCAATTATCGATATTTATATTATTCTGCATGCTTGAATGACACGAAATGAACACCAATTTAGCCTTAATTATAATGTCCCCTAACGTTCAACACGATTCACTCTCCATCGGTTACATTGTTCTAGAAACACTGATTTCGCTAGTGGTAGCATATGGCGCCTCAATAACCGCACAGGGGTTTTCCTTTCAAAACCTGAACTTATCCTGACCCGAAGTATGCGGGAAAGCTAACCGTAAACTTGGATTTGTAAAAAGAATAGTGAGGCCTCACTTAGAATAGCTGCTAGCGTATGGGACTGTAACGAAGTAGGACTACTAGCTGAAATCAATCGAGTACAGCGCAGGGTGGTCAGATTTGTGATGAGATGTTACGACAAAAAGTGCAGCGTTTCCAGAATGTTACACTAGTTAGGATGGGAATCTTTACAGGAGCGTAGATCGAAGTATAGGCTTAACTTACTTAGGAAATTCGAAGAAGATATTTTCCCATACGACGTGAATCAAATCCTTCGTTTACTATCGTATTATAGTAGACGTGATCATGAGAATAAAATATAAGAAATAGACTGCAAAACAGAGAGATTTAAAATGTCATTCTTCTCTCGTACTATTAAGGATAGTAACGTAGTCTCAATTGATAGGATTAATGGCTTCGTCCGCTAGGATCACTCATTGCATCTTTTTTTCATAGTTTTAACCTTGCATGTATTCGCTCTAGGAATAACTAACCATTAACAAGTTTTTTTTAATGAATAAGCATGTACATTTTGCTAGTGTGCGTAATATTTCTATGACTGTGCGGTCCATGTCCATGTCCATGTCCATGGACTGTGTGCATGTGGCGGTCCTCTTGCATGCGGCATGTTGGTGATTTGTCACCCTCTGCCAAACGCCCTAGAGGTGGCTCTCAGGGTATTACGTAGATGTAGATGAAGTATTCGCTATGCCTACAATAAAGAGACCTCTGTCACTTTATTCCTTAGCAAAATCAACGTAACCCAGCCATGTCCGAAGACCCTCTGTTACAATGCTAAGTGGTCTTGTTAGGAATGCAAGGAATTATCATAGAGACTGAAATTGTAACCTCGCAATTGAAGCAAGAAGCAAGACTACCGCATATTCAGAGAGATTGGCATTTTCCGTGATACAACCCAGACGTTACCGAAGAAAAATCTATTCAATTTCACGCTTGAATTCAAGAAAGCTACGTCAAAAATAGATGAAAACGAAAGTTGGGCTCTTGGAATTTGATAATTCTGATAAAGCGAGAAAGTATGCTTTCAAAACGCCGTATAACGGCACAGAAATCACATGAAAATGAAAACTATGTTCCTCTTTCATATACTTTTTCTTGAAATACTAACTTTCCCTCAATTTCCATAAAATTAATTGATGCTGAACTGGTTATTTGTGAAATGTAAATATTTTTATAGTTCCGGTTTTTTTGGCGATTTTATTTTTTCCAAATAACGATTTTTTTTCTCAACGGAGTAGAATATTTTCGACGAAAATCTACATTCCCGTCGATCTTTCCAATTTACGACCTAACGTGGGTTTTTGGGATAAACGAATGTCCCGATTCAACCCCTATTGGGCCAAGTTAGCACGTAAAATACTATATTAATTTATATACGATACGCTACCACCGATCACCTTGATGAGACTAGAGCATTGGTTATAAACTGTCGGTTAGCAGGAGCAATCAAAGGGCAGTGATAAATGGCGACCTCGAAAAAGATGGGGCTGAAGAGAGTCATAAGGCATTTACAAATTGTTATACGGAGCTACGTTATAACAGTTCTACGGAACTATTTTGCAAGAGAACTCAGAATTTGGAAACAGGCACGTCACTGTGATAGAAATTCAGCATATATGAAGCAGAGTGGGGGGTGTGTGTGGCCAATGGGTTTGATTTGAGACGACGAATCACAACCGCTCTACCTATGGCCACGGATAAAGAGGTTCGGACAACATCGGGTTACCGCCAGTTTGGTGCAAGACAGGAGCCGATACGAGTTTTATACTTCATGAGCCATCTTTGATGCTCATATTTACCAACTTTTGGCGGTACCACGTAAACTAAATTGGTCAACTACAGCAAACCGGGCTTGTCTTTCATAAAACGGAATTTTTTGATACCACTGAATTATTTTTGACATTGACGTTCAATTTCAGCATCAAAGTTCATCTGCCAGAGTTCAAAAGTCAACTTATTTTGGTAATGCAACTGGTTTGGTGAAAGATATTGCCAAATTATGGGCATTAAGAAGTTAAAGAACACATGAGATCTCATTTTCTTCCCAAAAATCATTCGTAACAAATATCACATTTACAGTCACCACTGTTACAATTCGAATCGAGGCATATTTCTTATTTATGTCTTTGGCTTGAACGGTCTTCCTTATTCACGTGTCACCCGTTTAATGCTTACGCTATCATCTTCTAATTTTCAGGGAACATAAAATAGACCACACAAAATATTTAACTGCACTTAAAATATTAAAATTTCTCATCCAAGTTATTTGTGGGCAAAATGTTTATATCAATGAAAAAAGTGCACTTTTATCAAGGTTAACTTAAATAGGGCATTTTTCATAATGATATTCTAAGTTTAGTACAAGTAATATAACACGAAAGAAGAGGAATGGTCGAGCCGTTCTCTCGAGGCTGACGTTCGTAGACTTTCCATAGGTTGGGAACCACTGGATTAGAGGAAGCGACCAAACTTAGAAACAAGATAGAATATTCAGATATTCGTCAAGGGCTCTTATTATTTAAGTATTCTACGAATTAAGGTAGGTTTCCATAAAGTGCTTAAGAAGAATTCCGGGCGCCTACCCTCCCATCATGCACCTCCCACTTCAATTCACAATAAGATCTACTCCCTTTATTCTATCTAAATCTATCTAAAAATCCTATTCTTTTCCTTTCTCTCCCTCGTTTCCCTAACATTCTTCCCTCTAGCACTGTATTCAACATCCCCTCCCCGCTAAGTACCCCCTCAATCCATTCCTTCCGTGTCCTCCGTATCTCATCTAAAAGCTGCCACACCTCACCCACCATGTCCAGTACTTCGTCGTTCCTCCTCCTCTCCGTCCACTTCACCTTCTCCATTCTTCGCCACACCCACATCTCGAATGCCTCGAGTCTTCTCTCGTCCTCCTTCCTAAGTGTCCACGTTTCCGCACCGTAGAGAGCTACACTCCAGATCAAACTCTTCACAAAACCTTTTCTCTAAATTCTTACATAGTGAACCTCCCAGAAGCTCCTTCCTGCTCATGAACGCCTCCTTTGCTAATGCAATCCTCCTGATGTCCTGACTCCTGTATCCGTTTTCCTCTAATATTCTACCTAAATAGTTGAACTGCTCAATCTGCTCAAGTTTTTCACCACCCACCTTTATCTAAAGTCTCACATTCTCGCTCGTGATGCTTCACAAAATCGCATATCCTTTGTCTTCTTGTGATTAATCCGCATCTCACGGGCTCTACACCAGGTTAATTCAGTCGTATTGGCCGACGTTTCGGAAAATGACTTGTCTTCTTTCCCTAATTGCATTACTGTCTGAATGCGTTACAGTGAGAATAGTCGAGAAACATTGGCCAATACGGCTGAACCAACCTGGTGTAGATACTGAGAGGAATACCTGAATATTTTTAACCAGGAAAAAATAAAATCTTTTAAGATTGAATATAATTTAATGCCTGCCACACTCGAGTAAACTTTCGATTTGGAGGGCGATCAGATTCGAGATCATGCCCAACCTTACCAGGTGCTGCTCCCTCCAATTTTTACGAGAACATTTTCTTCGTTCAGTATGGAAGAGGACGGGGACGGGACCACGCCTAGCACCATGTCCTGGTAGGTAAGTTTGCCCATTCCACGAACGTTTCCCCAAAACGCCACTCGCCGCGACCTCAGGGCACCGCAGACTAATTAGGTCTAATATTCAGTGGAAGAGAGAGAGAGGGCTTTTTAAAGCCACCTGCCCGCCTCCCAAAAGCGCCCTGTTTACCCATTTAGCGGGAGAGAGAGACCCTCGCGGACGGCTTAACCACCGCCCTCCCGACCGCCAAATGGCTTCCCACCGGGAGTCCCCGAGACCACTTCACTGGCGGCCGGGCAAATATTGGAACGACGGACGGAGGAAAAGCAAAGAGACGAGGAAAAAATGAAGAAAACGAGAAGGAGGACCGAGGCGAACGAGTCACTTACTAATTCTTCTTCTATTTTTTTTCGTCAAATGCTTGGGGCAGAGAGAAAGGGCAACGATGGACCACGATTGGAATTTCCAATTATTATTTCTCACCCTAACCTCCCTAGCCTTCTGACCATTCTGGAGACGAAGCCAATAGTGTTGCCACAGATATCACAGTAGAGGATACTTTAGTCGTTCTCTGGGTTTATTTTCATCTGCCGCGCATTTAAATGGGTTAACAAGCTTGTTAGCGAGTAGCTACTCACGTCAGTATCACAGAACGTCAAGGTAACCGGAGGAGTATTATGAGAGCGAATTAGCTGATTAACGATGAACATCATACAAGATTTAAAATTTCATCAGCTAAACACGCTATCACTAATCCCTTTCACGCATAAAATCTCTGGTCAAATGGAGGAATCCAGTGGATGTAAAGGAATTTATAATCGAATCGCGAAATACACGTTTGCTGCAAAATATGTGAGACATGCTTCGACTCTGGTAGCGCATGGAAAGAATCACAAATTGTAAAGTGCCGTCGCACATGCTGAGGGGCTGGTAAAATAATATCACACTACTGCAATCCTAAAATGGTACACCACAGCCCTCTAGTATTCCCTCCTATCCTAAGTCATTCCCTTCAATTCCCAGATTCTCATCTTACTCGTGTCTTAAGTCCCAAGTACTTATCTCTAGGTCTCCCTCGGGGGCTTTTCCTCCAATTTATCCCTCATTAAATCTTTTACACAATAATAACGCCTCATAACGTGCCCAATGCACCGCATCCTCCTTTTGCGTACGGAGCTCCACAGTACCCTTTCTTCCTCCATTCATCGTTAACTCCCCTTGCCTCAATCTATACCTCCACTTGGTATTTGGAAAATGCACTTTCTTGACTTCTCACCAAAGAGAACAGGGATCAAATATTGTTGTAAACAATTACGAGAGTGGGGATCAAATATTGCTGTAAACAAGTGACGCAAATGAGTAAGACATAAACTGTTAGTAAGTAGCTTTAAGGTGCGCACTTACACTGTAAATAGATTGTCATGAATCACTACACGAGCTATATGTATTTGTAAGTAAAAGCAATAAGTATTATTATTTGATGTTGGACTTCAACAGGTTCTCCTTTAAGGCTACCTAAAATTACTCTAAATTTGCTGTTGAAATGTTATTTATTGCATGGAGTAATAATAAACTTATTATTTTTATTATTATTGTAAGATCTTGAGCATTCGCCTCCAGCACCAGGGTCCAGAGGGCATGCATTTTGTTATCGTCTTTTCCATTGGTCAAACATCCTGATCTGCAGATAGCCACACGAATGTTTTCACAGACACTCTCTTGTCTCTAGCCTTAAGTTCTTGGCGAAAATTGGAGGCTATTATGTCATAAATGTCGTCTTATCAAGGACTATACGACTTCCGATGTCTGCTATACTTCTCCCATCTGAGGTAACCGTCTTATCGAGATAAGTACCACTCGCTCTACACTTTAAATGAGGACGGAGACAAGTCTCCTCTGGTCTCTCTCCAAAGTTAGTATCTGAAACGAAATAAGGAATCGGCGAGACACAATATGATAAGGTTTATGGAGGTGTCTCGCGGGATACTGCGTAGACGTAGAAAAAGCAGTGTGGATCCGACTATGAAGGTAGGAAGTTGCGAGAGAATGGAAGGGGGGCGGGAATGGGGAGGGAAGTCGTAAACGGTTCTCTCGGAGCTGGGAAGGAAAAGGGTCACGGAGGGAGAGGGATGAGGGGCGGAAGCGATCTGAGCAGGCCGATCGAGAGGAAGGTGGATACTGAAGTTGCGCAGAGGACGATGCAAGAAGGTTAAAAATTAATAAAAATGCTTCAAAGCATACAAGAAGCATGCTGAATATCAATCATTTAGCTATAAAAGAAAGTACTAGATATAGTATAAATAATAAGTACTAATAATTTGACTAAATACGAAGAGGGAATAACCTCGGTGAGTTCTGAAAGTTTTGGGAAGACTTCATCTCTCATAGTGTGTATTTATATAGGTATATATATAGTGTGAATTTATGTATATATTTAGATAGTTTGTTAACGTCTGAAATCGTTCTGAACGTCTTGGGAAGACTTCATCTCGCACAGTGTGTATTTCACGAGATTATATCGCGACTGAACAAGTCTGAGATAATTAAAAAACAAAGTTTTGCCATCCTGTGAGACATAGGTTGATGATCTAATACAAGTGAGCGTACACACAAAAAATGGAAAATTCACTACTTATAATTTTAAACTAACATTTATGCAAACATAAAAGAGCTTTCAATCCGTCTAAATATTCGAGAGACGCAATTGTGGGTTTCTTCCTTCAGAGATGTTCATATCGACTTTACGCCCTTGGGGCCGAACAGTCGATCATGATACTTAGGAGCTGCTTCCAATGCTGCAGAAGCGCACTGGCACGGTTAGTGCTTTCCGGCCTAATGGCTCTCCATTAAATTCCTGAAGAACTTCGTTCCCTGATGCCCATCGTGGTAACTTCATAATAAGCCGAAGAATTTTTCGGAGGCGGATTTGTCTTTAAGCGTATTTTGCATAAACTTCGTTAACTCTCCGAAAGGTTGCAATGAAATAAAGGGAACATTAACGGAAAGAAATTTATTCACGTCTTGAAAATCATCAACAATTTATGATAGCATATCTTGATTGAAGATTTAGTGGCTTATGAAGATTAAAAAAGTGAGATACGAGTGTATGCCGCGTGGTATATCGGATTTTGCCCCGACGTTTCGTGACCGACTGCCGGTCACTTCATCGAGGGAATGGTCACACCAGAAGAAGTGACCAATATTCGGTCACGAAACGTCGCGACGTCGACGCGTCGAGCAAAAATCCGATATCCCACGCGGCATAAACCTGTATGTCACTTTTTCATCCACGATTGTATTCAAAATTCTATTACCTGGTTTTTTATGATAGGCAGGTTTCGATATCTTAGCCGCTACAGCTGGGAGCGAAGTCAAAGAGGGATAAAGTGGCGGCAGGACTTGATGGAACACCCGCTGACTCGGGAGACGCGGTATCGCACCTCCCAACACACTGGCGCAGGGTTTCAGGAAGACAGAGATGGGATGGGATCCGGTGAGGTAGGTCGGTTCGAAAGGGACTAATTTCCGAGGGTAGAGGGAAAGAATGACCGGCCAAGAGGGCTCCTTCTCAGGAGGACAAAAAATAACATCACGGTGGGAAAAGGTCCATCTCGAGAAGAGAAGCGAGAAGGCATCCCGCCGTTGTTTCCCGTTGTATCGGAAGAAGGGGAGTTTGGATACGACGAGAAACACTGACCAACCTGAAATCATTTTTCATCTACAGTGCTTATGCAGACTTAACAAGACGAAGCGAACCTTTTAATATCCATTTGAAATAGATACTGTCGCCCTATTGATTTGCCTTCAAATACCAAAGTGTTTTCATTCGCAGTACAAAGGTTAACGTCCTACCTCAATCTCTGATCAGCGCTCTAACAGTTTTTGTTAACGAAATAAATCTTTTTTAATTACCTGTAAGCTACCAATTGGAGGGGGATATCCCATCGATCAAATTTATGGACATATTCATTGAGGCATAAGCATTAGAACGCATAACAAGGGATGGATGCATTGGATTTATGGATACAAATATTCCGACTCAGGTATAGAATTAAGAAATAGCACGACTTATGATGAAGTTGCAGTCAAAATAAAATTAGTAAAATGTAATGGGTACTTCGACAACAAACGTCAAAAAAATATATGACATGGCATTCCATCTCTTGCCAAGGTAAGAATTAACAAAACAATACACAGAATTCCACGACACCCAGCCACAGTTAATCGTTTACACAGCTATGCGCCACTTACCTAAGTGAGCAAAGGCAACTACTGACTAATAACCAGCATATCGACAGAAAACATTAAATACGAGTGATGCTTGGCCGATACGATAGGTAAAGGAATTCTTTTTTTTCCCGAACAATAAAGGACTTCGATGAATTAGGGGTCGAGCTTTGACAGGAAAACCTCTCAAAACACGCACTTGAAGTTATACTTTTGTACTCTGTAGGTTTAAATGCTGCAGCCCAATTACCTATCGCAACACGCCTCATAAAGTAAGTTGATTAGTACAGTTATTCATACCAGTATGGTTGACCAGGTGAACATATAATGCGGCTTCAATTTTATCAGAAAACAGTCCTCGCCAACATGCCTTCGCCATATATACTTTGTACATGTATCTCAAAGCAAACATTATGTAACAGAATAAATACCCTACATTAACTCTTCGTTTTTCACTATTTAATCCTTGAGACTTAATTTTAGCCACGCCGCTAAAAATGCACCCAGACGCCGCCGCCATCGCATTTTTACCGTTGGCCATAATCATGTCTAGAACTGAACCAAGCGCGTGAAAAATCCGTTAATTCCGTAAGAATAACCTTAAGAAAAATAATCCAAGAAATAAAAATTACGTAATCCAATCTATGCGATAGTCTCCTTAGCTCAGGATTTTACAATAAAACACTGACTTTATTTCCAACATTTCGCTCTATAACTTAAAATTAAATCATTCAAGTATTCTACCGATTAAGGTAGATTTCCATGGAGTAGATAAGGAGCGTTCTGTTAGCCTCCCATTTCTTCATGTACTTCCCTCTTCAAGACACAAATAATTATTCAAAATATTTCAATGAGTACATTATAATAATCATCATTAGTCAACAATCCTAACATTGGGTTGACGCAGCTCTCCACTTCTCTCTCCTATCCGCTAATTATAATAATATAAAACGTTTATGCTGATAAAATTCTTTAGGCTATAATATTTATAAAAATTATACGTAACTGATATAAAATTATCTAACTCAGTATAGATCAAATTTAAAACAAAAATTAAAAATTATCTATTAGAAAAAAAAACCAAGGAGACTTTTTCCGGCAGTGGTGGGCCACTAAACAAACACACCGAGCTCTTTTCCCAAGCCAAAAACGCCTTCAGCACGGCATCGAAGGGATAGGCGAGAGACGAGGTACCTGGCGAGGGAAATGAAGAGGCTGGGAGGGAGGGGGCGGGGGAGGAGGCAATTGAGGAAGGGTATCTCGAGAGAGGGGGGGGGGCTCTTTTGGGGAAGAATGGTTCGTGACGGAGTGCTCACGGGCAACCTTCCATTAGAAGAGGAAGAAGAAGACGCCTCCCCCTCCACCCCACAGCAATTGCAACCCCCCCACAATCCATCTCCACCCCCGTCAAGGGCCCTCTCTCTCCATCCATCTCTTTCCCACCCCCTCGGCCCCGCCCACCTCCCTCAAATCGAAGGGAGCAAACGAGGCAACGATCCCTGCGTGTGTCCCACGGGGAAGAGGAGGCAGGCCAGCGAGAGAAGGCCCGTGGGGGGCAGATCGAAACGTTTTTCCACGAAAACACTCGAGTGGTAATGTGGGGTGGAGGGTAACGTGTACTTGCCGAGACCCACATGAAAACAAACGCTTTGCGTGGAGGGAGCAAAGAGCCGCACGCATGCTGTCTCGTGGGATTGCATCGCAGTAACAAGACGATCTTCGGTATGAAAGGTGAAACGAACGATAAAATTCTTCAGCAACATCAACATTAATCAAGGATTAAACGACGGTCTACGTGATGTTTTGCTGGTTTCCCTCACGTCTGATGTCGAATATCGGAACAATACCCATCCCGGAGGAAGAGGGTTCCAGATAATGTGTATTAAAATTGCCGCTACATTATTATCATTATAGTATTCTACCGATTAAGATAGGTTTCCATGGAGTACTGAAGAAGTGACTTGGGAGCCCCCCTTTCCTTCCAGCGCTGTCTTCCTCAATTCACTGTAAGGCCTACTCCCTTTCAATCTATCTAAAAATCCTATTCTTTTCCTTCCCCTCCCACGTTTCCCTAACATTCTACCCTCTAACACCATTTTCAACATCCCCTCCCCGCTAAGTATTCGTTCCATCCATACATTCTGTCTCCTCCGTACCTCATCTAAAAGCTGCCTCTCCTCGCCAACCATATCCAGCACTTCGTCGTTCCTTTTCCTCTCCGTCCATTTCACCTTCTCGATTCTTCTCCATACCCACATCTCACTCACTAACAAATGTACTCTTGAAAAATAACGTTGACAAGCCCTGAAGAGGAAATTTACGAAACGGCCCTTGAGTTATATATGTCTCATACTTGAGAATCGTATTTAAATATCCATTGTACACACGCAGCAATTGAAATAAACTATTTCCTGAATTGAATTGAAATTGATAATATTAATATCTACGGTCAGATCACCGAGAGCCCTGAGAATCGAGCATGTATCTACTAATATCATAACTTCTTCACGGGGATCGTGAGCATGCCAAATGAACTCCAGTGCCGTTATAATACTGCGTCCTGGACGAGGAGTGGATTGGAATACTGCAGGTATAAGGAAGGAATCCTGACGAAATACCATAGAAATACTAATACATACCGCTGCCGTTCACTTCGGGTCCTTGTGCAAAAGAAAATCCTTATGCCGGAAAATTCAACAATGACTCGAAATGAGAGATATCCTGAGTGAGAGGTGTCCGTAGTCAGATTTTTACATCGAGTGCAAAGTTTTCGATGCCCACTCTGGTCTCAGGGCTGAGGAATATCGTGTTGAAAGGTTGTCGAATACATATATACTTACATTCGAACGTATATAACCCGACAGACTATGGGCATGATATTCTTAAGGCATGAGACGATGTCGAAGTCGATCATCGTAACGTTGACTGCAATTGAGGAATTAATAAGGAGGGAACTACGAGAATATTTCACAAATACCGACAGGCACTCGAGTATACAATTGAACATATGGATAGGTGGCAGTCTTCACCGATATATCGACGCGGAAATAACGATGGGAAAGCACTGAATTTTTTAATAGGGACAATCGCGAACTAACCCGATTAAGAATCAAGGGAGTCATTCCAGCCATTCTCAAGTGAAAATAAGGTGCGAATATTCCTCGCACGATAAATAATTTACCTTGACGACAAATCCAAGAAGGATCGCTGAATTAGCGTCGAGTGATTTAAAAACATAATTTCCCAAGGTTTCGACCGATGATCCAGGGACGACAACTTTAACATATCATACCTAAGCGTATACAAGGCGACGCCTGTCTTCTTATCGGTATACCCATCTTAATCTCGTGTACTCTATTTGAGAATTCACTGTTTGCGGGGCATGTTACCCTGAATCAAGGTTGTAGACATCCCCTTTTCTCTTAGTACACGCTTCACGAACAACCTCCACCTGCTCTTCATTTTCTATCCAGTTTCATCGTATGCACCAACATGTTCGGGTCATCCTCATCCCACTTATCTCTTCCAAACCCACACCTCCAACGCTAGAAGCCAATCCACATCCTTCTTCCTCAGGTCTACGTGCTTGCCCAAAACAATCCTGTATTTCAATAACAAGACTGCTCGAATAAAAAGCGTCAACACCAACCTCTATAGTTAAAGAGAAATAAAGTGCTTTGACTCATTATACGCGAAAAAAAAACCACCACACAGCAAAGCCCGACCCAAAATGGAATCTCCATTTTTCTACCGATCAGAAATCTCAATCGTATTAAAATTTGTGATTGAATGCTTTGCTCTCAAAGATATTTCTTTAGAGATCTAAAATTACGGAAATAAATATCAGCCGGCATCTACACGGCCTAAGGGCGTCTTTAAACTTTCCTACTAATGCCTACATCGCCGAAAGTGATGATAATTAATCCAGGCGGGGTTCGCAACTGATAAACCTGAAGTTTCCGTCAATGAGGGATAAATCGCGCTATATGGCAAGATAAGAAGGATGCATCACTACAGCAAGAACAGCCTTTTTACAGGTTGAATACCTTGTTTACATGCATCCTAAAATCTTTAAATTTTGTTGGTAATATACAATAAGAAGAATATATTTTCTGATGGAATCTGCAATACTTTATGTGGGGGTAGGGTGGACGATTTTAAGCATTATTTTATCCATGGGGTCGCAACTCCTTAGTTATTGAGCGTTTGTAATGGAAACATTTTTGATGCACTTTGCAAATACCATTTAGCGGTTTTTCATGGTTGTCCAGACTTTTCGACATTTTTTTCTGGATTTTTAAGGATATCAAATAATGAAGGCTGGAAGGAAATGTGCGATATTATAATTATCCGAAACAATCGATCTTCGAGCTTAATCAAACGAGAGCATTGAGTGAGTATCAGCAATACGATAGCGAAATCTCACCCATTTTGAGATAAATTGTTCCAGATAATTATAATATCGCACATTTTCTTCCAAACTTAATCCTTAAATGTCCTTAAAAACACAGAGTATAATATAAAACGTCGAAAATGCTGGAAACCCAAGAAAAACCGTTTAATGGTAACCGCAAAGTGCATCCAAAAATGTTTGCGTACCATAGCCCAGTGTCTAAGGAGTTAGGACCCCTTGTTTATGGGCAAACATTGCTTGAAATTGCCTCCTCGACCACCTCCTGAAGTACTACTGAGTCCTCCTGAAACACCCAGTAGAGCAGACCTTTGTTGGCATTTACTCGTATCATAAATGAGAAAATTTTGCCTCATTTTTCTCCAGGTAACAAAATATTAATACTTCAGATGCGTGTAAATGTTGGCGAACTAGTCTGCAGGCCTTGTATACTTCAAAACTACAGCGTTTGTTAACAAATGTTAGGTAAACGAGGGAGGGGAATGAAAAGAATAGGAGTTTTTTTTAGATAGAATGAAAGGTAGTAGATCTTATTGTGCATTGAAGAGAGAAGTGCATGATGTAAGGGGAGGCTCCCGGAATTCTTCTTAAGCACTCCATGGAAACCTACCTTAATCGGTAGAATACTTTAATAATAACAAGGAAAACGATAAAAGAAAAGAGGAAATGCAAGCGCTCGATGATACTTCCTTTTAACCAGAAATCGACCAGGGTACCATTAAAGTGATCTACCGATTAAGATAGGTTTGCATGGGGTATTTAGGAGGTATTCTGCCATCTTCCGTCCCTACGTGGACTTCCCATTTTAATCCACCATAAGGCCTACTCCCTTTCATTTAACCTGCAAATTCTCTCTTACTTCCTCTCACTCGTTTACGGAACATTCTACCTTCTAATAATGTTTTCTACATACCCTCCACGCTCAGTACTCGCACCATCCTTGCCTATTGTCTCCGCATCTCATCTAGAAGCTGACTTTTCTTACCCACCAGGTTCAGCACTTCGTCGTTCCCCTTCCTTTTTGGACATGTTTGAAAAATGTTGTGCTTTTCAGCTTTCGCTGGTTCAGTAATCCTTCCAACATTCCTATCAGGCAGTGTGACCTCCTTCAGTGATTATGTTTCACTTTTGGACACCAGTGTACTTTTATCTTGAGTCTCACATTCCTAGCTCGCGATGCTTTACAAAACCACATCACCGCATCCTTTCCGGAAATATATATCTGCACACTTCCACGGTCTGCATGGAAACTTCAAACAAGGTACACGGAGGTCAGTTGGGCCTCAGGGACAATAGAGCATTCGCTACAACGCGAGGTAAAGAAAGAGAGATATAAATGGAGAGAGAGAGAGAGAGGGAGAAGAGCAAACGATCGAGAGAGAGAGAGAGAGAAAAAGAAGAGCGGCGAACCACGAACACGATCGATCGTTTCCGAGAAAACATGCAAATTAACGCGCGCGCCGTTTCCACGAGTTTCACGGGGGATAAATCTCGGCTTTAGGAGCCGTCGTCGGGGCAACGGCTTGGATCTCGGTGAAATATCCGTTTGCGCCCTCTCGCGGGAGAACAGGGATCGATGGGCGCCGACGGAACATCGCAATATTGCAAGGCAAACATCCCCGCCCCACGCGGGGCAACCAAAACGACACTTGGAAGAGATTTATGCACTGTAAAAAGGACGGACATCCTGATCACCCACCACGCACACGATGCGCGAATCGAGAGAGAGCAGGAGGAGGAAGAGGTGAGCGGTCAATATAAAACACACCAACCCACTGCCACGTCTCATGCTTTCGAGGAACATGAAGGCGTTTATAAATAGGAAAGAGCTGATGAGATTATGGCCGCGTTAAAATACGCATAAAAAGAGGCTGGGGAAGGAACTGGTCCAACGCTTCAGGGTGAGGAAACTTGGATGCTGAGGAAGGAGGATGAAAAAATATTAGAGGCGTCTGAGAATTGGATGTGAAGGATAAAAGGGACATGAAGGCGTTTATAAATAGGAAATAGCTGATGAGGTTATGTCTGTGTTAAAATAGACATAAACAGAGGCTGGAGAAGTAACTGGTCCAACACTTTAGGGTGAGGAAACTTGGATGCTGAGGAAGGCCTCCGAGGCGGCCGGGATAAGTCCTCGCCTACCATACCGGAGGTCGCGGGTTCGATTCCAGCCTGGATAGATTGCCCCTTTCAGGACATGGATGTGTGTGATCGTCTGCTGTTGATTGTTAAAACTCCCGATGCCACATTATGCTGTTTTCGGGGGTTATTAAGATAAATAAATAATTAAATAAGGAGGACGAAAAAATATTAGCGACGTCCGAGAATTGGATGTGAAATTGAATGGAATCCGAAGGCGCTTATGGATTGGAAAGAGCTGATGTGAAGATGACACCGTTAAAATAGGAATAAAAAGAGGCTGGGGAAGTACCTGGTCCAATACTTAACGGTGCGGAAACTTGGAAGTTAAGGATGGAGGGTGAGAAAAGACCAAGACGCGACCGAGAAGTGGATGTGAAGGAGAATGGAGAATTTGAAGTGGGCAGAGAGAAAGGGCCAATTGATAAAGTCGGTAAGTAAGAAGACGAAACTTCTAGAAATTTTGAATGGAGTGAGTATTAATGTCGTCTTCATTTCATGAGCGACTTTAGGACAACATAGTCCTCTATTACAATTAAGTTGTTTGACAGTCACATACATCCATGCCCTGGATGGTGGTCAAACTACCCAGGCGGGATTCGAACCCGCGACCTCTAGGTTAGCAATCGGGGACTTTACCCCGGCGCCAACGAAGTCGGCGCGGCGGCGCTAGTATTACGCGGGGGGAGGATGCTAAAAACCGTATTAGAAGGAAGAATTCTCAGTAAGAAAAAAAGGGTTAACGGATAAAAAATAAATGGCATACGGCTTAATGCGAACTGAAGACGGAACTGACGATCGTGGTAGGGAAAGAAGACAGTGGTGATTTTTATAATCCTTAAAGTAAACCAGAGTAAAACTGCAATAGCCGATAATACACTTTACATATAGTACATTGGTTGAACGTATTTACTTGGAATGGCGTGAACGAGGTGTAGAATTTTGTTCGTCCAAAACTAGGGAGGACCGGGGGAAATTTTTTGAAAAACAGAAAACAAAGTAGAGAGTTCTAAACTAATTTGAACACTTTTCATGATCGTTCATCGATCAACTTCATCTTTCAAGGATATCTTTAGTAAATTCATGATTTTTCAATATAAGTTTTGTTTTCTTTCATACTGAAGCAAAGAACAGTAGGTATGTTTATTCATTTAGTATAAAACTATACATGTTTTTAAATAGAAACATTCAGTGAACACTTCTGAAAATTTCCGCGTTTTTGCAATAAAAATTGATTGCATGGAAAGGTTTTATTTTCATTCTATCAACTGAGCTTCACGACCGCACAGAATATTTCAATATGATTGTGTTTTTATATTTCGGGGGAGTTCCCGACCACCTCCATTCCCTAAGCCGCTGTACTCACGACGACCATAGGGAAGTCGCCCATTGAGTAAGGATTGGGGCCACGGGTCGTCGCGTGTTCGCCTAGCACGCGTCTGCGTGCGTGTGGGAAACCACGAGACGATGAGAGTTGAAAAAGGTAAAGAGTGAAGAGGAAGACTCCTCCTTATTGAGTGAGTCTGCAAGCGCTGTCTGTGGGAATCTTCTCCGGTGGCGGACGGGCCGACCATCGCGGCAAAGTTGGAGGGGGTTGGGGGAGGAGTGAAGTTGGAGGAGGGAGGGAGGAAGGAACGCCAGGGAGAAAGGGTGGGGAGGGACGGAGAACACTGTGACTCAACCCTCCCGCGATGAGAAGACAAGGAAAAGTAATGCTCTCAGATAAGGGTTTATTTTTACGGTGTCCTCTCTCACCGGGAATAGTAAAAGTTTTACGGCGGGCGACAAGGTGCCGAGAAAAAAACCATTCGTGGTGGTGCCAATGAATTGGCATTAAAGATATTGGTGTAAAATCATTAAATCCTTCAGTCCTTCTCCCGAGGGTGTTCCCGCTGGATGCCTTAAATTATTGCTCCCGCGCATTGGCTTTGCGCTGACCGGCCACGCGGAATGCGTGTGCCATTTTTCAACCGCACGGCGGACACTATTTTTTATCCTGCATGTTCCGGGACTAAGTCAGGCACATACTCTGACCGACCAACAGAATCCGTTCACGGAATCGATAATATAATAAAAATAGTAGTTGGAGAAATAAGCTTAGCGTGCCCACAACAAGAAGAATGGGTCCTCGCAATAGGGTGGTTTCCTATTATTTTTTTATTGGTTAAATCGAAAGATTATTACCCCTGTAGTATGTATTTCACGCTTTCAGATTTTTAAAAGACGATATCTATTTTTCGCGGTTAAATGAAAAGTGAAAATTTTCAAGCGCGCGAAAACGCGACGGCTAACTACGAACGCTGGGAAAAGCCCATGTGACGTCATTCTGGTTCCCGCTTCCACCGTGTTAGGCCCCTTGGTGCGAGGCTATGAGCGCCGCTACAACGCAGGCTGCTAGCAGGTAGCAGCGTACCTTGATAGCAGGTAGCGCTTGGCTTAAATAAAGATTATTAATGCCTTAACAGACGAAGGAAACTTTCCGACTTTATGCAGTTATAATAGTTGATTATTAAGAGATATTTCCCTAAGCTTTGTGCTTCGTGCATGCATTGGTAATCTCAGGCAATGTATAACTCCTATCTACTCGTATAGCATCTGGGGCCCTATGACGTCATCGCTAACAATTTCCGCGATTATACTATAAAAATTAATTCAACGGAAAGGTTTCAATTTCATGTGAGTTAACTTCTCTTGGAATTCCCACCGGGTTAAAAACTACATTTCTGCCGACGTTTCGAGTTCGGACTCGGGTCATCATCACACTTGCGGAATGACGTGTCGAGGAAATTGGCCTTGTTATCGTGGAGTTGACTTAAACAAGCCAATTTCCTCGAAGCAGCGCTGAGGATGAGCCCCGAATCGGAGCTCGAACCGCAGGCAGAAATGGAGTTTTTAACCCTGCCAGCCTCGGTAGCGACTGGCTCAAGTCCTGGCGAGCCTAACCGAAGGTCGCGGATTCGAGTCCCGCCTGGGTAGGTTGCCCATATCCAGGGCGTGGATATTCGTGTACGTTTAATTATTAAATGTTAAGAAAACCCCGATATAAAGGCCAAGTAGTGCTGTTTTCGATGGTGTGGCATTAAAGAAATTAAAAAAACCCCGTTGAATCCTGAGAGAAGTTTACCCACATAATTCGCCGGAAAAGCATCGAATCTTGTTTCTATTTCATGTTTTCATCACAAATACGCTTTACCTCCCCGCACAGTCGTTAATTTATGAGCTATTCCTCTTCTTCGGCTCGATGTAAACCCTCAATCTCGACTATTCTCTTCCCTCTCGCTTTCCTAGCTCTCATCTAATCGCTATCGACTCCGCTCATATCTCAACGCCCACTCCAATGCTTTCTCTACCCACACATTTCGATACTCTACGCTATGACACATCGTAACAGCAGTGCTCTCGTAATTGGGAAAGACATGGATAAGAATGAACCAGCACCGACACGTTACAACCGTCGATAAAGGGAGCAAACAAAAGATTACGCCAACAATATCTAATAAGAAGCTTAAAAACGAAAAATCCATTTTGAATCGTGCTTGAAACCCCCTTCATTATTCCCATCTCGGTTCCCTCATCATATAAAATCATTCCCACTATATTAAAAGAGCTGGAGCATGCTGGATGCATGTCGCACGGGCTAAGAAAACTTCGCTGTTGGACCGGCCAAAACTCAAGAGGAAAATACGCATTTAAATGGTCACGTGGTTATATCGTTTATATGAAAATACTGGTGACGCTCATTCAGTAGCTCATTATTAAAATTGAAACCAAAGATGAGTATATAAGACAGTCTAAGGCGTTACTTTGTGCAATAGCTTCATAATAGAATAAAATAAAATAAAATTACTTTGTTTTATTCCACACTTTATTTTAATTAGCACCACCCGGGTTTCAGCATCTAATGATGATAGCACTAGATGCTGAAACCCGGGTCGTGCTATTTAAAATAAAGTGTGGAATAAAACAAAGCAATTTAATTTTATTTTATTCTATTACAAAGAAGAGTATTTTAATGAAATTTCACTGAAGGTAAAATTTGTTGGGAACTTTATGATACCCTTCAAAAGCCGAAACAACCCAGTCAATCTCTCCAGCAATAAGCTCTCCACCACTCCAACTGTGGAATATAGTGCATGGGTTAGGGTGTGCTTTAATGAAGCAGACAATTTTCTATACTTAACGACAAGGAAAATTTCGGAGTCATTCCATAGGAATCGATTCTCAACCTGTGCGCTGTTTCTCATTTATCATCAACATACTACCCGATTACATGCACTGGAATGATGCAAGTCGTTTCTGGTAGCAGTCCTCCGTAGGCGAGGAAAGAAGGTGAAAATGTGAAGGTAAAAAAGTAGGAAAAATAAGGTATGCAGGTTCCATGTAAATTTTAGTCAAATAGCACGCTTCGGAGAAGCATACCTTTCCTTATATCAGCTATATTTTTTTGCATAATGCTGAAAGTCAAATTCGTCGTTGGCAGACTACATGTAATCTATCTTTACCGAAAAATAAGGAGCTAAAGAATAGTCACCCCTAGTCTAATAGTCTCCACAGCAGATGTATGGTATTGTATTTGGAGGAGGCGACCCAAAGATGAGGTCATTTGCGACATGAGGGAAGGGTAGGTAAGGAAGGGTGGAGAGAAAACCTGGCGTCGGTATTAGCCTGCTCTTAACGAAAGGCGCCAAGGGTACTACGGCTTAACGTCCCATCCGACGGACGGAGTGTTGCGATTGAAATGTCCTCCACACTTCATGGTATTTGGAGGAGGCGACCGACATCTGAGGACATTTGCGCCATGAGGGAAGGGTATGGAAGGAAGGGTGGAGAGAAACCCGGCGTCGTCATTAGCCTGCTCCCAACGAAAGGCGCCAAGGGGACCACGGCTTTACGTCCCATCCGACGGACGGAGTGTTGCCCTTGAAATGTCGTCCACACAACATTCAAGCAGGGATCGGGCAGTCTATGAAAATTCTCTGCCACTGCCGGGATTTGAACCCGAGACCACGGGGTAGGAAGCAAATACAAGCTCCCACACCAACCCGATCCCCAACAGTATATATAAAGCTGGCAGTCGCCAGAAGAGAAAAAGTTTCGGGCGGGGGGCCTGAAGTCCCCAAATCCCCCCTGGCTCCTTGCCCGCCGCCATAGCTGCGTGAGATGAAGAGAGATTTTTGAGACGGAGCGGGATGAAGACCAATCGGTACGCGTGATATGCCTCAAGGACGTTCGTGACACACAAATTTGCTCGTGGGATGAAAAAATCACGCCGGATCATATTTCAAGCGAGGAAATAAATCACGTGCCCAAACGGTCCACACCGGCCGTATGAAGCGATTAATGCCGGACCCCGCGTGACTCACGGAAAACAGCTTCGGAGGGAAATAGCCCCTCTCAGTGCAGCCCCGCACTCTACACACATCGGTAGCTTTGGCTCTCAACAAGAGCCACAGGTCCCTCGGTGAAAGGTTCACCGAATGGATTCCTTCCTGCGCGGCCGAGGGGTTCCGAGGAGAGACCCCCATTAATCACACTCAAAATAACCAGTTCAAAAGAGGCGTTTTCCAGGCTCCCCATACATCATGGTGCGCACGCATACATGACCCGGAATGTGCACTGGAGGAAAAGGACACTGGTTATCGGGAGGAGTGGGGGAGGAAAAAGAAATGCAATGAGACGCGGAAACCAATAATTAAGTCATTCCGTGGTAATGAGGCAGCGACCCTTAATTGTAGAGACGGACTTTATTTATTACAGTATTCTACCGTTTAAGGTAGGTTTCCAAGGGGTGCTTAGCAGGCATCCTAGGATCCTGCCCAGCCTTTAAGCACTTCCCTCTTCAATTCACTGCACTATACTGTAGTACTGTATTTTAATTTCATTGTTAACAAACGCAATGTACAAAATCATAGCGTATACAACAATGAAAACGAGACAAGGAAAGAGGAAATACGAGAACTCGAGGGAGGGATGATACATCCTTTTAACAAGTAATCGACCCGGTTACCGTTAAAGGGTTCTACCGATTTAGATAGGTTTTCATAGGGTATTTAGGAGGTATTCTGGCAGTCTCCCATCACATAAATTACCATTTCATCTAGTGCGACAATAGACAGATGCTTTCATTATTATTATAGTATTCTACCGATTAACGTAGGTTTCAATGGAGTACTAAAGAAGTAATTTGGGAGCCTCCCTTTCCTTCCAGCACGGCCTTCTTCAATTCACTGTAAGGCCTACTCCCTTTCAATCTATCTAAAAATCCTATTCTTTTCCTGCCCCTTCCTCGTTTCCCCAACATTCTACCCTCTAACACCATTTCCAACATCCCCTCCCCGCTAAGTACTCCCTCCATCCATACCTTCTGTCTCCTCCGTATTGGCGACTCAAATCACCACTAGCGGCGCTAGCGTCGGTGACGTAATTTTCCAAGATGGCGGACACACTGGTGATAAAGTATGTTGCTAGATTAGATCGCAACGAGCGTTATATGGCTATTTTGCTCCATCTTCTGCTATATTTTTCCTTAATATCTATCGAGTTATTAAGTATCGTATTTGCACGTCACAGTACAGAGGATTTTCCGTATGTAGTGCTCTTTTTCATTCAATATATATCGTTTTTTGAACCACTCTCCATTACATTGGTGCACATTTATCTATTCCGCTGGTTCATTATTAACTTCATTTTAGAGCTCTATCGTAATTTTCAACTTGTAAAGCGTCATGGAAAACACTAACAAGGCGATGGTCCCACCGAGGAAAACGACGATGAGGAGAAATTAAGCGTTTCTCAATGTTATTCGGTGGTCTTATCGAACTCTGAAATAGGAACTCCGTTCCCATACATCTACATCTACAAATTACCCTGCGAGCCACCTCTAGGGTGTTTGGCAGGGGGTGATCAATCACCAGCATGCAGCATGCATTTGGACTCCCACATGCACACCACACCGTCCAAGAAACGTCCCGTATAATAAAAAACTATACTACTATATGCTGTTAGAAATAGAATATAGAATAGAAATTCAGAAACATGCAGTAAATTTTACATAGGTTAGTAGGCTACACTACAAGTCATGCAATCTATTTACGCGTTCTATTGCTGCCGTTATAATCTCTTATTGATCGTGGAAAAAATGACATTCGGAATCTGTCTCTTCTGCAATCTATCTCTCTTATTTTATTTATATGATCTAATCTTCCGTAGTACGTTGGCGTCCGCAAGATATGGTTAACTTCGTCAGAAAACACACTGCTCTTGAATTTATCTAAAAGGTTTAGTCTATTTTTCAATGTACGGTCCGACAGAGATTCCCATCCGAGTTTATGTAAGAGGTCAGTTACACTAACAAGACTATCGTAACGACCTTTCACATACCTGGCAGCTCTTCTTTGCACGCGTTCTAACTCTGTTATTAAGCCTTTTTCATGAGGGTCCCAAACACTGGCAGCGTATTCCAAATGTGGTCTAACGAGGGAAAAGTAGCTAATTTCTCTCACTTTGTCGTCGCACTTTCCTAATATTCTTTTGACAAAACCCATTTTACGATTAGCTTGACCGGTTATTTCTCGAATATGTTTATTCCACGATAGATCATTATTGAGTCTAACCCCTAGATATTTCACAGATTCAACTGCCTTTAACTGCGTGCCCCGAATGACATAGTTACGCTGTAGGGAGTTAGTCTTCTTCCAGAAATTCATTACGACGCATTTTTCCAAATTTAATTCTAACTGCCAAGCATCGCACCAAGCTTGGATAGCAGCAAGGTCATTCGTTAGTTCATCTATATCTTTGCTGGAACGGATTTCTCTGTAAACTACAGCGTCGTCTGCAAATAATCGTAACTTACTCTGCACTACTTCGCCAATGTCGTTTATATAAAGAAGGAATAGGAGTGGGCCAATGACACTACCCTGAGGAACGCCAGAAGTCACTCTAACCTCATTGGAGACTGCACCGTCTAATACTACTCTTTGGACGCGGTCGCTCAAAAATTCTCTAATCCAGGAAATGACATCTCCGTCTAGACCATAAGTTTTCAGTTTTATTATTAACTTTCCGTGGGGTACTTTATCAAATGCCTTTTTGAAATCAAGAAAAATCGCGTCTACTGGAATGTTGTCTTCCCCGGAGACTAAAATATCGTGGGCGAAAAGCGCTAACTGAGTTTCGCACGATCTGCTTTTCCTGAATCCATGTTGATTTCCCATTAATAAGTTTTGCGCGTCTAGGTGTTTCATTACCGAGCTGACTACGATGTGTTCAAGGACTTTGCAAGAGATGGACGTTAAAGATATCGGCCTGTAATTAGATGGCTGTTCCTTGTCTCCACTTTTAAATATAGGCGTTACATTAGCGATTTTCCAGTCATTAGGTACTTCGTGTTGCTTGATGGATTTACTGAATATTAACTGCAAGTAGGGGGCAAGATCTGAGGCTAGTTCTTTATATACGCGAGAAGGGATTTCGTCTGGACCAGGTGATTTATTTGGACTAAGCGATTTCAATATATTTTCTATTCCGAGCGTACTAATGTCAATAGCTGGCATCTTATGTAGACAGGGATTGTCATCGGTCTCGGGTGAGTTTTCGGAAGGCTCCGTGAACACGCTCTTAAAGTAGGAATTTAATAAATTGGCTTTATCGTAACTGCTTGTCAACACATCTCCATTGTCGTTTCTCAGCGAACATACGGTAGATCGTTTACCTTGAACTTCCCTAACATATGACCAAAATGCTTTTGGGTTATCCTGTAACTGCTCTACTAGTGTTTTTCTTTTAAAATTCGTGAACGCATTCCTGAACGCTTCCTTCGTGGCGGCTTTAGTCATCCTATAGAACCCGAAAATAAACGATATTATTATTATTATTATATTTTTTAATTATTAGCTCGCGTTCATTAGCGGATAAATCCGTGCTGACTTTTTTCATTTTAGCATGACACGCTCTCTGTCGCCTCAATGATTTTCTCACTTCCGCGTCGTACCATCTCGGTTCGCTGCCTTCTTTTACTATTTTACTAGGGATGTAGCTATTTATTCCCGAAGTTACGAGCGAAAGAAAAGCTTTCCAAGTATTCTCTACATTTAACTTTAATACTGATTCTTGAAACTCGGGGAAAGCATTTTTCATATGACTCTTAAACCCATCAAAATTAGCTCTTTTAAAAATGAAAACTTTACGCTCTTTTTTAAAGTTTACAGCGGTATTTAGAGAAAACTTTGCAGTTACTACCCTATGGTCACTTATTTCTTCGACAGTGCCAACGTTTATTACCTGATGTGGTATATTTGTCGCTAATAAATCAAGAATATTTTCTCCTCTGTTTGGTGCGGATGCTATTTGAAACAATGAATTAGATGTGAAAGTGTGTAATAAAGCCTCGCAGATCACTTTATCCCTCCCACCAGGAATGAAGCTATAATACCCTTAAGCCATACATTCCCTTCAGATTCCGTTTTTGAAACAGGTTTCTCCATAAACTTCCTCTTATAATACCCATAGTTTAACTGTGCTATTAATGTCCTCACTTATTTTTACTGCAATGGCTTTGTAATTATGAAACTGCATGCTAACTAAACATTACTTCATAAACATTTTATCATTGCTCTCTCTAACAAATCACTTGTGTTACGATTGGGCCCGTGATTGAACTGTGATTTAAATGTCCTCACTTATGTTGACTTAAATGGCTTTGTTTTTATGAACCTGCTTTCTATCTTAACCTTATTTCATAAACATTTTTCATTTCTCTTCCTAAGAAATCACTAGAGTGACGTCTAGGCCCATGATTGAACTTCATATTAATGTCCTCTCTGTTGTTGACTTCAATGGCCTTGTATTTATGAACCTGCATGCCAACTGAACCTTACTTCATAAACATTTTATCATTGCTCCTCCTAAGAAATCTCTTGTTTGATGATTAGGCCCATGATTGAACTGTGATTTTAATTTCCTCGCTGTTGTTGACTTCAATGGCTTTGTATTTATGAACCTGCATGCCAACTGAACCTTACTTCATAAACATTTTATCATTGTTCCTCCTAACAAATCACTTGTTTGATGATTAGGCCCATGATTGAACTGTGATTGTAATGTCCTCACTGTTGTTGACTTCAATGGCTTCGTATTTATGAACCAGCTTGCTAACTGAACCTATTTTATATTGACTTAAAAGTCCTTTATGTTATCCACCCGCCACTTCTCTATGTAGTGTACCACAAATGTTTTTCTTTCCTCCCAAGTTTACATCCCTGATCTGAGTAGAAAACCCATCACTTAAGTAATAGTCAACACTCTTATAAACTTCATAACCTTGGTACTCTCTACCTACCTCTTTCTTGTATCGTGTTTTCAAAATGTCCAAAAAGTATAATAAAAAATTGAATTCACATAAAATTTTCATCAATTTTGCTTAAGGCCATCCTAACTTTCTGTGGTATTGCTGGTACCTTAGCTCATGGAATCTATTTTACCTAGTTACTTGTTCTTAGCTAATTTTGATGAATAATGGGGGAAAGAGTCGAGGACATTGACAGAAAGTAGTAAGTGGGCTGTGATGATGAAAAGTACATTGGAGTGGAGTGGTAAAAAAGTAGGTGTTAAGGTAAGTACTAGTAAACAAAGTGTTGCAGTATGGAGAAGAATTTAGTCCAACTTAGCAATTGCAACTGTATCGTAGATGAAAAGAAAAACTTTTTTGTATTCTTTTAATGTTAAAATAAGTTGTGTTCACACAGTTGATCCTGAGTCAATATAGTTTATTGTCTACATGTTGCACCTTAACTTTATTTAATCTATCCACTCCACCATCACTTTATAAGAGTCCAGTCACACCAAGTGATAGTCATCGAGGGGTATTTGTAAATTAAACTCAATAATGCTGGCCTTGTTGTGGTGGGGCAAAGGCCTCACTTTGCAAGCTGAAGGTAATGGGTTCAAGAACTGCCTGAGATGGTTATCCTCTCCAGTGCATGGGTAGTTGTTATTGTACACAATTAATTTCTAAAATACTCAATGTCCCAATGGGTCCAAATAGGCTTTTTAGGGGTGCCATTAAGTTTTATAATTAGGAATGTATTATCAGTACAGTTGGGGTTTGTTGCATTCTAATTTACCAATTTCAGTACATCATTTTAAAAGAGGGCTTTTCCTCTGTGAAGCAGTTGTAGGAATTAGGGATAAGGATTGCCCACCAATAATCAGAAAAATTCTGTACTTCTCAGACCCCTCTCTAACAGTAAACTCTCTATGAATATTTTATTGCCCTCCCCACTTGAAACTTGTATTCACCACCAATGATAGGAAGCATCACGTCAAAATTGCTTAGTCAACATATGAGAGTAAAATCGTTCAGGTTGAGTCTATTTTCAGTATTTTTTTTAGGGAAAGCGGTCAGTGAGTAGGAAGTAAGAAAGAATTAAGTGGGCTGGAATGGTTGCTCACAAGTACAGGAGCTGCATGATACCATTAGGTCAGGTCTGTACTTAAGCATGCCAACTGGATGTTTAGTTATTAATTACTGGAGAAAAACCAAAAAATCTCAAGGTGGAGAGGTAAAATAAGCTATAAGTGGAGGGAGTGATGAAGGAGAAGGTGCAATTGGAAGAAATGATTGCATTGGCTTATTCAGTCACCATATCCATATTGCACTTCTACCTTATTTAACCTCTCTAATCCACCTTACTCTTCATTAGAGACTTATAGATAAGCACTTCTCATCAAAAAGACATAAATAATGTTAAGGCATCCAGATGGCCTTATAAGAATAGACCTGACTTCAAGTCATCGTTTGAGAGTATGTTAACCAACACACAACTATCAGTAGAGTGTCTACAGAACAACTATCAGAGCTATATGAGTACCTATTGATACTGAGATGCTTCTTCTAGGCAGTAGGATCGTATATAAGAAGCATAGTGAACCAAATGGTACATGATGTATGGTTACAATAAGATACATTATTATCATCAAAGGTGGTGGTTTATTATTTTGCTCAGATAGTAGGGAGAGTAACAAATGGAAAATATTTCAACTAGGTACTTATATAAATGATTTCTACATCAAATATCATATACTCTAAGGAGCTCCAAAGAATGAATAAGAGAATATGAATGTCCTAAAGGATAGTCAACTATAGGTGATAGTAATATACTATAGTAATATCACTTGGTTATTCTGTGGGAAGCTACTTCTGCAGAAGTGGGATTAAAAATGGAAGAAAGTTTGCATCAGTTAGAAATGGTGTTTTTTTTCAATCAATTAGCCGTAAAAATGTGATTCCCATGCACAATCTTTTTGATATTTCGATTGTTAAGTTTATTTATTTATATGTTGTTGTCATCTGTATGTATCATACTCCAGATGGGGATATTAACCTTAATGTAGATAATTTAATGATCCTGCTTGATTAAGTGCTGAAAACTATAAGGAATCTTTGATTTTATGAGGTGAAGTTAACACTGAGTTCTCAAACGAAGAACGTTATCAAGTAAGAAAATTTATTAATCTAATGAACTGTTTCAACTTAACTCACTGCACCATGTCTCCAATTAGGATATCAAAATACAATGAATGTGTTTTGGATCGCGATCCTCTCTCTTCACCTTAGCGCCAACAGGAACTATACCTACGCCTAGCTTAGAGGACACATTCTCCCTAAATAATATTTCTTGAAGAAGAATTTCCACCAAAAAACGCGTCCATGACGCCGAGAGACAATCACCTTGCCGATCATTTTCCTCTTGAATGAAATATAGGATACATATGAAATGTACGACGAAAGTAAAATAAAGAAGGAGGAATGAAAGGAATTAAACTATAAATACTTGAGACTTATTAAGAGGTTATTACAGTTAATTTCCGAGAAAAAATAATGGAAATGACTGCAAGCGAAGTTCGAATACGTGAGAGGCTGAGTTGTGAGAACAGGAAATTCAGTTACGTTACAGTTAAGAGTTACATAAAATATACAGTTTTGGAGGTATCACTGAAATGTGAGATAAGCGAAAGATCTATTAAAGAGGGATAATTGTCAGGAAAGAAGCCAACAGGCGCCAGGGATTACTATAAGGCACTACGCAGCCTATATTCGGCACAAGGCCCTTATATAAGGGCCATGATTCGGCACATGAATTACACGTAAACAGTCCACTCCATCACCATCGCGCTGCTTACATTTTTCGCCGGTAGTTGGCGTCTTCCGGGCTGGAATCGCGAATCTCATGAAAAAGCCACAAAAATATGTTTTTTTTGAGCTTTTACTTCATAGATATTGCATTTGAAAATCCTTTAATTCATGCTCTAACAGAAATACCCAAGCATGCGAAGAATGGTCGTCAGTTCTGATTCGGAAAGGAGGGTCGCTAACTCACCTTAAAGATTTGAGACGTCAGATGGGAGGATACTCCACATAGGACGAGACGTTTTGTCCGAAAAAAAAATTGATGCGATTGATAATTTCGACTTTTTTTTGCCACTTATTCGATTTATTATTCTTAGGAGTGAAAACACGCAACAAAATTATGCAAACATACAAAAGTTAAGCTGTAATTGCATGTGTAGTAATAGAGTACTTGTTCATCGGTCAAACTATAAGGAAGGTACCATTTAATCGTTGCCTGTAAGACAATATGAGCACAATAATTGGGTACAAAAATAACTTTACGACGGATAAAGAAATGTTTATCATCAATCAAAATATCCACGTTTGTTTAAAGGAAGTAAAAATTGAAATTTGAGTATTTTCACCTAGGAAGTGAAATATATTAAAATTATTTTCTAAGATTAAATGGCCAAAGCAAATAATGGTACCTTTCCACAACAATTACAAATCCTTATGAAATTATTGAAATGAAGAAGCAGTAGCTCCGGTCTAACCCTGGGTAGCAGTACAGAGACCTGTGACACGTGTTGGTAATTCCTTCTCTTATTAACCGAATATTTCTATACACAGTTAAGTTCTAACATCCTACCAAACCAACACTAAACCAATTTATTGACGTGAGCCTTCAGTTTCCTGCAGGGCATGAAAATATAAATCGTGAGGACAAAAATGTCTTCCGGCATTTTATATTTCTAGCTCCGTATCCATTTTAAAACGGTGCACACAATTATTTACACTAATATTGAAGAAAATGGAAATAATGAAAAAAGTTAACTTGATTCTCTGGAAAGTTTTTACAAGTACAAAAGATGTTTGGAAGATTGACACCGGGTGAAAACGCGGGCGGGGAAATGTCTGGAAATATAAGCATTTCTGCTAATGGATGTGCTACCCGAAATGGAAAAACCACGAATATTACAAAAGAATATCATCAAGTCGGCCTTTTAAATGTGTTGTCAACCACCGCGCATTTAAATGGGTTTACAAAAGTCGCCACTCGCGTCGCTGATGGACCAATTGATCCGAGTTTCACGGGGAAATGAGATATAATTATTGGTGCTAACCGGAATTTACATGCATGATGATGTGATATATCAAATTCATAACTTTTCAATGCTACTCCTTGACATCAAAAACGATATACTGCAAAAAAATGGAAAAAAATCAGATCGCATTGCACTAATCACCGCGACGCGGGCATTTTTGAAAACCGATAAAAATGTGACCGAAGACGCAACAGAAATGAACCTTCAATGGGATGGAATTGGGCCTCCGCTATGCAGTCGCCTTGGGAAAAACTTTCATCGTTTACACTGTAAATTTGATTTAAAAAAGGCAATAGATTTCCAAAAGATATGCTGAACAACAAAAATTAAATACTGTCGGGAAATAAGGGCCATTTCTACCAAGGATTGCATTTTCCATGAAAAATTAGTTTGGCTTAGCCGGGATTCGAGCCCGGATCAACCGATTGCCGGTCAGTGATTCTACCGCGTAGGAGGAAGCATAACTGGTAGTATTCGCAGCTAGCACTCGCGGGGGGGGGAGCTGAAATCGGTGAATAAGGGTAGAATGCTGGGTAAACAAAGCGAGAGGAAAAATGAGAAAAGGATTTTTTGATAAAATAAAAGGAAGGGGGCCTTATTATGTGTAGAAGATGTTTGAAGTCCACCAAGGGAGGGCAGACTGCTAGAATACTTTTTAAATACTCCACGCAAAGCTACCTTAATAGGAGGAACACTTAAACTAAATATGCATTTGCAGCTAAGACTTTTTCGTGGTATACTTGGTCCTTGACGTAAATTTGCACAGGTGCGTGTGACTGCGATCAATGTTACTTGTTACACGTAGTTCCTCCATATCCTATCCCATTCAAACCCTCTTCTTATCATGAGATCATGAGGAGCTCTAAAATACTACTATTGCAAAACCCAACAGTGCAATTGACCACACGCGCATCCACTTATACGTTGCTCTTCCACGTTTTTTCATCTGAGATGACCGGAGGAAGGGGAAAACCACCCACTCAAAGCGCATTCCTAAGGCTTAACCCCCGGGACACGATTCCCAGTGGCGTTCGGCGAAATGTAACGACGGCATCTCCTCAAAAAAATTCAAGGAAAAAAAAGAACGAAATGGTTGCGTTCCAAGAACTGGGTCGCGTCGGATGCCGAACGACGCCGATATCCATGCCAATTCAGGCACAGAGATTATGGCACAAAATTAGTACTTACGCGCTTTTTTTCAGCTAAAAGGAAACGAGATCTGATCATCACCGCCAAGGGCATGAACGTACCTGCAAGCAGAGAGAAAAGACAAATATTATCATACCGAAAGGATGACAATCGCAGATTGAATCTCACTCTAAACAAAAAAGGAGATAATATTTAATGACTCACTAAATATCTACCATTATTTTTTTAACTTTAAATTTTTAAGTGCAAGCTGATATAGTTTACTGAGGCAATTTTTGCGTGAAGAAGGGTTGTTCAAAGAGAAAAAAACGAATGGAGGCTTTGTACTTTCGGTAAAGAAAGAAAAAAGATGAGGAGTAGGCTTCCGGAAGAAGTAAACTCTTGAAAAGGAAGTAATTTCTCCTTGAAACTAAATTTAAAAAGTGCAAATTGGCCATCAAAAAGCGTCCCCAAACAAACGAGTCACATAATTGGTAATTAAATCTTTTCTGATATTTTACCCTGCTGAGGCCCATTAAAAAGTCAGAAAAAGGCAAGGAAACACTGGCCTTTGAAGAGCTAGAAGGCTGCAATCTACAGCTTTCCTCATGACAAACCTGTATAATTTTCATTACACATATGGTATGCAACTGGTATGCAACTTTATAGCGTTCACTGGGAGATAAGGATGATAAAACAGCTACATAATAATGGTAGAGGGTGCTAGAGAATACAGAAGAATATATGTACCTTTCACAATGATAAGCGGATAAGTATGGCAATTTTATACTTAAAAAGAAACGTTTAAAAACCAAAGGAACCATAGAGATCGGGATTCAAAACCAGATATCCCGATTGCAGGTCAGGTAAGCCACTCATTACACCACCAACCCATCTTCTTCCAAGCCTAAGCCAAATTATTTTTTCACGGTGAATTTCATCCTTGGCACCCGTACGGCGTGCACACTTCCTTCTTTCATCTAGTGCATTGGAGAATGTCTGACGTGGAACAGCATCAAAGTAGGGTTTATTCTCCGAGAGTGACCGCCGTCTCCTGTTCCACAGAGTGGACTTGAGAAGTCAATGTCGTTTTTGGTTATCTGTGATTCGCCTTGGGAGAAGATGAATTGGTGAGTAGCATGCCTGTTAGGCAACAGGGAGATCCGAGTTCTACCCCAAATGCATTTTTTATCACAAATTCAATCCTTGGTACATTTAGCTTAGGGGGATCCGAGTTGTACTCCAAATGACTTTTTTTCATCACGACTTTAATCCTTGGTATTTATAACTTTTTACCCGAACGTGACTTCGTACAAAGTTAATTCTTTCATGCAGCGCCAAATCATCTAAGCATTCATCACCCACGCTTCAAGGCTTCATTATATCCTCATCCACGACTTCAAGAAAATGCTATAGCATTGAAATTTCGGATGTAAACGTATTATTTTCCTTTTAGGTAACTATGATTATACATTTGCGGAGAGAAGAAGCTGAAAACGGTGACTAAGTGCGCAATGTTGGATAAACGAGGGAGAGGAAAGAAGATAAAAGGATTTTTTGATAAAATGAAAGGAAGTGGGCCTTATTATGCGTCGAAGATGAAAGTCCACGAAGGGAGGGCAGACTGCCGGAATACTTCTCAAACACTCCACGCAAACCTACCTTAATCGGAGGAATACATAAACTAGCTATGCATTTGACATAAAATTTAGCTATAATAAACACAAAGTTACTGAAGTACGTTTTTAAGTGTTTGGATTACCAGAAATTCATCCTACTAGTTGAAAATGGTTCCAAAATATTTTTTTTTGTATTAAAAACTCTAATTCCCTTTTCTGAGACGTCTATCAAAGCATCACCCAACAAAAGGCCATCTGATTTCGGCCATTTAATTGACAATGATGGTCACTGCGGATGGGAGAGCACCCAGTCTCCCAGCTCCATGCTCCACCGAGTCTCTGGACCGTTCAAAGACCATTTTGTCCAACAGTATACTTCCGCGAGGCGCTAATATTTTTTCGCGACGCTGACAAATGGTCGACGGGGGTTAATTCTCCCCCTCGACCCCGAGACGCCACGCTACCACCGGCCAGCTCCTCTCGAACTCTCCCTTTCCTCGATCGTGTGGCCGGCTAGCGGAAGGAGCGTGGCAACAACGCAGCGTGCTGACCGCAGGACGTAAGCGCCGTGGGATGGGGAGGAGGGCGTTTATTCGCGGCGGAGGGAGCTTTATCTCCCGCTGGAGGGGAGTGAGAGAGGAGGGGGAAGAGTGTTGGTGGTACAGGCGCTTAAGGAGCATAAGTACACCATGCAGATATCACTCATCAAATTCCCAGAAACGAATGTAAACGCCGTTCAGTATCTCAGGAAGGGTTGAATTGAAGGTTACGCCTTCACTGAGCCATTCGTTACGAATATATTATTGCTACATCCCGAATCAACGCTTTAGAATAGTTTTAAATACCTAGGCTAATTGAGATTTTAAAAATGATTTACATAAAACGCGAAACAAAGCAAAAGGAGTATGAATTAAACCTTTAGAACCATATGAAATAGGACATTACATGTTATTCATTCAAAAAGCAGATTATGCTTGTGTGATAAGAGAATTAATTAGATAATTACTAAAATAGCTATAACTATGAGAAAAATTTATTATTTTTTCGGATCCTTATGTTACAGTGAGCCTTTCATGAATTTTTGCCTTGTAGAGACATTCTAACTACGATCCAGGTTTCGTCTAAGTAAGAAAGTATTTTTGAGCATTAATAAATACGACATGACTTTTCCCCCTAGTTAAACTAATTTGTCCCCGCGCTGAGGAACGCACGTTTAAATAAGGCATCAGACAATCATACACGAGTGACCAATGACCTCAAATCATATCATTCTAAGTAGATTCATCTAATTCCCTCCGTAGGAGACCGCCTAAGGTGCTACAAGGAGATAAAATTCTTTCCAGAGACATTAACTTTTGGTTCAAACAAGAATGGGCTCATAGAAATTCACTAAAATACATCCTAGTGGAGGCAGACAAAAATATACTGATACATTTTCGATAAAATTAACAACCAAATTGAACCTGAATGACAGAATCACAAACGAGTTAAAAATTTCAAGAGCAAAAATTCTTCAGAATCCTAGAGATACGCGATCTGTGAAAGGATTCTGCATTTTATTACATTTTCCATTTACGCAGGCAAGTATCACATTTTCTCATGATGCTCTAATGTCTGTCTTTTACACAGCTATGTACCAACTAAAGTTTCCGAAAGATAAAAATAACTACCACGGATAAAATCATCATAAATTCTGATGTTATCACTGCATAATGTTTGCTCACTAGTGGCATTTCTCCCTCTCAAGTGAGCAACCATCAATAATGAAGACCCATAATTTCATCCCGTGACATCAATAAAAATAATAGCCAACGCTTGAGTGCAGTCATCAATTATAAATTACTAAATCGTAAGGTCACTATTCATCGCCTCGCGATGATGGCTTATGAATAAAGCGAGATATTTCCCGATTGCTCCACGCACGGACTCCATTGCGTGATCAGGAGACGTACAGATAACCATCACCTCTCCTTGTTCCGTCTACTTCAGAACTATAGACAAAAGGGAGAGACGACGTGGGTAAACAGAAACAGTTACAGCGAATGACGCAACCAGCTAGAACAATATCACTTCTCCTCAATCGGTAAACGCCCGCACATTTCCTGGCCTAAATACCATTCACACGAGGGATCAAAGAACTATCTTCTACCCACCACGGAATCTGCAGGAGACTCGTATGTGCACCCTGGGGGATTATTCTGCATCTCTGAGAGAAAATGACCAAATTCGGAGAGCTGTTGAATCTTAAAAAACGAATCGTGCAATGAGCCATTCAATGATCGAGGCTGGTGGCGTAGCCAGGGGGGTCCCGGGGACCGGATCCCCCCCCCCCCAAATGTAAAAACAAAGTTATTTTCCTACATGAAAGAAGACAGAATATTGACAAATCATGAATTCATAAATATTTCTCTAACAAATGAAGTTTATTCGATTGTGAAAAGTGATAAAATTAGTTTAAAACCCTCTTTAAACGATGACACCACGGAGTAACATTACAAGGTGCCAATTCAATAAAAGGCGTTACAAATTCCAAAAATTTGGTACAAAATTAATATATATTGAAGAAATATCATTTTGCTTTCAAGTCTTGGTTTTAATTTCAAATCTGCTGTCTATAATTTGTGACTTTTCTCAAAGAAGTTGGACTCTATATAATTAAGTTTCAACTATCGCAATTTTACTCGTACCAAATCACATTTTCAAAAATCGCACCGCCACTGAATTGAACGAATTGTTATAGTTTTTCTCCTGCCTTGGGACGCTTAACGCTGACAGCTGTCGACTGGAAATAAAAAAACAGGACTGAGATGGCAAAAATCGTGGCATCAGTTCAGAGCTGACTCCAGGAGGCGAGCTTCCACGAAGAGCGGAGGGTAAACGTCAATGAAGGCGGACGTAAAAAATATGAATAACTTGAGCTCATGAATCAAAATAACCCAGCGATATAAACACAAGGGTACCTATGTATTATGAAAATAACCACTTTATTTAATCTAAGCCATGAATACCTAATTAACAACGAGAGTAATGAATTAAAAATGCTTAATGGCATCAACCAAGGGTAAAAATTTAAATAAATGAAATTCCTATCAAAAATATTTTATAAAAAATAATTTGATCGTAAAGTCGGATTCATGGCGAAAATTCAATACCAAAAAGTAGGACAACAAATATTTAAATATAAAATGAATAAAAATTGAAAAAAATATCCTTTTTTCGTGGTGCGGGCGAAATTTCGAAGCCATTCACTGGTAACAGGCGACATTCTATAAAAAGATTATGCCGTAAAGAGACCAAAACCACGACTTTTTTCCGTTGATAATAAGGTATTAAAGTAAGTCACATTTCAACCTTTATACTTTTACTAGGGCATGATCAAACTTTACAGCAATAGAGTCATCACTGCAGTCCGTCAATCGGTTCGGAAAACTGACGAAGAGACCTTTCTACTGACAAGAAAGAACACGATCAACATGGCAAAAATTCCACGACTGCGGATGCCCCGTCATTCACAGCTGACCCATGGAAGCGAGCTTCCTCGAAGAGTGAAGGGCAAGTGTCAACGGGGAGAAACGTCCAAAACGAGAGAAGGGGGAAAAGATAGTGTAAGATCGAATGCCATATCGCATCTGCGCCACTCCACCCACCGCCTCCGAAGATAATCGGGCCCCTTGTTCGGACAGGGGCGGCAAAAGAGCCTCCTCATCGCGGAATATCTGCCATTCCTCGGGAGCGACGCATTCCTTCGGCGACACGCTCGCAGACACGTCCCGAGACAGATTTGCCGAAGAGGCGAGAGAGATGAGGGGAAGTGCGCGATGATGATGACAAAGAGAGGAGGCTGATTTCGCGGAAAGGAAAGAGTTTCGAGAAGGCCGCAAGAGAGGAAGACGGTCGACAGACGGAGGAAGAGGATTGCGGTGATGTGGGCGGGGGATATGCGCGAGTCAAGAAGACTCCGAGAGAAGCAGTTCGGTTTAACTGAATCGCACGCGTGCTGCGACCACAACGGTGCTGTGCACCACTAATGGTGCGTGAAAGAGTGAAAAAGGCTGGTTAGAGTGAAGGAAAGGAGCTGCGAAGAGAGAAAGATAGGAGAAGAGGGGGAAAGAAGATTTATTGGAGTGCTGTACCGATCAAGGTAGGTTTTCATGGAGCATTTGCCAATAACCCCGTCCTTCTCCCTCCCAATGTGGACTTTCCTTTCCATTTCACAATACGACTTACTCCCTTACGGCCGTTTCACACGGTACACGGAATTGCGCAATCTGACGTACGTGCGAAAGTGCAATCAAAAATGCGTCGTGTAAAGCGGTGAATTGCTAGAACACATGCGAGAATGCGTGGATGCGAGACGGCAAAATAGCCCCTGCTCTAATTTCGTTCATGCATTCGCGCAATTCCACGCCATTTTAGAAATTAATGCAGTTCTAACCTGCGCAATTCCGTGACCCGTGTAAAATGGCCTTGACACTTCGTCGTTCCTATTCCTCTCCGTCCACTTCACCAACTCCATTATGCTCCACACCCACTTCTAGAACTCCTCCAGTAATGATACTCTTATCATCCTTTTCCTATTACTAAACGCCTTCTTCGCCAAAGCAATTCTCTTCTTGATGCCCTTACTGCTGTATCGGTTTTCTTCCAAGGTACTTCCAAATATTTGAATTGCTCCACCCACTATAGTTTGTTTGAGCCTCATATTCCCGGCTCGTGATGCTCTATAAAACCGCATAATTTCGGTCTCCTTTTGCAAAGACTGCAGACCTTTCGCCGACTGGCTAATCAACGCCTGATTGGTCGTGAAACCCGGTGACCACGCCTGTGATATAAGTTTTCTCGGCGTTCAGGTTTGCAGTGGGATAGATTTCCGGGTTCCATCCGCGTTCTCATTTTGATGGCGACGTTTCAGATGGAAATCTAACCTACTCAGTGTCCATGTTTCCGTAAAGCGCAACACGCCAGTTTAACACTTTACAAGCATAGTCCGTATCTGGATACTCTAGAAGTTAGGAAATGAAAAGGGAAGGGAGGAGGAGGTGGACTTCGCCGTGGTGCAAAAAAGAGCAACGTGGAAGAATGAGGAAAGGAGGGGGGGGTGGTTTGACATACGACGCGAATTATTTCTTGGACATGCGCCCCCTCCCACGACCTCGGAGTTGCACAGCAAGAAAGATAAAGACTCGGTCGGTCCGCAACCAGAGCATCTTTATATCACCACACGAGGAATCCATTCCCGTCTCCCTTCGACTGCCCCCGCCCACCCAGCTGCCAATCCCATTGTGCGAGGAGAGTGTCGGCTCAAAGAGCGTCACATTAAACAACCCAGGATCGCGAAAACGTAACACTTCCAGTGTTTTATGCAGAATGATGCTTCATATGTCGGAGGTGGATGTTCCAGGAAGTACGGCTTCGGACGAAAAGGCTTTCCCCTTGAGTAAATGAAATACATTTAACATAAACGAACTCATGGTCCATCACGGTCGCAGTACAACATTGTTTTTGAAAAAAAATATCGTGAAATTGTCCGGCGTAAACATTTTCGAATTTATCTACAAGAGCATTTCAAGAACAGAATAAAATTGTTTTATAATATCCAATGAAATAAAAAAATAACAACTTAATAAAAAAACTCCGATACTTTTGGTGATCTTTTTAGGTTTATCATCTGTGTTTACGTTATATACAGATTGAACATCAGTAGTTCCTACCTGATAAAATTATAAACCAAAAGTGCTCAGAATATAAATTATTTTGAATCCCCAAATTAACTAATTTATAATGAGATAACACTATATGATCAATTCTAAAACAAAAGAAAGAATAATGACAAAAGCGACAATCCTCTTGGCTTTATCTGGTTGTTTAAATCTTTTATTTCCTTGCTATGGATTGGCCACAACTAACAACAGCTTGCTCAAAGAAAGTAACACAGAAGCCTTAGTGTGAGTCATTAATTTCTTCGCTAATTCGAGAAATTGAACGCAAAAAATAACCACAATAAGCTACCTGAGACTACATTTCTCTTCGTCACCAAGGGTTAGCTACTATTAGGCAACTGTAAGGAAATATTGCAACCATCGAAGCGATAATCGATATATTGTTACTTACTCCAGTGAGATAGCGAAACGAACTCCAACCATACTATCTTAGGATCCAAAATTTGCGACTAGAGCACTGACTAATAGTTTATTGAGCTTACTTAGTAAGCAGCAAAGGTGATTCTTGTTCTGTGGCTACGCAACTTTAAAATGCAGGCTATGAGCAAAAGAAAGATGGCATTGCGTAAGTAAGAAAAACTTAAAAATGCAGTCCACGAGTAAAATAATAATGGGATGCGTGAGTATGAAAACTGAAATCCAGTCGCTGCACATTTAAAAACACGATTTGCGATGCATGAAAAATATAACATCCATTACATACTTATACGAAGCGCCGTCACCCACCAAATCCCCCAGACTCTCATTCATTCGATGCAAATTTCTCTACGAGCGAGACGAAAACCCAACATGTTTTCCATTTTAAAATTCATACAGGCAGAAATATTCCCTAAATACAGAATGCATACTTAATGAGGGAAGCGAAGGACAATGGCTATCCTTTCTGAGAGTTGAGAAATTTCACATCCCCTTATGATGTATACCAACGTACAGAACCGAGAATATTAAAAATTGATCATTTCGAAATGAATATAGAACCGAGGATTTACGCATTCCGCACGGTGGCCATTGAAAAGAGAGGGAAAGAAGACAGACTCCCATCATTCGAGGTCACAGTCGCCATTACATACATCACCAGAGCTCGTATTCAGTGGCCGTCGTTACCGGCGAGGGGACAAGGCCGTCTGCCTTCCTTCCGAGACCTAAAATCGAATTTTAATTGGATCCGCTCCTCCGACTCAAAATGGTCTTCTCATCCGCCGGGAAGGCATAAACAGTTTTCCCAGGAGTGAGGTGAACTGACAAAAGAAACGCGGATGCGGCCCACGTCAAAGCACCTAGGATACTGCCTCGTTCACATTACGATTGACCGAGCGATCGTCCTGACGATAGTTGGCCGAACTAGCCGTATGAATGCATGTCCTGACAATAGTTCGCGTAGTTCCGAACGTTGCCACTTTACGATGGTTAGGCGCTGGGAGACCTGAAAAGGAAGCGACAAAAGAAAGACGAAAAGTTCGTAAAGCTCTGTTCGCTCCATTTTTTCCATGGATTTGTCCTGGGAAGGAAGAATATGGGCGGAAGAAAAATTATTCGGTAAATACACGCTGAGCACAGTAATATCTTGACCCTGCATACATTAACAGCTTTGCCAACCGTCAATTTCTCGTTCACTTTAGATGTCAGCACTAGAGGGCAGCACAGATTTTAACAATCGTCGTGTGAATGCACGATTGTTCCGACAACTGCTGGAACAATCGCAATCTGAACGAGGCACACGAGAGGGCGAGTTCTGGCTTCTGCGCATGCGTCCAAGATCGAAGAAGAATATCTCCAGCTCACTCCTATCCTGCGATGCATTAAGTTGGAGGGAGTAAAATATTCAGCTAATGAATGTACTAGGGATGAGTAGATTCCCCTTTTTAACATCACAATTCTTCCAAACTGATACCCGATTCTCCATTCCGATTCCATCGATTCATAATAGGGTGGCTTCCTATTATTTTTTATTGCCTAAATCGAAAGATTATTACTCCTGGAGTACGCATTTCACGCTTTTAGATTTTTAAATGACGACATCTATTTTTCGCGATTAAATGAAAAGTGAAAATTTTCAAGCGCCCGAAAACGCGGCGGCTAAGTATGAATGCAGGGAAAAGCCCGTGTGACTGCATTCTGGTTCCCGCTGTCGCCGGGTGAGGTGACCTTTGGGCGAGGATATTGTGTGCCGCTGCGATGCTGGCTGCTAGCAGGTAGCAGAGTACCCTGCTAGGAGACAGCGCTTGGCTTAAATAAGGATTATTAATGCATTATCAAGCGAAGGAAACTTTCCGACCATAGACAGTTTTAATGGGTGATTATTAATAGATGTTTCCATGAGCTCTGTGCCTCATGAATGCATTGACAATCTCAGACGATATAAAACTCCTATCTACTCGTATAGCATTTAGGTCCCTGAGACGTCATGTGGAGTGGCATCGCATGGGCGCCAATCTGGCCTTTTTCACATGCGGCTAAAATTAACCATTGCCATTTGTCTAAACTGGGATTTCTAAAACCAAATAATTTATTATATTATGAATACACTAGTGGTGGATAACGAATCGCAATCATTGCCTTTCGTCTTCTTTGATGAAGGAAACTACCCTATTCAATTTTGGCGTAAGATTTCAGCCAAGAAGCAGCCGCTTTGAACGTTATATGTTTACACATACTGTGAAAGCACAACCACGGACTTGTTTGATGAGGATGGCGACGGAAGCAGGCAAGGAAGACGAAAAAAAGTGACACCTCACAGCGAAACCGCGAACCGAGCGCTGTCTACATTAATGAGGCACGCGGAGGCTGGGTGTCGACCACACTTCCTTCCCGAGAAATCGCGGATTTCATGAAAACAATATTTTCTCGCTCTCTTTGCGGTGATTCACTTCCCAGTACGAGTTTCTTATTGGAAAAATTCCGTAGTTTCACTCATAAAGGAATCAGAGAAACGATAAGTCAGAGCAAATAAGAATGTTATCGGGACTTTTTACGTGTTGTGACCATGGTCCTTGTTGTGACCTTCATATTTGATTCGTCCTACAGATTCCAACGGCATGCCAATGTTGGTCCTAAGATTATTGCGCACTTAACATTGACAAAATTCGCGCTTTGTTGACACCGTTAATATGCTTCTATCCACAATGCTACTGAGCAAATGCGTTTATTTTTTTCTACCTCTCTGAAGGCTAAAAATCTGCTGTATAATTTCAAAAGGGGAAGAATGCTCGCCGTAAGGAATGAACTCTTAGCTATTTGTATACTCGTCAGCTACATCCCGGGCTTCTCCGAATTCTTATTGTAGTCCCGCTGTTCCTCCTGAAACGTGCAGCATGTACATTGAACGACCGAAATCACTTTTATAAATGTTTTTATTAGTGATGGGTCGGTTCGATTCCTCGATTCTTCGATTCTCGGCCAAGAACCGGAATCGAAAACGAGTACTTGCCAAGGCGAAAAATCGATTCCGATTCCAGCAGTACTTCAAACAATAAAATATACGACCGCATTTCCAATAGTCATTTGAATTTTCGCGCCACGTAACCGTAATAACAAAACACATATCTTCTTGGGATGTGCGAGTACTCGAAAATTCAAGTCGATCGAGTAGTTGGTACTCGACTCGAGCGTTTCGAGTAGCATTACGGATGTCGAGTCGAATAATTAAGGTTACAGAGCATTCGAGGCTAGTAGGTCCAGCAATCTGCCGACAGGAAGCGCTATCATGAAACTCATGTTATAATGCAGTTTTTAAAGCCGATAAGTCATTCTAATTCCTTGGCCTGGTAGTTTCAGTGGTTTCAGCTTGCCGAATACACTATTGTTGTTGTCGACGTGGGCGCCGAATACCTTTACGCCAGTCGCGGCGGCCGATCGTCTTCCTACCCCGCGCACACTGGTCCGAAATCGGAAAAAGCTGGAATAAAGTCCAAAATGACCTTTTTGGGGATAGAGACTTGAAACTCAGCGTAAATACTCATAAATTATTACCAAATATTGATTTATATGCCATTTTACATAAATGCGAACCTTTAGTGAGATACAGAGGCCCAAACATGACCAATTTTTCAATGCCACACGAGATATCGTTTTTCCTCAAAAAATCTTTGAATTTATCCCAGTGGTTTTGCGGTGGTATGAGTTTTGTGGAATAAAAAACGCAATATTCCTTTGATCTGGTGCTTTGCCTATACTTTCAATGACTTTTGAAGATTCTGGCTCTCATCTGTCTGGTTTTACAACGCAAAATGGCCGACCCGTTTTTCACATGAAATTTGACATTAAGTAGACATTATCTTTCGTTTACGAAAAATACAACTCGGAAAATTTGAACCACAATATAAAGTAGAGATTTCCAAAGAGTACTAAGTAGAAGTCTTGAAAAAAAAGTTTGCGACGAAGGAAATAAGAGCGATTTTTCAATCACGCGTCAAGGCTGACCTAAACGCCGCGGACCTCTGAGGCTCGGTAACTGAGGCCGATTTTTCAAGTTTTTTAAAACATTAGTCCTGAAAATCGTCATTTAAAGCATGGATAATCGTCTTCATTGACTTAAAACACTAAACTGAGGATGTTAAAAAGGATTATGTATAGATCGACTTGACCATTTAGCGCATTACTCGAGTGAAAATACTAAGGATTGGATATTTTTCGGAACCATCCCGCGCGTAAGGAATATGCCTCGGGTATTGAAGTAAAGTGAAGAGATTAAGTCAGCATGCTTAAGAGAGAGAAAAATGAACTGTTTCCGTGAAAGGCAACACCTTTTTCCCTTTCCACCCTCGCCGAGGTGAGTCGCGCGGTAGGGGAAGTTTTCACACCGGCTCTTTTAGCCTTTTCTATTACTGCGTCCGTCCGATGTAATATTCATTTGTAGCGTTTAGTTTCTTTCTTGAACTTAAAAAAGCAAGAGATTTAAAGGTTGATTGAATGACGTGAGAAGTATAGCATTTTTTTGGCTCTACAAAACTAAAGTTTAGTTCTATAGTTGTTCGCTTCGTCCACTTGAATTCCATTAAGATTCAAGATCCAACAAATCGTTGATTTAATTTTTAATAAAAATTCCAAAGTCTCCGAAATCTTGCAATTTTGGTGGGAAACTACTTGCCCAATAACACACATGTGTAGCAAAAGGCAATTTTCTGCAGGCAGTAATACTGTAACATGGAGACGTCAAAACCTGCTGGCTGAGCATGTAGAATAATTGGATTTTCTGCTTGAGAATTTGAAAGGGCCAAATATTACATGATTCATATACGTAGTATGTAATCTTTATTACAGCTATGAAAATTCCTGTACTCAGGGCTCTCCCTTGTAGTTTGGATATATATATATATTGTCGACATATTATGAGTGCCAATATTCTAAAGTAATACCTATCATGTAACACCACTTTTCAGGTATGTTCAGTTTTGAAATTTAGCTATTATATTTTAATTACATAGTAATGATATGAAAGATTCCTTTGTCAACTGACTCTTTCACAGAGTAATATTTTTAAAAGTAGTTTTCTTGTTGCCTGGAATTAAGTGATATTTTTCTTGGAGCCTATGGCATCAGAATCGATGGAATCGGTATCGGTAGAATCGGAATCGAAATGTCAGAATCGGAATCGGGATCGGAATCGATAAAATTTTGGAATCGACCCATCACTAGTTTTTTATACAAGTTTCCAATTTTTTATGCGTTTCATTTGCTGTTCGTTGTGTTTAATTTTAGATTTTTTTTTCGTCGGCGGTTTGGTTACAGAACGAAACACAAGGGATAATTGTGGAGGAATTCATATTGACATGTAGTAATAAAGACAGATAAATGGTGTCAATTGATATCGAAATTTTTCTTTTATATGATCGCTATGGTAGAGGGAGTGGTGCAAAAGTGGAAACCGTGTTTTAAATTATGTTATAAATAGCTTGTTTTCAAATGAAATTATTTGAATTCATGAAAAAAACTCACAAAGATACTACCCTAAATAACCTCTTTTGATTTTATGCTAAAAAAAATAATAGTAAATTATAAAGTGACACTTGATTAGATTTTCAAAATGTTCTGAAAATGTGGAAACGTTTGTATTCCGGCTACATTACTATAGAAAAGTGAAATATCAGATCATCTACTAATTATTCATTGAAAAATCAACGGAAAGGCATGAAAAATAATACAAATTTTTTCAATAAAATGTTCACTTGAAAAAGTCACAAATTTGGTTATCATTTTCACGAATGTGGATACGTTTCCACATTTACCCCAGTGTTGTGCCTCCACATTACCAGCATCGGTATATTGAACAATGAAGCTAAAACTATGCTTCATTTTCTAGCTAGTAGATTACTTAATTACACCAGATTGTAGCGTGTTTTACGCTTAACAATAACTTATTTAGCACTAAAAAATAGCTTGGTGGACTATGTGATTAAAGTAAACTTAAAAACTTACCTCAAAAGTTTTGCGAGTGAAGAGAAATTTGGAAAAGTATTTCACAGACAATAAACGATGAGCTGACTGTCACCGCTCCTACAGGCTTACTAACGAATCAGGCGAAGAAGTTGATGCGGTCACCGCTAACCTACAGTACCTTCAAAGCCCTAAAGGTTATCCTTCCACATTACCAACAAGCTTCCACATTCGCAACAGTTCCTCTATATTACGCGAAAGAAACTTTTCAAGGCACTTTCGACACTGCAGCATTGATGTTCCGAAGATTATTTCTAGGGATGGCAACCCATGGCACATCAAATGAAAAAGAGGGCTTTTTTGTCGGCAGTATTTTCGTGCACACTGCTTGCACTTTTGGAGGCGGAAGAGAGCGGCCGACCGAGTTTGCCGCACGACAAGAATCGATCAAATCGTGGAGCATCTCAGCGGGAGGCGCCACGCTTCTCCAGACAATCCATTTTAAGGACAAGAACCAAACCGCCGACGCCGCCGCCGCGCCGGGAATAAGGGAGACCGAAGGAGTCGGGCCAGCATGACAATAGCGTAGTTTCCTTCATCAAAGAAAACGAAAGGAATCACCTAAAACGGCGAATCCGGGAACCAGAATGACGCCACACGGGGTTTTCCCAGCATTTGTACTTAGCCGTCGCGTTTTCGCGCGCTTGAAAATGTTCACTTTTCATTTAATCGCGAAAAATAGATATCGTCATTTATAAATCTAAAAGCGTGAAATGCGTACTTCAGGAGTAATAATATTTCGATTTAGGCAATAAAAAATGATAGGAAACCACCCTTTTTCATACATATTATGCCGCAATGGTCACGTAAAAAAAGTACATGAATAAAAATAGAAGTGAGCTCAACGCACTCAAATTCAAGTATTCAAAAGGCACTTCAGTACCTACTGCGGTTGTTGAGCACCCAGATGCTGAGGAACTACCCAAATACGTGGCAATATTTACTAGGACACTCGTGCCTGATGCGTCGTGGTAATTGTAATACATTCGTCACGGAGGAATTCCAGTACCCGTTTCGGCTCGAAACATATCTGCTCGCCTGAATCTGGGAAAGCATATCAATGGCTAAGTTCTAACAACACGTATCTCAAAATTTCGCCGGTTTGACACGGGTATCTTAAACAAACTGTAATGACATTTAAAAAGTAAAATTCAAGCAAATAACAACTCTTTGTTTGCAAATTAATGCTCCTTTTTCAATTTTATGAATATTTTGTTTTTAATTTCAGTGTACCATTAAAAATATAAATCCTTTCTCTTGCTCTCCTAAAAAGTTGCTATTTTTGAGATATGTGTTGTTAAAACTTGACCATCGATATGTTTTTGTTGGAACCCTAGTATCCAGAAGAATAATTAGGTACTCCAGCTCCTGTCAGTAACTTCAGTAACATTCGTGTATTCGAACACCTGCACCCGTGTACGTTCGGCACACTCCCTCATCGAATGATAGCTTATAACTGCAAAATATAAACCACTTAAACGCGAACACTAATTAAATGAAACACCAACAGACATCTGCGAACTAATTTGTAGGTTCGATATACACCCTATGCTAATTAAAAGATCCTATCAATAAAAGCTAACGAGATAATGATATTCTTTGGCAGACAATATCACATTAATCATAAACGCCAATAACGGAGAATAATGGCTCTTACTGACCTAGATGGACTACCATGCGCACTGGGTTATCCATGAATTCCATAAACACATCACCAGAGGCTATCTTTTGGCACTGCATAAAAATTTTAAAGCTAAATAATTAAAATACATAGCATTTTCATCGCCCAACTTCTTTTTCCAGCATTGATACAACGGAAAAACATTCTACCCCACGCTATATCGCAATGAAAGAATAGAAGACAATAGATATGCAATGAAATACAGACAATCGCTCACGCCTCGTAATAAATATTCTATGTCTATCTACCTTTGATACAATGAAGGCACGCTTTACAGCCGATAAGGAAGTAATGCAAAATTCAAGTATATAGGTTGAAAAACAACTAGAATAAAATGGTAACTTATAAAAGAAAAAAATGGATGATTTCTAGAACATTTTTTTCGCATGTTCGTTAACTGCAGCATTCGATGATCGGTAGGGACAAGGGATACTAGCACAGGAAAGGAAGCGACAAAGATACTTTATAGAGACGGAAAGAAAGGAAGGGAAGGGCATAGCGATGGCAGAATGGAGTGGGCACGTAGCTGCGTGCTCGACCGCATTGGCAGGAAGGGAAGAAGAGAGACAAAATGATGTGAAACGTTAATGCACGGGTATTTGTCAATCGAAGAGGGTTGTTTGATGTCAGCGGGGGGTGGGCGAAAGCGGCCGCCCTCCAATTGCGTTGATTTGCAAGGTGTTCACGTACACGCTCCCCGCGGAACAGGTTCTGATCTGCGAGCGCGCGGAGGGGAGAAAAAATTGTCAAAGAGTAGGAATTGGATAGGAGGGGGGAAAGGGGATGGGGAGATTTAGCGCGATTGGTCCGATCACGAGGACCCGCGGAAGGGGGAGTGATAGAAATTTTAGCCTTTCATTTATGAACGTCTCACTTGGCACTTCAAGACTACGGTGTCCAGCCAATCAGGCAGAAAAATCATGCCTAATTCCAGGTTTTCTAGGGAATTTTTCACAAAAAATCCAGGTTAATCTTAAGTGATTACTGCGATATATAACAACTTTAAAAAATACCCAAAATTCCCACAATACTTTTAAATAATACTATATTTATGTAAAATTGTAACGTTACTAATTTAAAATACTTTTAATTTGCTTAAAAGACTTAACAATAATTTATTAATAGTTATTATTATAATATTTATTAATTATTAATAGAGATTTTATCACTAAATTTATGTACGTCTCACTCGGAACTTCAAGACTATGGTGTCCAGCCAATCAGCAGAAAAATTCATGCGTAATTCCTGGTTTTCAAGCGACATTTTCACAAAATTGCAGGTTAATCTTACGTGATTACTGCGATGGATAAGAACTTTAAAACACCAAAAATTACCGCAATACTTTAAAATAATATTATTATATTTGTTTCATTTTACGTTCCCAATTTAAATTACTTTTAATTTCCTTATAAGACTTACACCTAGTAATAGAAATTTTTGCAATTCATTATGAAAGTGTCACTTGGCACCTACAGACATTCGTCGCATCATGTCAGCTCAATACATTCTCAATACATTTCGATACCGTTGCCTTGTCTGACATCAAACTTTTCGATGCCGCTGTAAAAATTCTACTCAACTATTGCACTTAAAATTGCGACAGACACATTTTAGGCCAGAAAGTGGGTGTAGAAGTGGTTATTTTTTTAAATGTCAAATGAAATTGAAATAAAAGATTTTGAAATTGAATGTTGGAGCAAAAATTCATGAAGCACTAAGCCCAGGGGAGGAGGGTGCCGGATTGTGGCCTCATCTCGACCAGGTTAAAAAAAATCCGAAGTCAAGTCTGCCGCGAGGGCCCCTCTCCGAATCGCCGCCTCGACGCACTCACGAGACGCAAGGATTAATGCCTTTCCGTCTTCCACGTATCCGGAATGACGTTGACTCTAATTGGAGTCGACGGGGGACGGAAAAGGAGGGGGAGGAGAGAGAGATAGGGGGAAGGTAGACAAATGAAGCGCGCAGTGCACACTGAACTTTTGTCCGAGCAAATCAAGAGTCGGGATATTTCGAAATCGGTTCAACCTTCAGACCCTCTCAAAATTTTTCCCATGACGTAATCACGCATGCATAATTACAAGCAACCACGTCAATGTTTATCGAGGCAATTAAGTAAAATACAAGAAGAGAAAAAAGCAGAACATGAGCTAGAGTTATAGAAAAAAATAATAATTGAAGGAGGCCTGTAAAAAAAAGCGGGTGGATGAGAAGACGGCTTTGGCGGTTACTTCATACTTCTCGGAATCGCATAAAGAAATGGGCGACAAACGGGCATTATTATTGAGGGAGAGATATCTGGAAAAGAGCAAATTGAGAGGTCAAGAAAGCCGTAATGAAGGATCGATAAAAACAAGGTTGGAAGAGGGAAAGAGAAGAAAAAATATGTTATCATAACGAGTTTTCAAAGGAACGGAAGAACCGTTCAGCATCACGGAGCGAGTGATACGGAAAAGTTCGCGTCAACGTCATTCTATCTTTCATTGCACGTGAGAGTCGTTAAAACTAAAATAGATAAGATTTATTGGAGATTTTCAACGGAAGATGCTTTCAAGTCAGTGAAAACCGCGTGCTTCAAAAGAAAATTGTGTTAACAGTACTGCATTTCAATTCCTTAACGATGGCAGAGAATGTACATACATGAATTAAATCCAATAATCAATTTACAAGGATAAAAATTCCAACAGAATCGTGTTCATTAGTAGTATAGACTGACATTCTGATTCGATAATTGTATAAATTGAGGAAAAAAATAAAATAAGATAAAAGTTACTTCAGAAAGCAAATGAAAGATAAACAGGAAATGGAAGTAAAAGAATCTTCTAGGACGAAAAACGATGTCAAGAAATGAAGAAGGCCACTAAAATTAAACAATAATATCCAGCGATTCTGTTTTGTTTAAAGAAGCAAGTGAAAGTATTTTTAATACGTTGTATAGAATGCGGTTAGATTGAGAGGAATAAATTACCATTTAGCAAAAATAAAATAAAATGAAAGTTACTTCAGAAAGCAAATGAAAGACAAACAAGAAATGGAGGTAAAGGAATATTATCTTCTAGCACGAAAAAACGATGTCAAGAAATGAAGAGGGCCACTAAAATTGGACAGTAATATCCAGTGATTCGGTTTTGGTTAAACCTCAGCAATACCGCTCACCATCTATACTGGATAAGGAAATATTATAGCATTCAGTGAAAAAAATTATGTAGGAGATTCTCAAAGTTACATAGGAGCATTCCTTTCGAGGCAAGACAATTAAACTCCAAGTAACTTGAAAATGAAAACTACTACAAACATAAGAACACAGGAAAGGATCCTTCACAGTATCTAAAAGCAACTCCGCATTATTCAACAGGTTTCATCCCACAACGTAGATAACGCAAAAGTGGAAATTGTTTTTAGGACTGAAATAAAGTAAAAAATTAATCTCGCGTAGAGAAAAATTAAAGCAGTAGAAAACCCGAAGGCTCTGTGACAAAATAAGAGCAAGAATCCATAATAAGCCTCGTCTCTTTTCCGCCCCACGTACAGTTTTCGTTGCTTCATTGCAATAAGCGACAATCCACATTTTCCTACACGTATACCTCACATATGACGCTTTCAATCACACACTCCAGAGGCAAAACGTCTCCTTTGTTAACACAAATCCCTTCATTTTTCCAAAATCTATCCCCGACTAGCTTACTGGCTAAATTTTTAAGAGTGTTTCCTCGCAACTTTTTTGATTTCATTTGGTCAGACGAATCGTCCATCGAAACGTCGGCCGTGATGGAGAACATAAACCGGTGAAAATCCAGAGTAACCTTCCACGATGAAAAATATACTTCCTTGGCTCGGGTAATGGAGTTCAGTGGGGAAAAATTAGCTTCTGCAAATGTAAAGAACAAGATTTTGCTCGAGGAATCTCAAATGGATAGGGAAATAGGAGAGCATATTAGATAACATCAGGAACTGATTAGTCAACTTCAACCTACCGGCTTCAACCCGTCGACCCCTCCGCTGTGGGTGCCCATTGCAGGAGCAACCACAACTGCACCCAGCAGTTGTGATGGGTGAGAATAATCGATTTTGGATTATAATCGATTATTGTGTTCCGATTATGTAATCGATTATGGGGTGTCGATTTAATAGTTGGATCGATTATTTAAGCTCGATCTTCACTTGAAAAAATCGGCGATACCAGTTGTTGCCCTAATATATCTCTAATCACGTGATAATCAAGTACCGGTGGCTACATTTTTATGAAGCAATTATATCGCAGTATATTTGAATTGCTAGTGATAGGGAAAATTCGTATCGAAAAATCTTATGATATCCTCGAGATTATCCAACATAGAATCGGTATAATCGTATGATTTGTTGCCTTCACATAACCGGTAAAATCATATCATTTGATGCCTACATCATATCATACAAAAATCATATGATTCGTTGCCTACTGAGAAATCGTATGATTCGTTGCATGCACATAATCGGTAGAACCATATGATTTGATGCCTACTAAAAATCATATGATTCTAACGACTTTAAAAATATTTGATTATGCCATCCCGATTTTTACACTGAATCGATGCTTGGTAACCGATGATCATTTGATCATCGATTACGGCGGAATTTCGCCCATCTCTACCTAGCAGCATTCCAATCTCCCGGTGCATTTTGGTGCGCGAAGTCCTTTAAAATTTTTGGCCCAAGGTAAATGTGATCGCAGCATTGCACATGAACGTAAAAAGTGAAAACTTAAGCAGCCGCTCCTCACCGTAGGCATCACGGGTACAACTAGCCGGCGATTAACACCTCCGCAGCAATTACAGAGAAAGGAAACGAGCAAATTAAGTAGCTCCGGAAAGGCTTGTTGAAAGGATGTGATCCAACTATTAATGTCCTGCACGTTCATGGTTCTGGAAAACGACCACCGGCCGCAATACAATGAAGGGTTTTTTAATTTGAGGGAAAACCGAAGAATTTTCCATTAGGCCGATTCCAGATAAAAAGGGGGCGTGTTCATTTACTCGGTCTCCGAAGGACGGTGCTACGCTACGCTAAGTAAGGTATCCTTAACGTTACGGTTATAGTCGCGATGTTCAGCCGTTGCTGGTAATCTACGTTTGGCTTTTTATATTGTGTGTGGCGTTATTGTTCTAATTGGCTATGTTTTTGTTTTACTGTACTGGACGTTTAATTGCGGTTTTTGATCTTAAATATTTCAAGTGTGGATTGTCTGTGTAACTCCAGAGCGGTGTCAGTAGTGTTTTGGGTTTTGTTGAGTGAGCATTGGAATGGTTTTGCGATATCGTTAAGGCATTGTGTCAGTCTTTTGATATTAAGGTTTTCGTGTATGTACTTGCGTGTTGCGGACGAACCACGGGGCGCCCTTGATTGTCCTTAGTGTCTTGTTCTGTATAACGATGAGTTTATCTAAGTGTGTGTTTGCTATGGATACCCAGGCTGGGTAGCCATACGTGAGGAGTGGCATGAACGGTGTTGTCCTTTCACGCAAGCATTAAAGGAAAATGGTTCAACTTTGGCGACCCCTCGGCGGACGCTTCAAAGGGTAGCACAAGAGCCTACGAGCACTGGAGCCGAACTGTTGATCTCGAATATTCTAATCCGACCACTGAAGGGTACATTGCTAATGTTGGGAAAGCAGGCGATAACGCTATCTCCCTGAAGGGTGATGAAAACTTTCCGCACAATAACTCTTCGCGCGGGGAAAGAACGGCCTATAGAAAGGGGAAGAACTGAATTAATATAACTAAAGAAGCGACTCCCAACTTCAGATTTCCATCATTCTCATCGCGGTGGACGTCTGAATCGCGGCAAACCACGGAAACGCTCCCCTATATCGGGAGATTTACCAAATTACGAGATAGCCATCGCTCCGACGGGGTTCCGTCATTTTTATCGGACGGGGAAGGCGGTTATGTAATTAACGAGGGGGAGGAGATTGTTAGAGGGGGCGCAATTACTCTCGCGCATAACGAGGTACGAAGCTCGGAGAAAAAAGAAAATTATTCACCCTTTGAGAACCTCACGGGGAAAAACTCGAAAACGGGAATTCCCAGCGGTCTCGTCAATCTAAACTTTGTGTAAAATTTCAGAGAGATAGAGAGAGGAGCGATTAGGAACGAAAGAAAACACACTCCCACGTCAATGAAAATCAACATGCGGGAGACAGGAAATGAATAAGGTCAATATATTATTTTCAAAACGAAGCGCAAATGCGATTAGTACGGAGACTTCGCACTTGAATATTACGAGAGTAATTTTCCAAGTGATGAATCTTTTGTAATTCCTTTTCGACGGTGAATTTTTGTTATTTTTTAACACTTTAATACTAGAGTTTGCCTATACTGCCCTAATCATGTAATGAAAAACCATTCAAAGTATGAAAAGGCAGATCCATAACATTTCCACATTTTTTCCGATTTCAAACGCGGCAAAATTTGTGAAGGTGTCATTGATAGATAGCTACCCTTTTAACACCTAAAATTATTTTAATGTATGTATAAAGTATGACATGATATTTTATCCAACTTGTCCACATTTTCTAGAAAATAAATTCGATTCAATGCAAATGACTGTATTTTCGGAATTCCTTCATACTTTAACACTATAAGTGCTAATGACGTAATATTACTTTCTCACGAAACTTCGTACAATTGCGATCAACGTGATTATTATCCTTTTAAGTCTTAATAATTCAACGTAATTAGTATCGTAATTATTCATCGTATTACGTCTGTTTAAATTTAATTCTCATTTATATTGCCGCCGTAACATTACGGTCGGACATCAACCTAGAATTATTCTTTAGACGAGTTAGGGAAAAGAAAATGCACTAAATGGTAAAGTCTGAGATATGGAACTTTCTATGTACAGTAGTAAAATTACTAAGAATTTCTCAAATTTGGGCTAATTTCCCAGCACTGGAGTGAGGGATAGGATATTAACCCTTAGAGTGTCGGGAAGCGCTATCGCGCTATCCTCTTATCTCTCGCGAAAACTGCCAGGAGCGCGATCGCGCTCCTTCTGCAATGTCGCTTTTAGATGCTGACAGTTCAATAACCATTCAATATTCATTTTATTTTAACGTTAAATATTTCCTTTAAAATACAAAAATGAACTCATATTACCAAAAATTTGTCGACTAGTAAATTAAAAAGGCGAAACGACATAAAATTAGGATTTCCTAAAGTTTTTTAATATATATATCTACTTTTTTTCCTAACCTACTACAAAATCAGCAAAAATGCCTCGGCACTTTTAACGTAGTACCTAGAAAATCGGTTGGTACTCAAAGGGTTAAGGGCTATTTACTAGCACTATTAGTGTTAAATTTTCCCACCATCGACAGGCACTGACTCTTCGCCAACAATACGACACTCTCGTGCAGCCGAACAAGCGGGGCGCGCACATCAACTCCGCACTATATGCATTCGAGTGGGATCACGGGGTTATGGCCGAGACGAGGGAAAACATGCGATGAGTTTCCGATCTAACGCGAACGTGCCTGTAAAACCTAATGGGAAAATTGTCCCCCACCACCACCACCACCTGCCCATACAGACGACCCTTAAATAAAAAAGGGGGCGTTTATTGTGCATAGAGGGGGCATAAAGCTCTCCGAGGAGGATGAGGACGGAATGCGCGCTCGTGGAACGAAAGAGGAGAAGACTTGTAAGGCGATTCAAAGATCTGGGAGGGTGGCGTGGGAGCCCCCTGGGGGCAGGTCAGGGGGAAGGGGGACAAGGACGGATGGAAATAGCTAGCGTCCTGATCCTTTGGGGACAAAATACCGATGAGGGCGGAGAAGGCCTCAGAGGAGGGCAACAGCGGATAAAAGAAGAATCCCCTGCCAGCGACAAAAACAACCCAAAGGGACCTCGACATGGCCACAGACTCCACCCGTCCTTATATTCCTTGTATCCGGCACGAAAGCTCTACAGTGGTTAGAGGATGACTGGCGTCCCGAGGGGTAAAAAAACCGTCTTTACGAAAAATATGGACGGAATGAAGAGAATTATCGAATTGAAGTTCTTTGAAATATGGAAGAACGCCATTGTTTGAAATATTAGTAATCCATTTTGTATTCCAGACAAAGGTAATTCGTTGTTTATTTATTTCCATTACCCCATAAAAGCACATTTACGGCCTTTACAATGGGGAATTAACAATTAACAATGAAGGGTTTTCACACACGCACATCCCCTGGGTAAGGGTAACTTACCCAGGCGGGACTCGAACCCGCGACCTTCGATTTGGCAAGCGAGGACATTACCCCGCCGCCACCGAGGCCGACATTCTTTTGTTAAATGAGTAAGACAAATTTTTGTGACGATCCCACGTGTTCCGGTGCCGTGGGCAGGCAATCAACTTTGAGACGCATTGTTAAACGGTTGTATTTTAGATTTCTTAATTTTTGTTATAAGCGCATCAATCTGAAGTTTTGCATTTTAACTATCGTGATCCGCCCGGTCCTTCGGAATAGTATTGAAGTTCATACACATCGAGGACAGCCATCATAAGAGAAACCGCAGTCATATATCTCAAGTTTCTATTAATTGTTATTATTATTATCACAACCATTTTTAACTAAAGTTATCTACAGTGGTTAGAGGATGGCTAACGTCCCAAGTGGTACAACCACCTTTTCGAAAAAATATGGATGGAAAGAAATAGAAATATCGAATTGAAGTTCTAAGAAATGGAGGGAATCAAATGCCATCATAAGAGAATCCGCAGCCATATAACTCTCGTTTCTATTATTATTACTTATATTTTTATCTATTATAACCCAATGTTTCTTCTAAGTAGCATCAAAAATGTATACATTTTCATCTCCAGGCAGGAAATTGTGTAGAAAATTTTCACTTTTTAAAATGAGACGTCTTGAAAATTAATTTCTCCTAGCAGCAGCTCTGGTTAAGATAGGGTTAACTAAGGTTAAAAGCCAACTCGCGACAGCCAACCCAGTTTAGACTTCTGACCGCGGCAGGGATCCCAGTTTAAAGCATCACAAAACCGCAAAGCCGTAGCCAGAGCAAAATTTCGGAGAGGCCGAGGGTTCCATCGGAGAAGAGGTTCATTTGGAAGGGGTACAAATGAGACCATATCGACCAAACATTTAAGGGAGAGAAGGGTTTGAATCCTAACACGCCTCCTCCCTTCTCCCCTTCATCGGTACGACCTTCCTCACGCAATAGGTGCGTTGCTATGGCAAAATACGGGGGCCGTTTTTTTACTACCTCCGATGGCTAAGCAAAAAAACGCGACATGCGGGTACTGCGTAGATAAGGCAACTGAACGTCGAGTCATTTCTTACCATAAGTTGTAAGTTTAATTTAAGCAAGATTAATTTAGTTTCGTTCCCGGGAGTAAAGTTTCGTCCCATGTCGAAACTAAACTCCTTGGTTATTTTAATTTCGTGTGGGAACGATACTAAAGCCAGGCCTCGTATTTTCGTTTCCCTCCGGGTGGTAACGAAACATTTACGTTTCGTTTCACTTGCTATCCCTGATTAAAACAACCAAGTGACACCAGTTGTAAAAGTTGACGCTGTTATCAAATACCTTAACGTGAAAAAATATACGTTAGGGCGTAAATATCTGTATATTAAACTAGATTACACAAGCTCGGAGTTAGTACGAAATGTTACCATAGGGTGGCCAACTCAGGATGGGCGTAGTGGAAACGGATCATGAGAAGGAGAGGCCGAGGGCATTGCAGGAGGAAAACGTAGGAGAAAAGGAAGAATGCCGCGTCAGCGACGAAAACATCCCACGGAGAGGAGAGAGGACATGGCCGCTGGAGTCTTCGTTGGAGGCGGATGCCGCACGGAAACGCAACCTCATTGTCGAGCCCCTCTCCCCGAATGCGTGAGTGACCAATAAACTCGGAGGAACACCGAGGGCAGCTCGGGGAGAGTGTCTCACCTGGACCCTTGTCACCTTCGCCGTGAATAGACGATCGTCCGCCACGGGGGGCGGGAAGGGCCCCGGGCCAAGGCGGGTACATGCCACAGCCTCCGCCCATTCCAGAAAGAACATGCCACACCTCGGACGCTACAACGGCATAGACTTGAATACAACCCACGGCGTCACAGTTAATAAAAGGTCAAAAGGGAAAGAATGCTAAGTAAACACTCGTAAAGGGTCTAGCGCCCAACAATAGATTACATCATTTCAGGTAATCTATAGCGCTTAACGTATATTTATGAAGAATACAAAACGTCTAATACAATTGATATAGCAATAAAACTATGCACAAATATTTATTACAAAGATTCGTTGCGGTCTCTATTACGAACAGGATCTTCATCATCATGCCGATCCATCCATCAGATCCTCTTCAAAACCTAGGTCGCAGTGCAGTTTTGTCATAAATATGAGCGAAAAAACTGTTTCTCATTATTTAAATACTAAAAGTAAGTTCCACGAAGTAACGCCCGAAGAAACAGAATACTAAACACCAATTTTAACGATGGATTCTCCCTCCTCGCATTCAGATACTGAAATCAATCGTTGTGCTATTCTTCTGTCTATTTTTCTTGATTCCATTCATTTCTTTATCACCTCTACCGACAGCTACCGAATCAGATAATCACGAACGATTTTGCTGGGTGAAATTTTTACGAGTGATTCAAACACACCAAAATTCATAATCGTTCGTAATTGTACCACGTGACTCCTTCGTTACGTGCTCCGAATAATTAGGAGCGATTCAAACAAAACCCCCAAGGGCATGGATGTATGTTATTGTCAAACAAGTAAATAGTTCGAAAGAACTCTCAACTCCTAAATTCGCTAAGACGACATATGTATTATAGGACACCCACTATCCTCCCCTTTTTTCTGTTATATCCAACCTTTCACGACGTTTCGAAGAAAACAATGACTTTCAAAAACAATTCGAGAGCGTCACTGTAAGGCGATACGGCGATGAGATAGCAGCGAAAACAATTTCACTAGTATTGGGACGGACCCTATTACAAAATGCAAAGCAAACATGGGTGGATGAGAGGAGGCGGTGTTCGTGACTCACGATTTCCTCGGATTTGGATTGGGGCGGAGGAGACTCGTTAGGGAGGAATCATTCGTTCGGGGATATGACAAGGTGAAGAAGCGCCAGATTAGCCACGGCCCCATGCCGCGATGACAACGCGGCCATTAGGGGAAATATAGTTATGCGCGACGCTTTCTCATCATACCCTCCTCCCTCAACGCCATTCCCTTCGTCCCGACGGGAAAATACTACGGCTTGCCTCCTTCAGGAATCACGTGGAATCCACGACCATGCTCAATGCGGGCACGGTTACATCACGCCGACACAAAAAGCGCTAGCTTTCCACCTATCTGAACCAGTTGCGTAACTATCGGAGGATAGAACCCCCACTAACCAGGACTTTCGTCTCGCCTGAATATTAGAATTGTTTCGCCTTCATTTCGGTGAAAAAAACTACAAGACTTTCTATTACAACTATTAAATGTAGCAAAGTTTTCCTAAAATAAATTCATGTTATCCAGTGAACTTTCAAGTACTTTAACCCGACGTGGTGTGCTTACTGATCCTACCTCCAAGTCAAGTTGTGGTTACACCACTGTACTGAGAAATACATATTTTCGGTGAGGTATTTTCAGTAGACTAACGAGTTAAATAAATTGTACGGGTATGGTTGCCTCACGCTGATACAGTAAAGCTTTCCACCAATCTGAACTAGTTGCTTAACTACGGGGGATAGAACCCGTTTTATCCTAGAACACCCTCAGAACTCTTGTCTCGCCAATTTATTATGATTGTTTTGCCCTTACTTCAGTAAAAAAACAACAAGACCTGAAAAGTACTGTTAAAATATTATATGTAGCCAACTTTTTCTAAAATAAATTCACTTTATAAATAAAGTCAATTTTTTTCTGGAGAGATATCGTGGAACAGCATATACAATGATATACAAAGATATCAAACTGCCTGGTACTGTACGTACCAACCATTGCAAACAATAGAAACACGTGTTGTAGAGCTGTGAAGTAAATTTAAGTCATATGATATATTTATTAATCATTTCATGTTCCAAAGTAAAATTTCTTGTATATTAACACGGTGTTGAGTGGTATTCAATCTGATCGTTCCTTCCAAGCCAAGTCCCAGTTACGCCGATGTTCTGAACAACATATTTTCAGCACGGTACCTACAGGCTAACGATTAAATACATTGTAACACAGTAGCTATTATGCGATCATGTTTTCTGGGCTTCCAACGCGTTGTTTCTTAAACGCGTTTCTACCCTCCCCCTTGCATAAAATAATGATACAGAATTTTTTCAGGTGTTCTGATAGTTCAACCGCTGTCGCCAAAATGATGGCATGCTTTGGATACAGAGAAACTAATCCGAATTAAGCTGATTAAATTTCAGTTTCACGAGTTTTCAGGCAAAAAAATTAGTTTACCACACTGTTTCCACGGAAATAATGCTTTTTGCGCAAGATGTTTACGCAGGCAAAAAATAATAGCACAAAATCGAAGGAAGCAAGTGGTAATAATCATCATATAAATAAATTGACTGAAAAATAAAAAAAATGACAAATACAATTCGCTTGGACATGGCCTTTTTATTCGAGTATTACGGAGTTTTGTACTTAGCACCATGGGATCACAAACTCAAATGATGAAACATGTACGGGAAAAGGTAGGAACTTGTCATACTCAGCAGCAGATCATGGTCGTCCTAAGCATGAAGAAAGTGACACTTATACTCCTGTACGCGGTGGAGCCTTCTTCCCTTCAGCACACGCTATCGGCTAAGTGAAATCCCCGGCTACTCAACGGCCTACTCGACACCCTTTTTTCTCGAAGAGCGCGAACCTAATTGAATCGGATGAGCCGCAGAGGCTCACGGGTAGGCACTCGCATTGGGGATGTCACACTATCCGCTTTAAGAAGTCCATAAAAGACCCGCGCGCGGTTCGCCAGAAAAGTTTTCCGGTCGCCCACAACAAAGGCGGGCGGAAAGAGAGGCTAAGCGGGTTGCGGCGACGAAAAGAATAAAAAAAAGAAACTATATAATGCCGCTGACGTGAAAATGAAGGGGAAAAAAAGTTGGACTGGCACCCGACACTCGCATGCGAGAGGAGACATTTAATAGACCGTAAATATGAGACTCTTGCTCCTAGGGCGGCGCGGCGGCAGAGACCGCAGCCATAACGATATATTTCCGGCCCTTTCACGCGACGCTATCGCCTGATTTCCTCCCTCTGTGCACACACACTACGCGGCCTGCACACTCCACCAAAATCTGCCACCCTACCCTCACAAGTGCACGCTGGGACGAAATGTGTGCACACAAAAAGACGCCCCTTGTCACGACGACCCTGGGAGACCTCGAGACCTTTCCCACCTTTCACGGAGTTGCTGCCGAGGGGCGGCCGCGACTCGTAAGGGGCACAATAGGCGCCCATTGTCGGTTCCCTGGGGCGACAGAAATTAGATTAGCAGCCGCTCCTGGGAGGACGAAGCCACTAAAGCGATTATGTAGTACCTGGTCGCAACCTGGTCTCCAGTTTCCTTGAAGGCATCTCCTACCGGATTGTGTCCCGAGAGACTTTCGCGAGCTACATCGTTCAAAATGAGGCTCGCGCCATGGATTCAACCTTCAAATGAAACAGGGTCGGTCGTCTTTCACTAAAAAATTCAGAACTGTTAGAAAAAGAGTACAGGCTTCACCATTAAATTAAACTACTCTTTGCTATGGAAGCAATAGTAATCAAAAAACAGTGTTGAATTTCAATAGAGAAGACGGATACTTCCTTCACAGCGCCGGGAAAAAGAGTCATCAAAGAGAGAGCCAATCAGAAAGAAGCGCCCAGTCAGACAGCCAATCACAGAGCAGCGCCCATCCAGCCTACGGTATTTAAACGAGGCAGAAACCAACAGCCGACACCTTCGACCTGAAGACGCTGGCTGGATAGCCAGCGAAACTGTTGTCTACAAACAAGCTGACGCGGAAGAAAACCCTGGAGAAATGCAGAGATCAATGTAAATTTGAAAAAGCACGACCCGGGTTTCATAACATAGTTACATCGTCAGATAAATCGAAATACGGGTCGTGCTTTTTCAAAATATATTAGTTAACCCAAAAAAGTATATTTTTTCATTTTCAATAAAGGAAAATTTTCACACAGTCAAGCCTGAAATCGTCAGCTGTAGACCTTGCACAATCCTGAAAGGCCTCGCCATCAATGTCAAATGTCAAATATAACTTTGTGCAGTGACGAGAATATTATGTCACTTTAGAAAAGAAATGATCTGAAATAATTCGCACGTGAAGTAAAGCATGAAAAGGCGCATGAACAGAATAAAAAGACGTGGGATGTTGTTCCAGTACCTACATTAGGCTGTTCTAGATGTGGTAGGCCAAGAAAAGCCTGAAACTAGATAAATCGGCTCTAAGCTTCCGACACATTCGTTAAAACACAATCCAACGCTCTGAATTGAGATACTACCTCTACAATTAAGCAACGATTAGAAGAAAAGGGACCCTTTTCCATTCCATTTTTTCTGATCAACTAAAATGCTGTCAATTTGAAATTATCCATCATGAGAACATTACGCACACGTTAGACCCAAAATTATTCTGAAATTGCCTTATACCTAAAGAATTTTTACAATCATTCACATAGTTCGGAAGAAAAGCCTCAGGATTTCTCTTTAAATATTTCCTGGATCAATACACTATTGAAGACAGGAAATGATCAACACGAAGTCAGAAGGTCACGAGGAAAACCTCTAAATCTATAAATTATCATATGGAATATAAAGGGATATAAATATCTATCTTAATAATTCATCGACTTCACAGCGCTTTCATCTTATGCAGACAATCTGATAAATTGCGAACGAAGAAAGGAAAGCTACGCGAGCAATTCCATATCGAAACTTATGAAAGCGAGGCAAGCAACGATAGCACAACAGAAGAAGGTGCCGAAACCAAACGCGTGACTCCACAATAAATCCAAACAAGCTGTAAAAAACACGAAGACATCGACAAGAATGAATATGGATGAATGTTTCTCAAAGAACTGCCGTTTGATTCATCGCAATTACTAATCTTCCACGCTCTTGAGACTGAAATGGGATATATCATATCCTTCATCGTTTCTTTTCTTTTGTAATGATATCCACTCATTTCGAATGCTACTTGTCGCCTAAAAACTAGAGAGCGACGATGCATAGCATATATGAAATCGTTTTCCCCTCAAGCTACTAAGCTGTTTCCACTTCAAAATTTCAAGCAACTGCAGCCGAATCTCACTCTCCTTTCCCCCATCCTGTGTCTCTGCACCATGCAATTCACATTTTAGACTATCCGATTTATTTTTCTATATTCATCTACATCTACATACTGCCTCGCAAGCCGCCTAAAAGACTCCTAATATTATAACTACTCGCAAGCCGCCTAAAAGACTCCTAATATTATAACTATTCATGACTGTCTTGATGGCGGGGATCGGGTTGGTGTCGTAGCTAGTGTTTCAGCTTTCCACCCCGTGGATTCCGGTTCAAATCCGAAGTTGGTAGAGAATTTTCAGGGAATGCCTGATCCCTGCTGGAATGTTGTGTGGAGGATGCTTCAAGCACAACACTCCGTCCGTCGGATGGGACGTTAAGCCGTAGTACCCTTGGCGCCTTTCGTTAAGAGCAGGCTAATGCCGACGCCGAGTTTCTCTCAACCTTCCATATCCTTCCCTCATGGCGCAAATGACCTCAGCTGTCGGTCGCCTCCTCCAAATATCATACCATTACTTGATTATCTCGTCCTCAATACTTTTCTGTCACTGACTCGTACTTTCTCTACGGGTCTTTTTTCTTTCTTTCAAACTCTCTTCCTGCTGCCGTAGAAACGTGCCCAAGCGAGATTCTTCGATCAACACCACAGAAAAAGGCTTGGGCATCTCTGAAAGCAAGAAAAACCATCAAGCAACCCGCCATCGAATTCAACTCCGAGGCTATTGAACATTTAACAGCACAAGATGTAAGATTTCAGCATCTGGGGACCTCCGGTCATATTCACGTTTATGAATGGGCGAATGGCCGTGGAGCCTTTCGCTTCGGCAGTTCATCGGTTAAACCATCAGGGGCATTAATCAGCCATGGGGCCCCTTGAATAGGATGTAGATTCTTGGATGTGAGATAAAAAACAAGGGGTCATGGGAAGAATTTCGGCTAGGAGCGGCGGCGCCGGAACTCAATAACCCATAATTAAAATGGCCAACGCACATATTGATTTACTCGATAATTTTCCTCAGTGGACAATATATAATACGAATCCTCCCTGGTGCATTCCACAGATTGATAAGTGTATTTTTAAAGTACGCCAATGACACGTGGGAATGGGCCCGTAATATACGACCACACACGCAAGCGGCTTCGACGACCATCATCTCCTCCTCCTCCTTTCCTGCAAGATAATCACGTACCTACCTATACGCCTCCTCCATTTCCCCATCCCACGTAATGGTCCCCATTTCGGCCGAGATGTCCTTCCAAATAGGCCCGCCTCACGTAGCTAGATCCCCAGGTCGGGAGAATAGGCGTGTAATAGGAGAGGGTGGGAGCCTAAGATGAGTGGAATTTCTTTCGGAGGGACGTGGGTCGTGTGTGAGCATTGGAGTTCTTCTTCCTTTCCGTAGAGGACAATTAACTCCTCAGACGGGGCGGGGGCGGCACCACTGTGAAGCAGCCTTGGTTATGCCCCGTTCAGAATACGATTGTCGCAGTGATCGTCCAAATGATAGTTGGCAGAGCTAGCTGCGTGAATGCATGTCCGGATAATAGTTCACGTAGTTCCAAACGTTGCCACTATACGATGGTTAAGAGCTGCGACACCGGAAGAGGAAGCAGCAAGAGAAGGACGAAAAGTTTGTGAAGCTCACATCGCTCTACTTTTTCATGGAACTGTCAAGTAAAAGGAGGAAGAAAAATTATAAGTTAAATACACGTTGAAAATTGTAATATCTTAGGGTAAACAGTGTCCTTGTCCCTAGGCCCTAAGTCCCTAGGTAAATAGATCCTTTTCAACATTTCTCTATATCTCAAATTCGAAAAATTCAACCCAATATTAAATCATATGTAAAATTGTCGTGTTTTAAAATGCAGGAGAAATATAGAAAAATGTCTTCAACGGAAATATTTTTCTAAGTTCCCCCTCTGTTGCGCTCTCGAAGTGGATTTTCAAATAAAGCAGTGTTTCATTCTTATTCGTGCCTTAGCGATATCGCAAAATCATTCCAACACTCACTCAACAAAACCCAAAATACTCTACTGATACCGCTCTGGAGTTACACAGACAATCCACACTTTAAATATTCAAGATCACAATTCGCAATTACACGTCCAGTACAGTAAAACAAAAAACATAGCCAATTAGAACAATAACGCCACACACAAAATAAAAAGCCAAACGTAGATTACCAACAACGGCTTAACATCGCGACTGTAACCGTAAAGGTTGCCATACAGCATATATAAACAGCGTAGCGCAGTTTAGTCCAAACTCAAATTAAGCCGTAAAGTTTCACGATATCTACCGCAATCACCCACATTTTTTAAAATGGAATATATCTCCAAAAATACTTCTGCGGGTGGTGTTGCTCTCAAGTAATGCTAGTAATTTGATTATTGTTTTTGCGTTAATTGCCCGTTGACTCATTTCGGTGGGCGACAGTTTCGGGCGCATTACAGCTTACGTGTGAGCGAAGACCCGAGAAATAAATAACCTGAAAAGCCATTATCCATTTCATTACTGCGGAATCAATGCAAGGTATTGATGATCGGGAGACGATGAATGACAATAGTTTCAGTAAACGCATTATTGTGTAATTTGATTTATTATGAACGTAACCATAGTTACTTTGGCTCAAGTGAGCGAAGTTGAAGTTGGTTTCTAAAATACAAAGCCGAACTCAATGTCAACTTCAGACTGTGATCTGAGCACCCAAGTAAGTGTGAGGGCGATGAATGACAATATTTTAGGTAAATGCATTAATGTGTAATTTTATTACTCATGGTAACCGCAGTTATTCTAACAAACTTCGATTACCAGCAACAGCTGAACATCGCGACTATAACCGTAAAGATTACCATACACAGCGTAGCGTAGTTCAGAGACCAACACTAACTGGAGTGACACCTGTAAAAACATGAAAATATCGACGTCATTTTTCCCTCCTCCCTTCTAATAGCATTAACTGTCAGTCTTTAATGCACTCCCTCACGAGGGGAGTGACCGCAGCTGCTGCTTCCCTTGTCGGGAAAACAGGGGGCGACTCCGGGTCCACTCTTCAACAATCCTCCGCCAAGAGAGTGATGAGAGGACGAGAGTCTCATTGTCTCCGCGCTTCGGACGTCTCGGAGGAGCGCAACTGGTCGGTCACTGAGTGGGTCATGCGCGCGGGGGAGTGTTATTTCTCGGGGGCGGAGTGACAGCTCGACGCTCGCCAAAAGAAGCGGCGGCCCTCGATGCAGACGAGTTCTCGCGACGAACGCACGTGAAAATGCGGTCAACATATTTACGACTCGAGTTTCCCCGCGTCCATGACGAGACGGAATGTGGCAAATACCGGCACGGAGAGGCTCGAGAGACAAGGTAATCGCAAGGCGTGCTTCTTTTTTTTTCTCCTTCCGATGAGGGAAGGAGCAGAGCAAACAGTGCGAGGCTAATGATTGAAACGTTCCACGGAGTGGCATACGTCCAATTAACGGCAAAATGGAGTCATAACGTAATAAAAGCTGCAATTACAATGAATGGAGATAAATATGAGATATAGAGCAGGCATTGTACTTTCCGGGTAAAGTATTTGAGAATGGTTTAGGAATTCGTGATTCAAACTTGGAGAGTGATCGAGCCCATTATGTAAATCATTATGCATTACTTTGTCATATTGGACCATCAGTATTTACAAAAAAAATGTTTATTTTCCATTCTAAGAGTCTTCAATTCTATAGTAAAAAAGGCTGGAATAGAAATAGTAATTAGCTAAAAGTTTAATTAGTTCGCTGAATTTAACATAACCATACATTGAATATCTTAACAGATATAATAGCCTATGAATACGCACTGATAAGAAATCTAAAGGGAGATGATTACGCCGGGATATTTGGACAATCAGCATTCAATTTCGACAGTTACGGAACACAATTCGACCTCATTCGATCGTAAAACTGACTGAAAACCTTTCAGGTTTCACCAGAAAATGGATGAAAAGGTTTCTTCTCGGTACCTGCGTTGTCTTTGGAAAAGTAACCTTCTTTCATCAGACACTTCGATGTGAGACTCTTCATGCAAACAGGATTTGGAGGAAAATTCTCTCGACATGATGCATACATGAGCATATTTAAAAACTATGTATATATTAAAATAAATACTTGCAATTTTCCGCGATATTTAATTTATTACGGCCCATGTTTCAATGTTACTACATCATCTACAACGTAAGGAATTCGAAGCCGGAGAGAGATGAAACGAATAATGTTAAAAATAATATGAATGCTAGAACACCATCTTCATGGTCACCATGAAACATTGTAACCCAGGTCGTCATCGTGGAAAATTACAACCATTTGTGTCAATATGGAAGAATTACACTACACCACGCCTGAATCTTCGGATTTTAACTAAGTATGAGTAAGAATATGAGTTCATAATAATGCATAACAAGTGGCCAGAAATTTTCGTGTTATTGCATTAGCAAAGGAGGTGTTCATGAACAGGAAGGAGCTTCTGGGAGGATCGTTATGTAAGAGTTTAGAGAAAAGGTAAGTGAAGAGTTTGATCTGGAGTGCAGCTCTCTTACGGTGCAGAAACGTGGACTCTGAGGAAAAAAGACGAGAGAAGATTGGAGGCATTCGAGATGTGGGTATGGAGAAGAATGGAGAGGGTCAAATGGACGGAGAGGAAAAGGAACGACGAAGTGCTGTACATGGTGGGTGAGGAGAGGCAGCTTTTGGATGAGGTACGGAGGAGACAATGTATGGATGGGAGGAGTACTTAGCGGGGAGGGGATGTTGAAAAAGGTATTAGAGGGTAGAATGTTAGGGAAACGAGGGAGGGGAAAGAAAAGAATAGGAATTTCAACTAGATGGAAAGGGAGTAGACCTTACAGTGAATTGAAGATGGCAGCGCTGGAAGGAAAGGGAGGCTCCCCAATCACCTCTTTAGTACTCCATTGAAACCTACCTTAATCGGTAGAATACTATAATAATAATAATATTTTGAATTATCATTAGGAGCATTTGCACATTGAGATTCGTCCTTTCCATCACAATGGCACGAATCAAGAATAATAGAGTGCCCACTTTTGCACCTTCAATGCCGTCGTTTGTCGTCTGTTTTGCACTCCCAAGGAGAGAGCCGCAGGCACAACGGACCATTGCGAACTCGGCAGAGGCTGAATCAGATATACTTAGGGCGAGAGATGAACAGGGGTCCACTCCAATATCATCATCCACTTCACTGGACATCGAAAGGATGCGCGAGGGGGGCTCTCAATCTGAAGGATCAGGGTCGGATTTTCCCTAGAAAAAAGAAAGCGGCTTTCCCTTTCAACAGGTCGTACTTTCCCTCTATTCAGTGACTTATTTGTTGACGAAAACTTACGGCATCATCGTTATGATTTCCAGGTTGCCACACGTATTAGAATTAGGCCAATTTTTCGCTGAATTTTTTTGTACAACATTCTCACTGATGCTTGGGTCATGATGAATTTACCTGGTGATAATCTTTTAGGAATTATGAATAAAGTAGAACACCTTACTTCTCCTGCTAGAACTAGAAATCTGGCAACGCAAACCTTGACGAAATTGCGTCACAAGTTAAAACAGATGAGGTTAAATTGTTATCGAAACTAAAAAGGTTATCACACGAAATTTGCCTTACCAATATAAGGATTATCCTGTATTTCAAATATGAAAATTTTCCCTACTAATAATACGGAATACTTTTTTTTAATATTTGGGATACGGGCAACTGTGACAAAGAGCCGGCTCTTTTTACTCTGAAATTTTCAAAATGATGGCGTAAGATAAAGAAAAGACATGCATCGTGAGCGATGCGGCTGGTTTATAGAAAAACAATAGCGAAACATTAAATTAAGCACTTTAAAAAAATTACCTCAATAGTTCTGGCAAGTTTCCCAAAAATATAACACGTACTGGTCGCCATCTATAATTTTTCGGCAGAGCTAACAGCAAACTGCCGCGTGTACTAAATTTATTGAGTAGATTTTTTTCTAAGCCGCCTCGATGTCTTTCCTGTAGTTAACTTCTACATTACATATTATATGCATGTTAGTTTTCATCCAAAGATGCTTAATTTCATGATTTTTGATACGATAAAAGTTCTGTCCAGAACCTCATTAGTTCCGATAAAAATTATTTTAACCTCCTATGTTATTTTATTTATGGTGCAATTAAGCCACGCAAATATTATATTTCAAGATTTATAGTTCGTCTAAAATGCAGAAGAAATAAGGTTTTATATTTCGTCCAATTTCGAAAAGTGTGTTAACATATAAAGTCATTATAAAAAAACACATCGGTTATAAAGTTCTCAAAGAGATATTAGAGTTAACATAAAAAGCGTGAAAACAGCATGATACAAGTAAATGCTGCGAGTATGACACTTTGAGACCCGTGTTATTTCCATGTGCGGGTAGCGAGAAACCCAGGGCTTTTGTTGTTTAATTTTATAATATCATTCCCTAATCCGAAAAAGTAGATTTAGGAGCCACTAAATGACAGCAACTTCGTAAAAGAAGACCAGATAGCAAACATACGGAATATTTTTCCGCGGATTCAAATGCTCAAGCCCGGGCACTACTCGGGCAAAGGTCCCTCGCAGAGAATATACAATGTATATTCTGGAGTATACATCGGGATTATATTATAAGTACATCCCGATGTATACTCGGGCCTTGTGTTTCAAAGAGTTAAAAATTATTTATTTTGTTAGTTATTTGGTAAGCAAGATACTAGTGACGGGAGAAGTAAGAAAGAAATTATCAGCAGAATAGCCCAGGCGAAGAGAGTATTCCACCAAAAGAGAGACATGCTTACAGCGGGAAACTTAAATCTGGAAGTAAAGAAACAATTTATAAGAACCTACATTTGGATTATGCTCCTATACGGAAGTGAAGCATGGACAAAGACCGCAGCGGAGAAAGCAAGGATAGAGGCCTTCGAAATGTGGTGCTATAGAAGAATGATGAAGATCAAATGGATCGACAGAGTTAGTAACAAAGAAGTCCTAAGAAGAGTAGGAGAGAGGAGAAGCCTAATGAAAAATTTGATAAGACGACGGAACGACCTTATAGGTCACATCTTGAAACATGATGCCCTGATGAAGACAATCGTCGAGGGACAAGTGGAAGGCAAGAACGGAAAAGGAAGACCTCGAACAAAATATATGGAACAAGTAATGAAGGATGTGAAAGAGAAGAAATACGTAGTTGTGAAAATATTAGCTGATAGGAGAATTGAGTGGAGAGATGCGTAAAAACGATCTTAGGATTGTTGACCAGTTACTAAATTAAAAATTATTACGTTAATGAAAAATTCCTGCGTTAATTTTCCCGTTAATTCAGCCAGGCACCGCGCAATTTCTTTTTCAATGAACGCCGCCATTGCGGGATGAGTACTGAAATCTTACGCTGAGTGCTCCATAAGGCTGATTCATAGCTATTTTTTTCTATATATTCAAAGCTATTTTTTATTATATATTGGCCTATGACAGTGGACCGAGGGCCGCCACAGCAAGCCTCCCTTCCATATGCACTCCACCCAGCGGGACGCGAGTCAGGCCACTCTCGATGCATCGCCGACCTGCCAAGCGTGAAATTGGTTATTTGAAGCATTATTCGGGCCCTCCTCATCTGCCTTGCTCAAATAGCCTTTCCTTGTTCTATCCCCAAACCCCCTCACCATTCTTTCCACGAAAAACTCCATGTACAAATGTCCGTCGGCGACGGCAAAGCAACCATGCAAGCTTATTCCCAGACGCTCCTATCGCTCGAGGCGTAAGTTCCCCCACTACAATACGGCATGAATCCTGCAACTCCTGCTTCTAGCGTCTCCACGGGAACCTGCGAATCTGACGACCTTTGCAGCGCGACAATGCCCCCATTGAGACACAAAGCGACGCCACACTGGGCACTAGAGGCTCCTTTTCCGCCGAAAAACTCGCCACAAAGGGGGATTTTCCCCTCGGGGTCCTGTTTGAGCACTGGAGTTTGAGGGAAAGGTGGGGAGCTATAAGGAATAAATAACTGGGCCACAGCCCCTCCCTCTCTTCAGCAACCCGAGATAGGGGCGGAGAGGGTATTAGAAAATCATGGCGAACGGCGATTACGCCCCGCTGAGGGTCACAAGGCCGAGAGAAGCCTATTAAGGCGTAAATTGGCTTTTCACTACACGGATGATGAGGCAAAGAAGAGATGAGGTCGGTGAGCACGGAATTGACAAACACTTGGGCCCTACCCTGCCCTAATTAGCTTGAGTGAACAAGAGATGAAAGAGGGGTCGGAATATCGGCATGAACATCGGGACACAACTCACGAAAACATATCGACACTACTTCACACAAGCACACCGTATTTTCAGGATTCTCCATGAAATATCTAGAAAAAAATCTCTGGACTAACTCTCATTTAGGCTGGTCCTCCATTTCTCTCACCATCATCACTGGTCATCGATCCTAGAGGCCGTTTTACGCGGGGCACGTTCTTGCACAATCTGACGTGTGTACGAAGGCGCAGTCAAAATTGCATCGTGTAAAGCGGTGAATTGCTAGAACACATGCGAGAATGCGTGGACGTGAGATGGGAAAATAGCCTCTGTTCTGAAGGGTCTAAGGTTTTCCCGGCGAATAGACTGGAGGAAGAGTTCTCAGGTTTCCAGCCGGGTCCAGTGGTTTTTCAGCACCGACGTTTCGAGGGCCAAGTCTGCCATTCACCCTGAAGACGATGGCAGACTTCGCCCTCGAAACGTCGGTTTTGAAAAACCCTTGGACCCGGCTGGAAACCCGAGAACTCTTCTTCCAGCCCCTGTTCTAATTTCGTTCATGCATTCGCTCAATACCACGCCATTTTAGAAATTAATGCAGTGCTAACCTGCGCAATTCCGTGCCCCGTGTATAACGGCCTTAAGATTAGTTTGACGCATCTCTTCACTCGATTCTCCCATCAGCTAACCTTTTCACACCTAAGTATTTCTTCTCTTTCACACCCTTCTTCACTTGCTATATACTTTATTCCAAGTCTTATTGCACCATTCTCGAGATCCACTCTTCCCTTGACGATTGTCTTCATCAGACCACCACATCTCAAGATAAGACCGATGAAGTAGATTTCGATCCACTTGCAACATGACGCTATGTTCCTTCCGGACTTGAATTTGCCCTGAAATCGGAGGTGAAGTCCAGATTTGTATTAGAGTTATAGCTCCTAGACTTGATATTGTAGGTTTGATAGTACGGTTTTTTGAGTGAAACTAAATTTGTTGCCAGTTACTACATTTTTGATGACTTCAAATGCCAACGCCCAAGTTAATGCTCCATTTTTCTCGCAATGAACGTTTAATTATTTATTCTAGCGGTAACTTGCTATCACTAAATTCATTTATCCATTAGGGAGCAAAATGATTGGGTCGTCTTCAATTGGGTTCCTCTGTTATTACTTACAATAACATTCTAGAAGAAGCAGGTTCATAAGACGCAATGTACCAATTATTTACACTCACACCTACCCATTCTCATTCTTAGAGTAAGTTTCCTTCTTCAGCTCGGCATAGGGCCTAATACATTTCACTCAATTTATGAACCCAATTCTTCTCCTACCTTCTTTGCTCCCTCGATCACGGTTTTCAACACCCCCTCCACCCGGCAAACTCTTCAAAAAAATCATAAGTAATTTCTTCCGAACTCCCACGTGTAAGTTATAGCTCAGGGTGGCCTATAGACAGAGACACTGATCGCGTGAGACACTCAAAAGGAAAAATGCTTTCGGAGGAACCGCTTGAATGGGCAATAACAGGACGGAGGGATGAGGGAGAAAAAAAAAGCATGCTTGCGATAAGCTCCGAGCACGGAAAAGAGATAGAAATTGATAAGCCTGGCCGATCCACCAAATGAGGCTGTAATTATGCTTCGTATAATGAAAATCGCCGTTACCAAAGTATAGGGTTAGGAAAGAGATGAGTAACCGACAGAGATTCAATCCGTGACGGTGGTCAATGACGCTTTTAAAATATTTCGCGTGAACTATCAAAACACCTAGATCAGAGAAAGAGTTGGTCACACGGGTGTGGTCGCTATCCAAAGGAGTAAAAACCGACCACGAAATCAACATTTTATTGCATTCTGGTGATTTGTGGAGGCCGGGCCATGTCATCGGGCCCTGGGGGGGGGAGAGGAGGGACGGGAGAAGGGCCAATGGCGGCCCCCCGGCCGACCCTATCATTAAGAGCGGCTTGTTGTTTGCTTTCCATGCGATACGCCATTCAATCCTTCACAAATTATACACGACCTACGCCAGTTTTTGTTTCCTCGTGGCAACTGTTTGTCAGTTAATAACACGGCCGAGGATCAAGTCGAGACTGTGGCGAGGGAGGGGTGGGGGAATTTTACCCGGCCCTCAAAAAGTCGAGAGAGAGAGAGTAAGCAAACCCATAGATGGTGCGCATTTCCAACCAATCAATGAGATGGCCAGACGTCCCTCACGCCGCCCAACGAGAGAAGGGGTAGCACGGGGGGAGGAGGGATGGGGGCCACTACGGGACGGAGCGACCGCTCTGGCCTCTTCACGGACGCAAGAAGGATACACAAATCTACCTACATCTACATTTACATAATACCCTGCAAGCCACCACTAGGGGACCACCACATGCACACCGCACGGTCATAGATATATTACACATATGCAAAATATATATGCATATTATTATTAAAGTATTCTACCGATTAAGGTAGGTTTCCATGGAGATCTTAAGAAGAATTCCGGGAGCCTCCCCTTACATCATGTACTTCCCTCTTTAGTGCACAATAAGACCTACTACATTTCATTCATGAGAATAAGCTCTAATAAATTTCTACATAGAGCGGAGGTTTGCAGTAAGTTATTCAGAAAATGATACGTTACATCAACAAAGAATGAATAAAGACAATGTAACTCCTTCAGCAGTGAATCTTCGAATAACCAAAAATAAAATTTATGCATTGAATACTCCTTGTAAAAACTTAATCCGTGGAATAACAGTTGTCCATAATAGTCTTTTCACAAAATACCACAAAGCTAGGCCTGAAATAGTATTATATATTTGGTGAGAACATAGTTCTTCATCAGGCTTTGAGAAAAATTTTCATGGAAGACTACATTGAAGACTAGTACCATGAAGTTACTACGCTTATTTGCGGTAACAGCTCCAAATGAAACGGATGCTGACGAGTTGCGACCATTCAGATTCCCCAACATCCAGGGTATGACTGCAGCGACATCATAAATTCTACGGAGTTACGGTTCATCAAGTCCATCATTTACAGTAAACAATGAGCAATTCAGTTGGACACAGCACTCTACTTCATTTTTCTATCGAATATTCTGTTACCTACAACATATTAAGGTACCTACTGAAGGAAAAATCGATCGCAAAAATCAATTTTCAAGCCCATGATACACAGTTCCGAACATTTTAAGAATAAGGAAAGCACGTAGCTGTGGAGGAGATACGAATCGCAGAAGTTCGTTTTCACAGCATGCAGCTTTTTCTTCCACCGGAGGAAATGCAAGGGAGGTGTACGATCGTCCTGCCCTTTCTTTAGCCACACAAAGAGGCGTAGTCGAGAGACGGGAATTGAGCAAACAGGAGATAAAAAGAAATAGATAGGGAGGAAGAGGAGAATGGCCACCTCCGGCATTCCCCGAACGCCGTGTAATGAATTCTTATCTACCCTCTTCCTTCCCCGACCACTCCTTCGCGGACCTCTCACTTCATCATCGCCAAGTGGGGGCCCGAGACACGAGGCCCATGCCCAGGGGCCCTCTTTACCTCCTCCTCATGAGGATAAAGATGGGTGCTGGGCGCGGACGGGCCCGGAGGAGATCCCAGCGGACAACGCACCCGCGAGCAGCATAAAAAAGTAACGCTGATAACAACAGGTGGATGAAATGGCCGAGGGCTAGAGCAACACCCATCGACCGACTCGCCCACTTCCGTCACCGCACCCCGCTGACGTCCGAACCGCTCCCAAAACGAGGAGCCGGAAAGAGAAGTAACTTAATGATACTAGTCTTCCATCTATTCTTCCATGAAAAATGTTCTTAGAGCCTGATGAAGAACTATGTTCTCACCAAATATATAATACCATGTTAGGCCTAGCTTTATGGTATTTTGTGAAAAAACTATTATGGACAATTTTAGTTCCACGGATTAAGTTTAAGCATAAATTTTATTTTTGGTTATTCGAAGTTTCGCCCCTAAAGGAGTTATATTTTTCTTTATTCATTCTTTGTTGATGCAATGCATCATTTTCTGAATAACTTACTGCAAACCTCCGCTCTATGTAGACATTTTTTAGAGCTATTTCTCATCGACTTTGATGTATTTTTCAGAGTGTACTTCTCCATTCCTTACTATATCTATGTTATTATCCATCTCGAGATGTCTTACTCAAGCATTCACTAACTGAGTTCACAATATGCGGAATAAAAGAGCATAACAAATCACTCATACTCTGCTTGTATCTACCAAAATTTATATAATCTGGCCTTTTTCAAATGCGGTTAAAATTGACCATTGCCATTCGGCTGAACTGGGTTTTCTAAAACCAAATAATTTGAATTTCATGAATACACTAATGGTGAGTAACGAATCGCAATCAATGCCTTTCGTTTTCTTTGGTGAAGGAAACCACCCTATCGTCTTCATTACAAAATTACGTCTCATATGTGGCTAAAAAATTATCAAAGCTAAACAAACAATACTAAGTTGGAGTCCACCATGAAAAAAAACATCGACTAATTCGAACAAAAACTTCAAATTAAAACTTAATTCACAAAACATAATTTTTGACGCGGTGAACGGTGGCAGACAGTTCTGTAAAGAACATGCCATCAACTCCTCATCTCACGACGCAACACCCTGCGCCACAAGATGCGCGAAAACGGGAATGGTTAATTGGACTGGGGTGAAGGAATTTTAGTTAAAAATCAGAACGGGGTCGGTTTTATGAGCCCATGTCATGGCGCATTAATGCAAATTAGGGCGTTTACATAGTAATTTTTCGAAGGTTATCCTGTGAACGCATTAGCTTGCGCAGCTGCATGCGTCGTGTAAACAGGGCTTAATGGCTTCGGGTCACGCCACTGACTTCTGAGGCGCGGGGCGGAAGGAAAAGGACATTAGGAAGTAAGCCGTTTCATCACTCGTTCCCATAACGAAATTCTGAATGGGGGAGTGTTGCTTTCGGCGGCTTACCGGACATCTGGTCTCACCCAACGGAATATAAAATATACAAAATCAAGGAGCATAACACGATACAGGTATCATCAATCAACACGTTGAGCCGAAAATAAGCACACCTTATATCGATCCAAGCAGAGCCACTCGGTAGAAAATTGACGCACAAGGGAAGGATTCCCTCAAGACCTAGTTTCTACATGTATTGCAGCACTTCATTTGAAGCAGCAACTAACTTGAAATTCTTCATTTTAAGTTGCTAAAGCTTCAGTTTGCTGAGGCGAAGGCAATTGTTTCGCAGGCACTACAGGTATGGCATGTTATTTGGAGAAAAGGACCGACAGCTGAGGTCATATGCGCCATGATAAAGGGTTCATCTACATCTACATCCACATCATACCCTGCGAGCCACCTCTAGGGTGTTTGGCAGGGGGTTATCAATCACCAGCATGCAATCAGACTCCCACATGCGCACCACACGCTCCAAAAAAAGTCACGTATACTAACAAATTATACCACCACATGCTGTTAGAAATTATATTAAAATTAAGAAACATGTATTAAGTTTTACATAGGTTAGTAGGCTACAATACAAGTCATGCAATCTATTTATGAGTTCTATCGCTGCCGTAATAATCTCTTACTGATCGTGGAAAAAAAGATTCTGAATCTGTCTATTCTAAAATCTATCTCTCTTATTTTATTTATATGATCTGATCTTCCGTAGTACGTTGGCGTCCGCAAGATATGGTTAACTTCGTCAGAAAAGACACTGCTCTTGAATTTATCTAAAAGGTTTGGTCTATTTTTCAATCTACGGTCCGACAGAGATTCCCATCCGAGTTTATCTAAGAGGTCAGTTACACTAACAAGACTATCGTAACGACCTTTCACATACCTGGCAGCTCTTCATTGCACGCGTTCTAACTCTGTTATTAAGCATTTTTCATGAGGGTCCCAAACACTGGCAGCGTATTCCAGATGTGGCCTAACGAGGGAAAAGTACCTAATTTCTCTCACTTTGTCGTCGCACTTTCCTAATATTCTTTTAACAAAACCCATTTTACGATTAGCTTGACCGGTTATTTCTCGAATATGTTTATTCCACGATAGATCATTATTGAGTCTAACCCCTAGATATTTCACGGATTCAACTGCCTTTAACTGGGTGCCCCGAATGATATAGTTACGCTGTAGGGAGTTATTCTTCTTCCAGAAATTCATTACGACGCATTTTTCCAAATTTAATTCTAACTGCCAAGCATCGCACCAAGCTTGGATAGCAGCAAGGTCATTCGTTAGTTTATCTATATCTTTACTGGAACGGATTTCTCTGTAGCGTCGTCAGCAAATAATCGTAACTTACTCTGCACTACTTCGCCAATGTCGTTTATATAAAGAAGGAATAGGAGTGGGCCAATGACACTACCCTTAGGAACGCCAGAAGTCACTCTAACCTCATTGGAGACTGCACCGTCTAATACTACTCTTTGGACGCGGTCGCTCAAAAATTCTCTTATCCAGGAAATGACATCTTCGTCTAGACCATAAGATTTCAGTTTTATTATTAACTTTCCGCGGGGTACTTTATCAAATGACTTTTTGAAATCAAGAAAAATCGCGTCTACTGGAATGTTGTCTTCTCCGGAGACTAAAATATCGTGGGCGAAAAGCGCAAACTGGGTTTCGCACGATCTACTTTTCCTGAATCCATAAGGGGACCACGGCTTCACGTCCCATCCGACGGACGGAGTGTTACGCTTGACAGGTCCTCTACACAGCATCTAAACAGGGATCGAGCAGTCTCTGAAAATGCTCTACCACCGCTAGCATTTGAACCCGAGCCCGCCGGGTGAAGCCGACACTTTGGCCACCACACCAGCTCGATCCTCGACAGTCAGCGACATCAGGTCAAAGACTATTTTCTTTGCAACAGCAACCGACGCGGTAGTTACCGAAAATGAAGAATTTCGTCGCACACCGCGGAAATCTCCCTCCTCACAGCAATTAACTTTAACGAAACAATAACCCTCCACAAAAAGTGACCTTAAATGCCGGCAACCTAAATCTAACGGAGACGATTTTAGTCACCAGGGACAAAGTATGGAGATGTAATGATGCGAGTGTTCCCCAATTACCTTTTTATGGCCCCTCCTCACCACGACCTCTACGAGGAAAATTTCTCCTACCTGAAAAATAAGAAATAATAATGTTGTTAAATACCAAAGTTTAAGCCTTAAAAGTGAACGAAAATTTATTTAACACAATATCAACACCATCACAGACAGTCACGAACTCCTTATATAAATTTCAGAGTTCCGTATCGCCCAACGCGCACCCACCCGCCAATTCCACACAGCAGATCCCATATTGTCACTCATTAAATGCTCACTGTTCTCCTTTTCTCCTCCCTTCTTAAGACCACTGAATCCTTCCAGCGTCCCGATCGCATTCGCAAATTTGGCTCCATTTCTCGTGTCTCTGAAAATAACCAGCATTACTTCCTTATCGTTTCTTTGCATTTTTATTTAATATTTATTTTGGCCTCTGTATTCTGGCAACGTTTCTGCGTGTGTACAGAGGCAATTAAGTAAATAATGTAAAATAGTCACAAACACACTTGAGTTTGTGACCATTTTACTTGGGAAATGTTCGGCAAAAATACCGCGTAGGGTATACCAAAGAATAGAAAAATATTTTAAAAACTACTGCAAACCAATTAAGCAGTTCTAAAATAGCGATTTAGTCCGTGGCGGCTCGTGAGTCAAGAGCTGGAGGGGCACACTCCACCGGGGGGTCAACATTTTTGAATATTTTGTGTATTTTAGTGAGTTTTTCAGGCAACCTAGAGGCCACTAATACACAAAACAATAACTAACACTAAAACACTAACAATCACTAACTCGATTAACTCAACTACAACTAGACCTATTTACATTGAAACAATTTACACGTAATAAGTCAACTGGTCACCAAAACAAGGTATTCTGCAACACCAAGATTATACGGCCGCCGGGCGGCGCGGCCATGTCAACTCACGTAGATACGTCCCAAGAATTCCACAAGGAACAAACTTAGACGCGTCATAGCACCAGCAGCCCTCACCACTACCACTCTTCATATAACTGTATGGCGATGGATTGGGACGTTCTGGCCAGCGTCCCGTGGCTACAAATGTGAACTTCTGGCGCTATTTTTGCGAGTTTCCCCTACATTTTCGATGTATACGATTGAAAAAACACCTTGGTTAATAGATGTATATTAAAATTGAATGGGTATTTAATTTTTTTTTCAAATATTTGGGAAGGGCGGCGTCCGAGAGTCCTTATGGGCAAGCCGCCACTGGATTTAGTTAAGTTAATCCTCTACTACACGGGTAGAGTAGAAAGACATACAGCGTCACATTCCCATTCGTGAGGTATTTGCTCGTGAAACCAGGAGAGGGGATTGACCGGAAAAGATATAACTGGAGCATCACGCTGCGGACGAGAAAAATAAAATACGAGACTTGCCACGCGTAAATCACGACGAAGCTAGAGCGTCGCTTCAACAGCGATAACCATTTGAGCAAATTTATACTGCTACAAAATAGGAAAAGGTAACGTGCTCAGATATAATCGTCGTAAAATGTAGAGACTCTTAGGTATTCCCCCACACCGAAAGAAGAAGAGGTAACACTAAATGTCATTTTCGAGTCATAAAACAATCTACAAGCGTAAACCATACGACTCGAGATTAATGCGTACATTAAATTCCGCGGTCCAATCCCAGCTCAGCCAATGGATCGTCCGCAGTGCATGAAAATTTCATCGAAGAGAAAAGTTGCCGCCGAATACATCAGGCTAATCTCGATCGCATTAACTGGCCCGCAAAATAAAATTACCGCGAAAAATTCCGACGATGATGAACTTACGGGTTTATATCTGGATGGATAGCAATATCGTGGCATTCTAACAAACACACCGTTTCACTGTGTCGACATGAGCCAAATATTTCATTTTTGTGATAAAAAGGTACACTTTATGAAGACACAAGGAAGGAATATCGCAACTTTCATCACTAGCGAGCATAAGTCTTAAGGCTTTGCGGAGCAATTAGAGGAATCTAGCAAGATTGAATTCATGAAGGGGAAACAAACACGACAAATCAACACAGGTTTGAGGAAATTAATGTACCAAGCAGAAGAGAATCTGATCAAAACGCATGGAAAAAATTACAGAATTGTTCGACATGGATTGTATGACTGCATGGCAAAAGAACGTGGCGATAGATAAAGGCGGAAGTAAATGACGCTGTGGTATTCGAGATGTGATTGTGGAGGGTAATAGAAAAATTGCAATAGAACAGAAAAAAATAACGAGAAATTACACAGTAAAATTGAAAAGGAAAATAAATTGCTGGATGAGAATATGAAGCAAGGAGTGTGAGGTGAACAATGAGTCAAAGACGATGGTATACAGTGGAGTAGCCAGGAATTTCGTGCGGGGGGGAGTTCAGAACCAGGAGGGAAAATTTTTGAAAAACAGAGTACTACTAGTAAGTAGAGGGTTTTAAACTAATTTTAACACTGTTCACAATCGAAAAAAACTTCATTCTTCAGAGAAATATTTTGCAAATTCATGATTTTTCAATCTTTTGTTTTCTTTTACGAAGGAAAATAATTGTGTTTTTATATTTTGGGGGGGTTCCGGACCCCCGGACCCTCCCCCTGGCTACGCCACCGATGGGATAGTGACGTTGGTGTCAAATAGAAATATGTAAACAGGAAGGCGAAGATAGAACATAGTTCACACTATGTGGGTGGGATAAAGATAAAGAAAAATTCGAGATAACAAAAAATTGAGAGAATGGGCACAGAAAATGTTGACCTAAATAAAGTTGTTGCCGCTTCCTTAATAATACACATTAAACCCTTAAATAATAACCATAATAAAGTTAAAAATCTTATTACGGGTAGATGATTTTCTCAAATTAAATAATACCGCAATATCCACTGTCTTTCTCGCTCAACCCTACTCAGGACAATAGTATATCGGTCGAGGTACTTTTAAATACCCACGAAAAGTAAATTTATCGAAACCAAACACATGTACCTGTGTAATGTGTTACCACCATTGTTGTCATAGAAAAAAAGAGTCAGCAAAGCTTAAGTACTACATCCAAAATTCCAAAGTGGCGTAATTGGATTTCACATAGAACTACCATTCAATCCCACAAAAATGTTCGGAAAACCAGTGAATTGAAGAGTAACACTAAATATCCGCGGTAAGAAAAAATCGAGATAGTTTCAGACCCTAAAGAAAAAGCTGGCGGAGAGAATGCCAAAATATAAGAAAAGCATAAGTTGCGACGATCAGGTAAAAAATATGAAACTCCTTATGGATAGGAGGTATGACGACTGTAAAAACGTCGCAATATTATTTCAACTTCACTGCTCAGGCATTGCAGGCATCCAAAAGAGAAATGAATGACTCCAGCAGTTAAAAACGAAATAAAATTAACGACAATCATCATGAAAACGAAATTGGCGAAACCTGGAAGGCACCAACTAACTACGATTGTGGGCAAAAACATTACTGCATTCATCTAACTAATCAGTGATTTCGCCAAATAAAGTCAAGCATTATTTGCTTTAGTAAAAGGGCACAACACTTCATTTCGACAGGTCGCATTTCATTATCTTAAATAAGACATTCTGTATGATTTGTGGTACGATGTGGTGAAGTTCTTAATATTATTTTAGTGAAACATTGCTATATTTCCACAGGGTTTATTCCAACACGACGCATTTCCTTGAAAGTAATTGTAACAACGGAATTCATCGTTTTCTAATTAATACTGTGGAAATATAGTAGTTTTTCATTTTACTTATCTCAAATAACCATGCAATTGCTTATTACTTGAAAAAGAGAAATTTTAAGGATTTATAAGAATAAAATACCAAGAAAATACTTGTATCACAGACAAAAATATTTCTGAGAAAATACTACGGAGAAATTTTCAAATAAGATAAAATCGCAAGTGTTACACGATTCAAAATTATATGCCCTGAAACATTCAAATTGATTGCGTAAATTAGTCACAAAATGAGTTATTCTTCGCGAAAAAAGATTATTCACGCGGGAGTGATATATCATCTTAAGCTATTAATCCTTTCGACACAAAAAACAAACTCATTGTAACTATGGGCTGGGAACATGGCAAAAATGTACATCCAATATTGAACGAATAATGGTCACTTCCGCATTTGGCTGCATCGCTTTAGCAGCCAATCTCTACGGCAGACGATATGAGGCTCCGATCGCGAAGCTCCCTTCTCCTTCTCGGGTGAGTGAATGGACGAGAATCCTAAGAAGACGAGCACGAGCCTAAACGGTTTAACGACGAGGCGGTGGGTGCAGCTCGGCAACGGACGCGAGATCCCCTCTCGCCAATGGCGGGAGCAGCAAAAAAGAAGCACGGCACGTCATAGGAAAACAAAAAAGAGCGATGAAAAATGGAGGCGAACCGATTCCTCCACCAGAGCAGACTTCGATAGAAGATTCTCTATTCGGTCGACAAAATTTAAAAAATAAATAATTAAATTCATATATTACATAATTTGGAAATTAATTTTTGAAAAATAATAAAGACGTACAAATTTACAGATGAAAACACAAAATCACTCAACGTCGATAAAGTAAGAGCGATAAGAATTTCATGCTGAAATAAGCTACAATTATGGCTGTTAACCAAAATTTATAATTGAGATGAGGATATTCATCTCGTTTATAACTTTTCAATCATAATTCAAGTGAGGGCAAAGACTCCATTGCGAATTATTGACAATACTTTGACCGCTCTGCATCCATCACTGGGCTGCGGACATTGCCGAAAACCAATTGAAATATGCACTGACACTACTTAAATACCTAAACGCCGTTATGATAATAATAATTTCTTCTCATGCCTATGCTTGCTGCAATTAACATTAATGAAACACTTGTTGCCGTATGATCAAAATGAAAACTACAAAATATACTGCCGTGACAGAGTATCGAACCCGAGCCCCGCGGGTGAGAGCCACCAGACTAACTGACCCTATTGGAGGAATGGCGCTATTTTGGGATTATATAACGCTTGTTATAAATACCGCTCGGACATTAATTATTTACATTCAAATTAATACTTCAATGGAACCACTATCAGTTCATAGATCTGTTCGCCATTCCGAATGCCATAAAAAATACGGCATTGAAATGGCCGAGCAAGGTGCGTGGTTTCCCCTTGTAAGTGGCAACATAAAAGAATGTACCACGTGAGATTGTAGGGCCTCCTCTATAGAGCCCCGTAGCAAGAAAAAAGACAAGAAAAAAAGGGGTGAGCAGATTGTTACACCACGATAGATAGAATGGGAATAGTCTCTGAGGTGATCTCGTAGCCATGACGAGCGAGAAGTTTTTTGGAAGGCGTTGTACGAGGAAGGCACCGATCACACGCAGAAGCTTACACAAAGCGGCGCCGACAACTATGAGGTGGGGTGGGATGTGTTGTGTGGGAGGGGTCAGAAAAAAGCGAGTGATAAGCGGACAACGCTCCTTCCCGGAAGATGATATTCTCTATATTCCCAAAATCAGGCAAAATCGCTGAGTGATGAGTTCTCGACATGCTGCACACTAAAAATAACCTAATAAAATCACCCATATATTTTCGAAAGTATATCGCATTCACAGATAACATCACTCCACGCCAAACACGCACATTATGGTACATTTAGAGAATCAATACAGTTTTGAATCAACGTATATCCTAGCATAATGCAACATGGGTATTGAACTTATGAGCCTTGCATACTGACAATAAGCTGCGGAATTTATATTTAATGCATGCTGTGTACATTTGCTTTTTTTGGTCTAATCTAAAGGCCTAAAATCGTTGTAATAATGTAAGAAAATTTTTAATCATAGAATCATTTTGAAGGAATACAACCCTGGAAATTTCCCTCCATCGAGCCTTATATCATCGTCTCGCACTTGAAGCTCCCGTGGCTTCATTCATTTCCGCATTGGCTCGCGGACGTTAACCACTATTCCCCCCACACATTCCACTGATCTGAACGCCAAACCTACCAGTAATATTCAGCCTTTAAGGCGCTGATATCTACAGAAAATTACGGTAAAATAACCTGTAAAACGTTTCATAAAATCAATTAGCAACATAGAAATGAGCCATAGGAATAGTCGTGGTAAAAAGTCTCGCACTACGTTGTAACATACGAAAGTTTACAAATTAACATCAGGCTTTACTTCGTGAAAATGCTGTACCAATATTGGAATTAGAAAGGTGGTAAACTTCCACACCAAGCATTTATTAAACATCGGTCGAAATCTTGTTGGGTGTTTAATTAACATTTAGAGCGGAATTTTTTTCCAGTTTTATCTTTTCAATATGGATAAGAAAGCTAATTTTCTAAAAACTAATGAATTTTATGACTCGTCCACCTGAAAATTTCACCGGGAACCGTGCGATTGAGAAAGCATGTCACATTGTCACGGTTCAAAGGCGGGTACCGCATTCCAGGAACGGAAAGGCACAGTATTGCATGGAAAATGGGTATGGAGGAAGTGATGGGAATCGGGGACTAGAGAACACGTGGGAGGAAGAAGAAGAGAGGTAAGAAATAGTAAGGGAGGAAAGGAAGGAATGTAATCGCGGTATCCACGCTTGTCCTTCTCTCCCCTGGCGGACAAAAGTGTTCAGCAGAGAGAAAACGTTCTACTAGTAGACGTTGGGTGGGGGCGGAGGGGAGAAATTTGTGAACATAGTACGTTGCACTTCTTAGAAACGAGCGAAATATATAAACCTAAGCTGGGCCTACTAATAAGCCTAAAATGGGTATCTCCTTCTCAAAAAAATAGGAAATTCAATCATGATTCCACGTTTCCAAAGTTTTACGAATGACATTTTTTCAAAGACTTAAGCCCCTTAACAACCTTATTCGGCGAAATTTGACTTAATAGGTACTGAACCAATCTTCACTTAGTCCTTCAAATACAGCTCAAAACAGGAATTAATCGTGAAATGGATTTTAGAGGATTAATTACAGTATTAATGTCTCTCGAACGATATTAATGTTTCTCGATACCACTTTTTTTTCTTGAACTTGTCAAACTGTCCGTGTAACCGTAAATAATTGAGAACCAGCAGACGCTCTCTTTGAGTGCCAAACTACATATTTACGATCAGTAAAGTGAAGATTGTCGTGAACAAGGCTCATACAAACCATAGAGATGCACTATATACTTCACGTAGATTGTGGATTTAATGGTAAATACATAATTCAAATTTAATTTATGTGAGTATTTAAGCATTACCAACAAGTTCTATCATGGAAAAGTTTTAGTGCCAAACTCCATAGCTACGACAAATGAACTCAAGTGTGCCGTGATTAAGGTTTTAAATTTGACAAATAGTCAGCCTTTCTATTATACTAACCAATGATATACCCAGAATTCTTTACTTTTAAAATGATATTCATAGCTAAATATGTAGAATTCATTTTAATTTTCATCAGAAACCAAGCAATTACACACAAAGTATTGCATGGAAAATAAGTATCAAGGAAGTGATGGGGAATCGAAGAAGGCGGGCAGTGGGGGAGGCAGGGGCGGAGGAAGGAGGAACGGGGGAGTATAATCACGATATCCACGCTTGTCCTTCTGGCGGACAGAAGGATGGCCTCTGGCAGAGTGTCGGAAGTGGAGGACGGAAAGGCACGCAGGAATGAAAGAGGGGGAGGGGCGTGACGAGGCAACCGCGTGTCCGACAGCCTCTGTCCGTCAACCCGCCGGGCCCACCGCACTCGCCGACGACTGCGAAAGGCCATCGCGCTCTTCCCATGAATCACCGATCGCCCCACTGAAGACGGAAATGACCGGCAGCAGCGGAGGCCTTTTGTCCACTGCGCTATTTAAGAGAGTCGACTCCTTTCACTGCTCGACTTTCACGATGGACCCACGTGCTGTGAGGAGAGCGCAGGTCACAATGTTTACGTGGACTTCACAGAAAGGCGGCTGCGGCGAGGGACGATAAGAAAAAAAGTGGCGGCGTTCCTTTGTGGAGAGGATGTCTGTCGAGTGGAGGCGGCCGAAGGGCAGAAGGCACACTTGTCGCACAAGCTTATGGCAGATGGATGCGCGCAACGCCCTCAAAGTGAGATTGCGGAAAATGCTATTTATTTTATTTCGATTATTTTCATTATTACTATGGATGGTCGGATCGGATACCTCGGATACAAATATACGCGGATATTGCCCTTCATCGGATGCATCGGATCCAAAGTCGCGGAGGACATCGGATCTGGATCCGAAATTTTAAATAATAGCGTCAGTGTATGCAATAAGGGTGGAAAGAGTCCCGATTCTCCCTTCGAAAATGTTTAAACAACAGAGTACAAAGTAGAGGGTTTCAAACTAATTTTAACATCCTTCATAATGGAAAAAAACTTCATTTTTCATAGTAATCTATTGTAAATTCATGATTTTTCAATATCTTGTTTCTTTTCATGAAGGAAATTAATTGTGTTTTTACATTTCAGGGGGTCCGGACCCCCCAGGCATCCCCTTCTCGCTACACCACTGGTCAGTGGTTTATCCGAAGATTTTTCCTATCTTAATTTCCAAACCCAAGCGTAACAGTTTAGGTCCTGAGCATGAGAAGATGTTTTTTTAAAAAACAACTTGAAATCCCATAAAAATTATTTTTAATTTATAAAAATCTTTTAAATGTGTATGAAAATCTAACAAGCATTCCTTTGATTTTATGTACCCAGAATAAACTTGAATAGTTACTTCGTTCAATAGCAGGAATTTTAAAATGCTTTTGGATCCGAAAATATCCGATCCGAAAGATCCGGCTCCGAAAATTAAGGATCCGATCCGAACCCGGATCCGAAGAAAATCCTGGATCCGTCCATCCCTAATTATTAACTTATTCCCACACCACTGAACACTGCACATATTGGCCATTTTACATCGGGGTGTTCAAAAAAAAATTAACAATTATAAGTGTACAAACAACCATGCCCTGGATAGGGGCAATCTACCCACACGGGACTCGAACCCGCGAACTCTTGTTTGGTAGGCAATGACTCACCCCGCCGCCATCGAGGCCAGCAATATATAATTCATTTATAAATTAGGCCTCTGGTTCATGAACATTCGTAATTAATGTTTTCTTCTTGTTCCTGTAATGAAAACATAAATTTTGAAAAATACTATCACTTGAATTTATAAACGACCAATGTTGTAATTTTCTGTTTTTAGTCGCACCAGTCAGCGGTTTCTATTTATTCTTTCTCGTCAAGGTAACATTATATGATGTACTCTCCAACACTAGCTGTTTACCACAGGTGTGCCTATATTCCACCATTTGTTAATTCTATTGTCAAAATTTTTCGTAGTCGTTTAGTGGAATAAATTATCTACATGTCAATCTATGCTTCCCCGAAACACACATCAATAGACGTGTGATGGCATGAGCTAGGAAACCGTCGACCCGCATAAGTAATACAAATAAAAGGTATGCGTGAATGAGGTAATTTGACCACGCTCTAACATATTTAGAAGTCCTTCGTCGTCAAGGCGCATATGAATTCCTAAAAAATATTCTTTCCGCTAAGTATAATCCCTACTTTAAATTGTCAGTCCTTAAGGAAATGAAGTACGGAGAAAAGTGGAGGGAGTAATAAAGGTGCACAGCAGTTGCAATATAAGATTTCGTGATTTCCCAGCGTATTTAAAATAGAAAATCTTGATACTCGGAATAAGGAAAATGAAGAAAATATAAGCGACGAAGAAAATAGACGAAACATGGTTGACAACCGAAAGAGTTGGCAGTGATATGTAGCATGCTGAGTAAGTTGCTTATTCATACTGACAAGATATGGTATTCTACGCTCCGTGTTAGAGATAGGGATTTTAGACAAATACGAGAGAAAAATAAATAAAAAGCCAAATATGCTCGATGCTGAGAATAAAATACACAGAAAACCAAGCGTGGCATTGAATTGCAGAGCAAGAAAAGTAACTGATGGGGTAGAATATCAAGGCCGCTTTACACGAGGAACGTAACTACGCAGTTTATAACGGCATTTCATTCTCAATACTCATGACGTGGAATGCACGTAATTAGAATCCATGCATTTTCGCATGTGTTCTTGCAATTCACCGCTTTACACGACGCTATTTTGACTGTGCCTTCGTACACACATTGCTCTATTACGTTCCTCGAGTAAAACGGTCTTTAGACCATGAATTACTAGTTATTAGAAAAACTTTCTTCCATCGGATGCCAGGTTCTATCAGAAACCCAATTTGCTCCATGCAGCTACAAAGCTTAGCTGTAACTCAAAATAACTAAGAAGTCGTAATCAACACCTGTTAATTTTAATTAAAACTGAGTAAATACAGATAATGGCATAATGAAAGTCTGGCTTCAAGTATAATATAAAGAGGGAACATTTTTTATTCAAATAAAAAAGAGAAATATTGTGTCGAATGCAGCAATTGCTTGCTCATCGATTTTATAATAATAATAATTATTATAGTACTACCATCATTATGAAAAGGCTAGAACGAAATTGAAGTCACACTAATTGTAAGTTTTTTAGAGGAATACATACTATATTAATTCCTTGCACGAGAAATAAATTGATTTTTTTTCCTCCGCGAGTGTTTTCAGCCGCGCGCACATGTACATAAAACATGAACGAGAGTGGAAGGAGAGCATTCGCGAAGTATAAGGTAAACACGCAAGGATGAGTTTTGCTGGGGACGGGGAGTTTTGGGTCGACAGCAACAGGTCGTTCATTTATTTATTTAAACGGAAATGTGAGTCAGGCAAAATAAAAAAGAAATAAATGAATGAAAAGGGAGACGTAGCCGGGAATAATTAGCCTCTATCACGCCACCATTACCTTTTCCGAAACCTCCGGAAGTGCCCAGTTAGGAGGGCGGGAAGGGAAGGGGAAGAAAACTTCTCCCCCAACCAACCCACCTCTTTATCTTGCGCGCAGGAGGCCCCTCGCCTCTTTCGCATCGGAAGAAACTCTCGCTATATTCAGAGCGAGTGCGGATAATACGGACACGTGCGTGCGAAAGAAGGAGACGAGGCGACAGGGGCACGAAAGCAGCAGTCGCAGCAACGGGCGTCGTTTCACGTGTTCCACGCCTCGTCCACTGTCAGTCACGGCCTCCTCCCTCAAAGGCATCAAACACGGGCCTCCGCACCAACTGTGCCAATGGACACGAATGCTCACCGTCTTGTTTCGCCCTAATCCACAGCTCAGAGAAACTCCGATTGCGCAGATGGCGGCCGGAAACAATTTCATTAAATTAACAGGTTAAACCCCCAAAAAATAGCAAATCGGTCCATCACCCAATCGCTGCTGGCTCAACTTAATGGAATGTCATCATGTTAGTGGGAGTAATAACGACTTAGACATTTTCCACACAATGTACATCTAACCCGAACGGTTTCGACTCTTTAGTGGGCCGTTCAGTGAATTGAAGAAGGCAGCGCTGGAAGGAAGGTGAGACTCCCAAATCATCTCTTTAGTACTCCATAGAAACCTACCTTAATCGGTAGAATACAATAATAATAAGAATAATAATAATAATGTCTCATCTATGTCATCCTCCAGGGTATAACGCAACAACAAGTGCAGTTGTGCTCTTGAAAATGGAACGGTAATTGTCAAAAACGGTCGGGATAAATAAACGCTTCGTGTAAAAATTTTATGTCGCTATTACTCCAACCAATACAATTGCTCCGTGGTTATACTAATCTATTTATTGACCAACTTTATCAGCCATATCATCTATCTGGGATGCCCATCATAAGGATCACAGCATTTTTAACTATTTCTTTGCGTACAATTCTCCACAACTCAAAATTGCGGACATTGAATTCGGTTATCATGATTTTCTTCTGGCAAAGAATTTACTTCTAACATGATATAATCAATTGGACATGAACTAATATTCTTCCAGAGCGGAACACTACAAAGCATAGTGCTAATCTAAGAGTCGTAATCAACACCTGTTAATTTCAATTAAAACTGAGGAAAAAATAGATAATGGTAACTTCCCAAGTTGTTTTGTTGAAACTGGTTTCATATTTCAAAGGTGTTTCAGTTCTTTTCCTCCGCTAAAAGTTAATTCCTCACCTTATGCCTGAATAAGAGAACTGTAACGTTCTTGAAATATTAACTGCTTAAGGCGTCATTTGTTGGAACTTAAAACTCATCTCGAATAACTTTAAACGTATTTTCCACCTAAACGTTATTCCTCTACAACCATGGTTTAGACGTCAGGCGTCCTCATCATGTAATATGTTGTAACTTTCAAGAAAACAGCTAACACTGGACCAAGATTTTCTCACTACGGTACAAGTACGAACTAAGGAGGAAGTGGAAATGTGTCCCTGGATGCCATATAGGATGAGAGTTCGCTAAAGACGTGTGCCGGAACGACAATCGTGATAACAAGGGAAACCGAATCCCGCGCACGGCAGATATTCCCGTCGTCCACTTGGGGATTCCAACGCCCGACTTGAAATGGCCTCACAGCACAACCCGCCGCAGAGGCGCACAGCCGTCATCGTGGCGGGAACAATGCACATCGATGCGCTTGCTCCGTGACAGCGAAAAATGAGCTCCCGAACGGAGCATCGGCCGTCATTTGTCACGAGTCCCCAGGAGACCAAACGGCGTCGAGTCGAGAGGAGTAGGTTAGGGAGGGGGGGTACAGGAGGGGGGTCGTGAGAGAGTGAACTGGGGGCAGAGGCGGGGGCGGAGGGGAGACCTATGGCGAACGGTCTGCGCTGAGGGACGAGCAAAATTTGAAGCATAAACAGGGTATCCAACAAAATTCATGCATAACTCCAAGTTTTTAACCCCTTATAACCCAGATATGAAGTGAAACACTTTGCACTCTCCACATAAAAATTTATTAAACTACAGTCGACATGTTTCGCTGCACTGCAGCATTATCAACACTAAACCAAGAAATTAACCATACCAATATAAATACAAATACCAATACCATACCAATATAAATAGTCACCACCCCCCCTCCCCTACCTCACCCCAGACCAACGGTCAGTTAAAAATTCCCAACCCTCCTTTCCACCCCACCTTCCACCCCCGATTTCCCAAATGTTTGCGAGTGTGCAATTTAGTATTTATTGATATGGTTAATTTCTTGGTATGGCCTTGATAAAGCTGCAGTGCAGCGAAACATGTCGACTGCAGTTTAATAAATTTTTATGTGGAAAGTGCAGTGTTTTACTTCATATCACATAATGGATCTCCACAAAGTATCTGCCTCATCCATCCCATTCTCCTTTATAACCCAATGTTGCTTCTAAACAACATCAAAAACGTTGAAACGTCAAGCTCTGCTTAGGAGTTATCTAAACTACCGATTATTTTTTTGTGTAAATTTTAATGACGGAAAGATTTAGCTGCCGGTATAATTATCATTGAGTGTAAAATTTTCAAGTTTTATGAAAATGAAAAATCTTGAAATTTGATTTCTTCCATAATCAGCTCTGGGTTAGAAAGGGTTAAGACTAAATTTATTCCCATGATTTCAGCCCCATTCAGAACAATTTAACCCTTTGAGTCATAAGTAAATTTGGACATTGCAATATTTCCACTGAGAAACTCATTGTCAGTGGAAATATTGCTATGTCCAATTTGACTTATATTAAGGACTTCCACCACATCGAGCCTAACATGATACAAGACCTTCTGTAATAAATCATATCCATTAAAATGGACATTAATTTTAAGGAATTTTTACCTCCCAATGTGCACCCTTGTTCAAAATTATGGACAAAGATCATAACAATTAGTAAGCAAATAATATCCAACCTTTATGGCAGTGTTCATGGCACCATAATTAACATTATATAGGAAAAACAATAGGAAAAAAATCTGACTGAAAAGCTAAACTAGGCGTAACTTTGCTGGTAATGAAAAAGAGAAATTAATGAACAACTCGTATAGCTATACTCACAGCACAAACCGCATACCAATAGTTACATTGATTTTAAAGGACCAACTACAGTATTACTACATCTTGATAGAAGAAACTTTCTGCTTCGCTTCTGGTTAACTTCCAGAAAAAACTTAGAGCTTTTCTCAACTAAAGACACTGTTACACCATTTAAAGTTACTGTGAACCAATAGGCGTTCATTTATATTTCAACTTCATAAAAACGCCAAAACAAGTTAATTCATTCTGAACAAGGCTTTAAAATAGACAATCTGTTTTCCTTTTCAGACGAACAAAATAGATATTTTACAAATTTATAGAGACGACGGTTTTTATTTGCACGACCATAAAATTGAATTGCACTTGAAACAATAAAAAATAATCGTGCATGAAATATGTGCGCGAAAAAAAACAACAGGCGAAGTAACTTACAGACTGAGTTTTACATTTGTATTTTAAGAAGACTAAACCATATGCTGGTTGGGAATTCGCATTGGGTTCAACAGGGATTGTAGCCACATCCAATACGTGGTCATTGTATTCTACATGATGATTTTCCAAAATAATTTCCGGATTTCAAAGTTTTAATGGGTTAATAGACACCTTGGCTGAAGCATGATGAATAAAAATGTGGTTTTGGAGAGTTGAGGATAGAAAATACATTCATAAATTTTTAATAACATATTTACAAGCCATAAACCTCGCTAATTTAGGACTCAAGCCCTCTTTTACAATTAATTGAGGTGGCCAGTCACAAAAATACACGCCCTGGTGGTGCAAAACCGGAAAAGTGACTTCTGAGCCAGCGGAAGAGAAGTTGAGGAGGTAGGTTCCCGACTGACCATTTTGAAACAAATACATACTTTTCGTGCACCTCAGTTGAAATATTACTACCCATCACTGACGGAATTCTTCGAGGCAAAAAGAATAATAAACATAAAGAGAATTAGGATTATTCAATGCAAATATATTTAAGGTCTTCCAGATGTATGAGTCGACCGTGCGTCATTTTTATGTAATTAAGGTAATTTCACTTTAATTAATGCATTATGTAATTTATAACAGAAAAAGAAGTCCGATGACCAGCCAAATTTTTTTTGTTTTACCGCGTTTTCTAAGATAAAACATTCTTTACATCGATTTGTAGTAGAAAAAGAAACACTTATTTTAGCAGTTCAACATTTTGACATATCAACAAATGTGACATTACAAATGCTAAAAATTAACTAATGATACAAAAAATTATTTTAGCAGTCATTAAAAAATTTAACGTATGTAAACATCAGTTTCACTATATGAATGAAATATATAACATATACAATCTTATAGGCCACATCTTGAGACATGATGGCCTGATGAAGACAATCGTCGAAGGACAGGTGGAAGGCAAGAATGGAAAAGGAAGACCTCGAACAAAATATATGGAACAAGTAAAGAGAGATGTAAAAGAGAAGAAATACGTAGGAGTGAAAAGATTAGCTGATAGGAGAACTGAGTGGAGAGCTGCGTCAAACCAATCCTAGGATTGTTGACCAGTGATGATGATATAAGATATATGAATAATATGAACATAGTAATCCGTATTTTCGAGAAACCAATATGCAACAAAAAGCCAATACTCGGCGATTGCCAGTCAACGAGAGATAATTAGGAGAACATATTTTGAAACGCACGTGAAAATTGAAAGTGACGTACACTTCCTTCGGCACCGTGGCCGCGTGCGCAGTGTGAGTGCGAGCGAGCTGACCAGCGTGTCTCATTGGAAAGCGCGCGATGACGGATCAGAGGCGATAGCGCAATGGCCTCTCGCCTGCTTACACATCCACCCACACCCCCCACCCCCGACGAGCGCGCCAACTTTCCCCCGTCGGCATGCGAAAGCCCCCACAAGAAACAATACGTTTCGCAACGCGATGGGAGAGAGATACGAACCCCGTCCGGTGCGCTTTCGAGGGCCCGATGCAACCCCAGTCGCGTGGGGGGACTGGATCTGCCCGCTCGTGAACGGAGAATGGGAAGAGCATGGACCCAAGAGGAAGAGTTGAGAAAGCGCCAGATCAGCAGCGGTGAGGGTTATAAAGAGCCATTTTTATCAAAGTATTCTACCGACTGAGGTAGGTTCCCAAGTAGTACTTCAGAAGAATTCCGGGAGCCTCCCCTTACATCATGCACTTCCCTCTTAAATTCAAAACAAGGCCTACTCCCTTCCATTCTATCTAAAAATCCTATTCTTTTCCTTCCTCTCCCTCGTTTACCTAACATTCTACCCTCTAACACACTTTTCTTCTCCCTGCTAAGTACTCGCTCCATCCTTACCGTCTGTCTCCTCCGTATCTCATGTAAAAGCTGCCTTTCCTCACCCACCAAGTCCAGCACTCCGTCGTTCCTCCTCCTCTCCGTCCACTTCACCCTCTCCATTCTTCTCCATACTCACATCTCGAATGCCTCCAGTCATCTCTCGTCCTCCTTCCTGAGTGTCCACGTTTTCGCATCGTGGAGAGCTACACTCCAGGTCACTCTCTTCAATAACTTTTTCTTTTGATACTTAGCGAACCTCTTACATAGCGAACCTCTCAGAAGCTCCTTCCTGTTCATGAACGCCTCCTATGCTAATGCAATTCTCTTCCTGATGTAAAAAGAGGCATAGGAAGGGTATATTGGAAGAATGCGAGCGATTTATCGAAGGCTACGGCGTCAAAAAAGTATGCATGGTCAAATACTGTATTACGCATCCAATGTTAAGTAATGAAATTTCCTGGGGAACAATTTCTCTGAAGAATCTTGTCTCGGGTTTTCAATGAGGTGAAGCTCACGTTTCGATACTCGGGTACCTTCTTCGGCGCAGACGAATGAAGCACTCATCGTGTATTCACTCAGGGTAATTTACTTAGAAAAAAAAACGATGGAAATATTTTTCATTAAATTTTATTTTTAAAATATTAAATTTAATATTATAAATACGTGAACTGAAGTCTCAACAAGTTTTAGTTCTTCAGGCAGATTCCCCAAAAAAACCGATTTATTAGTACAAGTAATAAAATGAAAGGAATCATTTAAATGTAGAAAAAAATGTCAGGGTAGATAAATAGATCATTAGCCTTGAAACAGTCATTTTAGTGTTGTGTCAAAATTAAAACTTGAAACACATCGATGAGAAAAACTATCGATGACAGAAATAACAGCAGACGTCAAAAAAGTTAAAAAGAAAATCACGAGGGAATACTTAATCAAATACACATGTACATACATATACATTTTCCTAATTCTGAAAAATATAGGCCAAGCAAGTATGAAAGAACAATATGGGCACGCAGAGCAAAAGCTAAATTATTCATTTTTATGATTCATCATATTTCATGATGGATCATAAAATTTTAGGCGATAAGGAATTAAGACGGCAAACAATGTTCCTTACTTTATAAATAATTTATTGGTGACTTTTGAAACTTAGCGACTTCAGCATGCATGCTCATTTCTAACATTTGCCGAGGTGGACAGTCACAAACATCTGTTTCCTGGTGGAGAACAATGCCCCCGGTCGGGATTCGAAACCGAGATTTCTAGGTCAGCAGACGAAGACTTTCCCGAACCAAGACGCCACCGAGGCCGGCTTTAAGGAAAGGGCGATTGGAAGAAGGCTGTAAAACCAGTAGAAGAAGCTTATGCCACTGTATTACAAAACGTGTTTGCGCATGCGAGGTATTCCACATCCATCACAACAAATCCACTTTTACTGCGCCAATTCACTTTCGACGAAAATATATGACGAGGGAAAGAAGGACGTACCAGCGAAAGGAAAAAGGGAAAGTATAAGAAAGCATTTGAGAGCCAGAAGTATAGAGGAGAGGGACGGCGACGAGGGCTTCGTATTCTTGGAAACGGTGAGGGACCGACGCAGCAGGGTTGGGGGGGGGGGGAGGGGGTTACTGGTGGGTTTGGACAGGGGTCATTTGGTCCTCTCTTTCCTCCGGCCGACACGACGGACCCCAAACAATGGGGGCCGGACAAAAGGTCAGCCTTGGCGTTTAAAACACCGTCCCTTCGAATCGCCGAAGAGAACATGCGCCCCTTGGGTTGGTATGGGAGCGCCCTGGAATGTTCAACCCCATCCTCGCCCACGCTAAGATTCCCAATAAGCGCAAAAACTCGGGAAACAAGGAAAATCCGAAGTCTACTCTCAAACGGAGGGTGCGGGAAAGAACTGGTTTCGCTTCTGCGAAAATCGGCCGAGATCGAAAGGGAAATCTCCCAAATCACGTAACACTTACTTAACCACAAATCCGTGATAGGGAAGGCTACTGACTGGCTGACTCAGTGAGTGACATTGCTCGCATTAACACACTTATTTGATATGAGGGAAGCTTTATTTGCCACTGTAAATGCAGCCACTAATAAGGAGGCGTACATATGGCTTTGAATTGAATACGTAAACATTAAAGGTTCAAGGCTTTAATATACTTATCATCTGCTGTTGCTATACAGTAATATAATCTTGTATGATATTGGGCACGATATGGTGGAAGTTCTTAATACTATTAAAATAAGACATTGCAATATAAACTCAGTGGAAATATTACAATGTCTAATTTTTTATAACAATCATTCAGGCCTTACCGTCTCCGTCAAATAACGCAATTCTAATCACCCCCATGATAACGAACACTGTACATTGGATAATTCTGCCAATGACATTTTTTCACAAAGCTATTTCGAGGGAATAATAGATGGCCAATGAATTAAAGACTCAGGGAAAAGGATATAGGTTAGCGAATAGAATATAAGTTAAAAGTTTAAATATACTTACTGTCGCCACTTCTCATGCAGTAACAAAAGAATTTAGTTCCTACAACGTTTGAGACAACCAGAAGCTCGACTTGTCGGTGTTTATCGATTATTTGGTACAGTTATGGCGTACAATATCACGAATTAATATTAATTCTTCAGTAGTGATAAGATATATACCCTGGATTAGCTTTAGGCTTCGTTTGCGTTGTTTTTAATATCAATTTTTAATTTTATTTGGGGAGCAGGGATACAATATAAAAATATCACTGAATTCGAAATTGCGTGGTTCCATTGTTTACCTAAGTTTCGCATGCTGTGCAGCCACGATTAACACTCTTCATATTTTTGCATTTAAGATGTTTCAATACTGGGGTAGTAGAAAATTAAATGTAAAAAAATACCGTTAAATACAAAATTAAGTTATTTCATTGTTTACCCAGCTTTCGACTGCTGTGGAGCCATGTTGTACACTCTGCCTATTTTACGGTTAACTTGTAGTAATATTGGGAGAGAAGGTATATAATACGAGGGTCGTTCAATAAGTAATTCCACACACTTTTTTTTAAAGTCATTGATATACATAGGTCAATATATTTGTCGGTGCTTCACAATTGATGTTTGCTCTCTGCACTAATGAAGTTTGACACCGTTCCAGCTGATAGCAGAACAGCAGTACAGCGTCAAAATTGCGTCTACATACGACTCACGTTAAAAGCAGCGTGATGTTATTGAATTTTTGTGTGCAGAAAAAGAAATCATGGTGAACATCCATAAACGTTTGTGTGCAGTTTATGACAACGCTGCAGTTGGTTGGAGTGAAGTTGGGCGATGGGTAAAGAATGTTACAGCCTCAGGAGATGCGGAAACAGAGCTCCATGATCAGCCACGCTCGGCATGGAAACGCCTACAAGACTAGAGCTTTTATCACCAGGGAATAATACATGCTCCCCCATAATGTTGGCGCTAGGTCTTAGAACGTAATGGGTACTACGTAGAAAAATAGGGCACGGACAAGACATGTTGATGCTTATTGTCACCAAATTCTGACTCTTTACTATAATTATGTTCTGAGAAAAAAAATAATGCGCATTACTTACTGAACGACCCTCATATAAAAATATCACTCAGTTCAAAATTACGAGACAAAATGACGATCTTTTTAGATGAGATACGGAGGAGACGGAAGGTATGGATGGAGGGATTACTTAGCGGGGAGGGAATGTTGAAAATGGTGTTAGAGGGTAGAATGTTAGGGAAACGAGGGAGGGGAAGGAAAAGAATAGGATTTTTAGATAGATTGAAAGGGAATAGGCGTTACAGTGAACTGAAGAAGACAGTGCTGGAAGGAAACGGAGGCTTCCAGATCACTTTTTTAGTACTCCATGGAAACCTACCTTAATCGGTAGAATACTATAATAAAATTGTTTGCTATGCATTCGGCTAGTATGGAGCCATTTGAGGCACTCTTCTTGGATTCCCTCAAAGGAGGAGGACGAACGGCGGCGGGGGGGAGGGGGGGGGGGTGTGTAGAGGGAAAATAAGAAGGGGAGTAAACCGCGAAACCCCCTCCTCCGACCATAATAATAATCATCGAGAACTGAAATCTCCCCCGCCACCTTCGAACGTCGCGGCCGCGGCCTCCCCACCCACTTGGGCGACTGCCAAGGGGCTATGAGATTGCTCCAACTAATGCGCGTCTCGTTAGAGCTAAGGAGCGTTGTCGGCATCCCCCGCGATTCCCACACTCTCCAGAATCAACCGCTAAACGATGAGAGAGAGATGAAGGCGGGAGGAGCTCAACAAAGCGAGCGATTATAGCTGCTATAGCCGCTTTCGCCCCCTCGTCCACAATTAACGGATCGACGCTGCTTCGCCGGCGGACGGGGAAAGACACCGTCTGGAAGCTAAAGCGGCGGAGGGATTTGCGGTTGATCAAAAACCAGTACGGAGGGCAATCTCGGGACGGATAGAAATTGGGGATAACCGGTGCTGTGACTTTACAACATGCAGCAGGAGGGAGGGAGGGAGGGGTAGCATACTCCATTGCTGGAGGAATACGGCTCAGAATAGATGTGAAGAAAGCGCAATGGTTGGAGGAGTGGGACCTTGCCCACAAGATGGAACTCCTTAATGACTAGCACGAAATAATACGACTTTTCCAGCGGCAACTTTGTTACTAACGAAAGTTCCATTTAGTATACATACATCAGAAAAGCTACTAGCAAAGTTTTATTCTTTCATCATAGAGTGATGAGGAAAGCGCTTAGTGAGCCTGAAAAATATTTTCAAAGTAGAATGGGTAATATGCATCGATTACTGAAACATGTGATTTCTAAATAATTCTTATGCTGTTAAGAGGAAATAAGACGAGAATTAAAGCCTTAAAAATAGACACGATTCCAAATTTTAATAACCATCCTTCGTCGCAAACCAGAGCCCTATTAACAAAAGTCTTCTACCTTTTATGGTGCATTTATATTTACCCCACATAGAAATTCCCACTTTAATTCGCAATTAGGCCAATTTGCTTGAATTCTATCCATAAGTCAAATTCTCTTCCTTCCTCTTTACCTTAAGTTCTTCTCTTTAGTAAGGTTTTCACTAGGCCTTACCGTTCTAGTACTAGCTTCATCTAGTCGCTGTCCTTCCCGTACTTAAACTTGATAAGTAACTCACCGTATTGAAATAAGTACAAGGTTGCACCTATCCACAATTATTTACGTACCACCACCTGCAAGTTGAACTATTAATGCCATAACACCGCCTCAATAAATAAATAAAACTATTACTTGACTAACACTGCCTCAATAAGTAAGGACAACAACAACTACGACAGTAACACCGCCTCAATAAGTGAGTAGAACTACTTCTACACTAACACCGCCTCAACTCAAACAATGCCGTCAACAAAAAAGCCAATAAGGGAACTTTCGTATCGGGAGTATCTCGTGAGTTCGGTGATTTTCTTTTCCAATCTTTGCCAGGGGCCAAAAATCGCCCTTACACTATCCTTACTCAAAGGGACACGCACCGTTTTTCCTGGGGTACAACACGAGTCACTCGCTTTCCGACCGCGACAGGCTCGACTAAAACCTAAGCGCGGGCTTCCTCGCAGACACCTACTAGTAAGTAAGGTTTCACTTCGTCGGCGGAGGCGGCGACTGCGCCCTCTTGCGCTACATTTGATCGCACGCATGAATGAGAGTTTCCGAGGGGAGACCGTGGGAATTCCGGCAAACTTTCGCCTCCGCCGCTGCAAACGTGCTGGGCCGATATTATAGCGAAATTGGTCGTTAATCAGAACTTCACCTCACTGGGGCAACCGCATCCGCGTATTTCGCCGAAATAATTTTCGGAAGAAATTATTCCTCCGAAGGAAATCCGAGATGAAGAAATAGGTTAAGGGAGTCACGTAGGCAGACATATACCTCGTGATTAATTAATTATTACACTTCCGGATAGACTGGTTTTCATTTTTCACTTAATTTTGGTCAATTGGTTAAAATGTTTACGCTTGATTGGCTAAGTATAACGAGTTTGTTGGAAAAAGGAACGTTAAAGAAAGTAAAAGGAGAATGGATCCTAGGTGGACACAAAAAACTAACGACCAGCTTTCAGCGGTTAAATATTGCCGCGTAATCCATAGAGAGCGGCCTGAAACGGAACAGTGGATCTATCCGTACCACCCACTTTGTCAAGCATTCAACAAAGGAAAGGCTTCTTCATCAAACAGCACGAACAGAAATACCATTTTTTTTAATAATAACGCGAAAAAATCTTCCCATCGGCTACGTATTCATATTTTGCAGTAAAAAAAACAGCTAAAGAGCCCCACAAACAAAAATGAAAGCGATGGTTATTATCATACATGAATTTAGAAAAAATATTAAAGAGGATATTTAAAAAAAAGACGACCACAAAGCACCGATACCATTAATTTGGATGAAATTAAGGTAATTAATATGAGGAAATACAAAACATAAAGTTGAACAATTAACGAGTCTCAAATAGCATCAATAAAACGATAGTTATGAGAAATGCTAACGTAAGTGAAATAAGGACATAAATTCTTTTGAAAAAATTCTCAGAATTCACAAAGAATAAAACTTTTCGGCAATTAGATTCTGATGAAATATTAGGAACTAATAATATGCGACACAAATAGCAAGGTACAACAAGACAATGAAAACATTGTATTTCCAAGACAAGCCGAAATGAAAATGTGAAGAAATGGCAAAAATGTAACAATTTTTGGAAACCAACCATATTCTTGTCATTCACGACTCCACAATGCCGATCAAAGATGATATTAAGGAGACGCATCACCCTATCTCGGCCGATCTTTATTCATGATTTATTCCTCGTTTAAAACTTACGCAGTCACCTTGAAATTTTTATGACGTGCATAATTCACCCTGGTTAAAATTAACGAGTATCGTAGACATAAAAATTTTACTCTACTCCCTTCACGGAGATAAATTTAAGTTCTTGACATACAGGAATGTTGACTCTCTAAATATTTTGGTGTCATTTCACAAACATCATGAAACCACACATTACATAAAAACAGTTATATAATTCGTTTTCATAATTTTGAAAGTTAAATTCATAGTTGTTTACACACAGAAATTACAACATTTAATATATCGCCAAATTAAGTGTCAGAAATTTGATGACACAGGGCATTGTTGTCCATAGCACATGACTCGACGATAGTCGCTACAAGGGAAAAAAGTTTCCCAATGAACGACTATCCGCAGCTACGTGCCTGTAAACATGTAATTCCAAGATGTTAGACTAAGTTAAAAACGAGCAATAGATCACAAAAAAATTACGACCGGTCGAGTGCACGTGACGAGTCGTCCACAAAGAAAAAAATGAAATTGAGAGAGTGAAGAAAACAACACACGATTGAATTCCAACGCTTAGGGAAGTCGTAACTCACGCCCGTGACTCTCCGTGAGCAATGGTCTCCTTGGAGAGCGAAAGACAACCTCTCCTTATCAAAAAGAGCAATGCCCCATGGAGCACAACCCTCTTGCACTTACTCGGGCGAAACCACAGCCTTTCATCGCCTCGCCACGAAAATAACCGTCCATTTGGACAATCGTCGAGAGCCAGAGGTTTCCCAGAAGACCACCACGGGTCAAGAGAGAGCTGCAATTATCGAATGCCATATCGAAAAGCGGAAACAAATAAAAAAGAAACGAATCGCGCTCGGATTTTCCCGAGGGTTGAAAACGGCGACCGATCACGTGATGATACATCCCACGATTTATGTCGAGTCCGTCCGGATCTCGTTACGAAAACAAGGCCCGTCCAGAAGGCGAACAAATTTACAAGTTGGCCCCGCGTCATCGCGAGTTATCAACCTATATTTAAGGTCGAGAGAGGATGGAGGGAGAATGAATCCCATCCTCTCGCGGTGATGCGTTCGGGTTAAGACAGACCGTGGCTGGCGTCGGGGGGCAGGCAGGCGGGCGTGAGGCGGCCGGGGGAGGCCCAGGGCGCGCGCGCCTTCCGTTAGCCGCCGCCTCCGAAGGGTCAGAAGCAAGCAGCGGGGGGGGGGGGGGGGGGCAGAGGAGGAGGTGGGGGTTTAAACACCACCGCGCCCCCGGCAACCCGTCCGTAGAAACAAGGCCCACCGAGCGGCCCTTGCGTCACCGGGCCGGATTGTACGAACGCGCGTGAGAGTGGGCAACTTGCTTGTGGAAAGGAAGAGCGTTTGTTACAGGCCAGAGCGTAGTGGTGCGCGTCAAGGTGTTTGTCGTTCGGAGTGCGATCACACTGTGCTGCCCACACTTTCCATCCAAGCACCAGCGCACCACGACGGATGTAAATCTACATCTACACAATACCCATAATATTATAATTCACAGTGTCCGGCGGTATCTGGTGGAAATGTTTTATATCCATGAGAATAAAATAAAATGGTAAATTTACACACAATTTTATTTACAAAATACCGACCCGGTTTCGACACGAAGTTGGAAAACTTGGAAAATTCAGACACATGCATTATGGAATACATAAGTTATTATGCTACAATAGAAGTCAACTAACCTACTTGTAAGTCCTAGCGGTGACGTTATAGTCTCTTATTGAAACTGGGTCGGTATTTTGTAAATAAAATTGTGTGGAAATTTACCATTTTATTTTTTCTCACTTATAATATTAATTCCTTAATAGCAAGTTCCGATCCTCAGAAATACTGCCTATCTTTACACTCCACATTCCCACCCACTCCTTCCGTAATAACCACCTACTACATCAACCTAAATTCCGTCTTTCTCTCTCTCAGAGATCACTTTTTTACAGACTCCCTACCTCTTTCAATACCATTTCGACTTCTCACCCTTCCCTGGATCTTTCAATGCCCATCAGATCATTCAAGCTGCAAAAAAGCCATATTCTGAATCCCTTTTTTCTTTTTTTATATCCTTTTTATAGTTCTTTTTTAAGCTTATATTTGCTAAAGCTGCAGATTTTATTTTGTCTATTCAATGTAAAGGCCGTTTTGGCTGTTTTTGAATGATTTAATAAATAAATAAATACCCTGCGAGCTACATCTAGGGTGTTTGGCAGGGGTTGATCAATCACCGGCATGTAAGAGGATTTCCACATGCACACCACACGGTCATAAAAATGTTACGCATACTTACAAATTATAATTTAACATTCATGCAAAAGCAAAACTTGTCACCTATGTACTAATGAAGGCAATCTGACAATGAAGCCAGAACATGTTAGGAAAACTTGGAAAATTCAGAAACATGCATTATGGAATACATAATTTATTATGCTACAATAGAAGTCAACTAACCTACTTGTAAGTCCTAGCAGTGCCGTTACAGTCTCTTATTGATAGAGGAAAAAACGACAATCTGTTCTACAGTGTATCTCTCTTATTTTATTTCTATGATCGGTCATGTGATAAATCACAATTTATTTTAAGTTATTTTAAGTATTCTATCGATTACATTAGGTTCGAATGGAGTATTTACGAAGTATTCTGACGGTCTCCACTCCATTTCCCTCTTCAATTCGTAGTAAGGCCTTGTCCCTTTCATTATATCTATCCTATTCTCTTCCTTCCTCTCCATCGTATATCCAACACCCCAGCCTCTAAAACCGTTTCAATATCCCCTACCCACTAAGTACTCGCTCCATCCATACCTGCTGTCAAAATTTCACTAGCTGTTAGCCGAGTATCGGAAGTAGCGAGGCATTGTTTCCTGGTTCTCAAACTTTTTCTTTTCCCCGCATACCCAACATTTTCCTCTTAAACACGCTTTTTAGAATTCGCTCCCAGCTTAACTCCTTGCGTTGTAATGACGAGTCTAGTATGTCATGAACTTTCGACGACAAACCGCGCAATGACGAGTGTATCTCGTCATCGGATTTCCATAATTTTAGCACTATTTAGAGGAACAATATAATTAATTTGAAAGCTTGAAAATGTTAAAACATGCATAGTAAACATAAATAATTCATATTTCATGAAACGTGATGCATTGGAAGTATTAAAATGATTTTATTCGAGTACCGATAGCTGTGTAGCTCTCCATGTTTAATAATCACATTTAATTTAATTTCACAAGTCACAGTTCTACGTTTATTACAAATTACAAAATATCATGTCATTACCTACCATTTAAAAGAGAACCACAGAAAAAAAATAAATAGAGAAAAGGAGCACGATATTCGGAAAATTATTCGAATTGGAAGGGGTTAATACTTCCGTCCAACTCTTCTCTCTCCTCCGAATCTTCTCTAAAATCATTCCTCACCTAGTGTAGGCGATAGACGGATTACCTTGTCCTCAGCTTTTGGCTACTTCGCAGCCACCTAGGGCACTCTTGTTTATGGCTATTTACAATGAGAGGCCACGGAGGATGGGCGGCGAGGATCTCTCCGGTGTGTTTATGGCAGTGTCTGCATCAGGGAGGGGAGGGGACCCCTCTTTCCTCCTACGGCCCCCATCACCTCCGCCGTTGCGAGCGTGGGAGAATGCATCGCCGTGAGATGAGGAGACGGGTTGTTTCGACGCGGAGGGGCGGGAGGAGGGGATGCCGGCAACGAGGTGATGAGTCTTGACCCGCTATGGATTCGTCAGTTGGGAAGGAGAGGGAAGGATGATGAGTGGACGAGGTAGACAGAGCCTCCCAAGGACGGGCACTCGCTGCGGCCTATGCGACGGCCTCCTTCACGCACACATGCCTCATCACCCACTACCAGATGAAGAGGTTACTCCAATGGAAATTAAACGCAGGGCTAGTGTACGGGGGTTGCAATTCCTAGTCATCAGGGACTTCTGAAGAAATAGCTATGTACAGCCAATTCATTAATATATGCCGGCCTCGGTGGCGGCGGGGTAAAGCCCTTTCCAGCCAAACAAGAGGTCGCGGGTTCGAGCCCCTATCCAGGGCATGGCTGTTTGTACGAGTTCATTTGTTACATTTGTTGAAAACCTAGATGCAAACGGTCAATGAGTGCAGTTTTTGGAATTGTGGGAATAAATTAAACACAAATTAATATATAAGTATACAATGCGCCTCATTACGATCAGTTAAGCCGCAGAGTTCCGTCATCATGATACAAATAATTGAACGAAGGGCAATTTCAGACGCAAGGCAATATCCCAGGTTAGGTAATTTCGAACACCACGACGATATTTAATTTAAGATCTAAATGAAGATACGGGAGAAAATAGTCTCCCATACACTTAACCAGCGCATCTGCCCACAGAGTTTCCGCTCTTTTCACTTTTTATGTCAACTTCTACTGACTTTTTATGTATTGTATTTTTGTATATTATATAGAAGCCATAATAGAGCATTTTCAATACATTTGAGATGAAAACACTTCTGAAAAAAAGAGGCAAAGAAGGAGAGTGTGCCTAATACATGCGGATTTTTTTTCTTAATGCCACCGCTGGCACAATGAAAGTAAAGAGAAAAGCAAATAATGATACAATTCGAAGATTCACGCTAAACGCGGGGAAGAAGCGCAGTAAAATTAAACCTTGTTAATTCAGTAAGAAGCAAAAAAGATTTTACAGCAACGATGCAAGTAGTGCGTATGATACATTGCAACATTTCTGATAAGGAACAGCTGAACTCATCGCATATAGTTAAAGTCCTCTCCTAAGGCTGCTGATGAAATAGGAGTATCTTACACAGACAGTGTATCTATGGGTTCTTCCCAAGCAATATCAGTAACCTCGATTCACCAAAAACGAAGTGAGGCAAGGGAATTGGATTAAATACGTCCGTTGAAATGTTAAAAGTAACTTACGAACAAAATCATTTTGGAGGTAATTAAGCTGAATTTTAACAAAAAATATCGTCAGTGTTCGACATTAGTTAAACTGGGAAGTTACAATGTATTCCTCTGTCATTTTGCTGGCCTCTACTTGTTATATCGTGATAGTGAAACTCTGCGGTTGAACTTATTCAGACAAAAAAGCATAAAACAATAACCAGCTATTGCTTCTAATTTCCCTGATTGGAAGGAATTGGGAATTTAGGCCGGAAAGCATTGAACAATACTTACTTTTTGTATATAAGTCGAGCATGCTTTTTGAGTTTAACTACAGCATAAAATATTAGGAATGATACATTAAAGCAGTCAACTGAACTCAATTGACCTTCACTTTGCAGGAATCCCTCGATCAAATGTGTGAATTATGCTTAACGCTCCATAACTTTATACAGCAAACATTTTTATAACGAGATTCCCCGCGATCAAAGCAACACGTGTGATGATAAACTGGAAAATGAAAATAAAATCAAAGCGAATATAAATTCATTTTCTTCTAAAAGAGTGCCACAAACCTACACGGCAGAATTAACGCCAACAGAATAGACACTCAAAATAAATCGTAACAGCCAAATGCCTCAAGTATTTGCACCTCTCTTTAACATTGATCAGATAAGCTCAAGGGATGGAACTGGTTTCCAGCAAGCAGTATCCGGGAAGCTATTTGCAGCGCAAACGTTCTTGTGAAATATAAATCAGGACGCAGATCATAGCTACATATTTTCCCGACGCAGAATGTAATTCCTACGGCAAATTCGTTGTCAAAGAAAAATCGCAACCTAAGCAACAGGGTGAGGCTGAAATAAATCTAAAATTCATTCTACCAACAATTATTCATCTCTTTGTGAATATATGTCATGACAGCTCCCACAAGGCTTCCCGGGTTTCTCGTTTCAGCCATGAATATCTATGCCAATCACAGCTCGAGGTATGACCAAATCGGTATGTTGTATGCATACATCCTCAGACCATTTCCTCGATATCCCTCAATAATGTATGCTTACTTAGAGAGAGCTACAGACAGTACTGCTATTAAGTAAACTGAACTCACGACAGAGAAAGTAAATAACTCATTGTATACTAACAAGCTCCCTAAAGACTAAATGCGAGCATCGTTTCAAATAAGTATTGGTGCACTTAATAGTAGGAAGTAAATAAATTACGAATATCCAACGCGTATTGACGCATTAAAGTTGATGCTGCGTCCTTTGCAGGATGAATGGGGAGGGCAAAGGAGAGCAGGGACTTGAACGCCCGACCGAAACAGGAGGCGGCACCTGGGCGGCGAACTCTGCAAACAGCCCCTCTCGGCCATCACAGCACCAGCAGCCGAGGCGCAGGTGAGAGGGGAGGGGAGGCTGGGGGAGAAACTGCCCCGCTTGTTACGAGCAAGGCCATCGCCTCCTCCTCCTCCGCCCCTAACCTCCCCTCCAGCCCCCGCCCCCTCTCCTCATCCCCCTCGAACCGTCACGGAGACGAGCAAGTTCCTTGGAGCCGCTTCCTCCCGGCAGTCGAGACTCGTTTCCACTGGGAGTAGCCACGCAGTCAACGCGGCTCTCGCCACAGCGACCGTGTGTGTACTTTGTGTGCGAAAGCAAGAGATGAGATCTTGCTAACCGAAAGGTTTTCAGAACGGCACTCAGCCTGAGGTGCGATAGCAATAGGTCCTCAGCAGTTTACACTTGAAGGACTCTGTCTGCGAATAAGGATTAAAGTCTTCAATCTCATCCCTTGTGCCTTCCACTTTGCCGACGCCACGTGTGAATTATTGAAGGTGACTTCCCTTCCTCGTATCGCGGCCTTAGAACGGCTGCGCGGAGAATAACACTAGCCAGCGGTTCATCGGACTCGGCAAAAACCGTTGAATAAGGGAACGGCGGGATGAGAGTTGGGAGGACCGAAGCCAAGTTTAGGGGGGCGGAATGAAATAAAGACGCTTGCGATGCGGAGTATTTTCTCCGAAAATAAAGGGATGATTCACTCTTAGCGAGTATTTGAGGTGAAACTCACGAATGGATACAGTGACATGTGCCTTGGATTAAGTGCGAAGTGATTGTCTCGTCATTTGTGGATTGCAAGACGAAGAAGGGTCGCTTCCCTCCCCGCGTTGACTCCCCGTGCAGAGGTGGAAGCGACGCAAATTGCCCCTTTTTTACCCCGAGTTTATTATTTCCCGCGAGAGTGCAACGGAGGGGGTGTCAGGGGGTGTGTGGGAGTTCCGTGTACTGCAGACGCCGCGCGATGGATGGGGGAGCCGGCGACTTCCCCGCACGCGCACGATGACTCCTCCGCGCCTCTCCCCGCAGCCGGACGCCCAGAGGCCGCCGCTCTCCGCCGCGCGAGACAGCCGCACCCGCCGCGCCCCGCGCGTGTGATGCGCGGGCGAGGCATGACGTCAGGGACCAGGTCGCGACGCCTGCCCCGCGCGCCATGCAACTGAGCCCGCTCACCCTGACGGCGCTCGGCGCCATCTTCGGCGTCCTGGCCGCCTCCTCGCTGAGCACGGCGCTGCGCTACACGGCACCCGATGAGTGCAAGTGGGTGTCTTTGCGCGAGGCGGGCGCGGCGGGCTTCCCGGCCGAGGCCGCGGGGGCGTGGGCCGAGGAGCCGGACGAAGACGCCGAGGGCGAGGAGGAGGGAGACGACGAGGAGGTGTCGCTCTTCTGTCGCCTGCGCACCATCAACTCCGAGCTCGAGAACACCAACTTCTCGGCCATCCAGCCGCGCCACACGGCGGCGCTGCGCCTCGAGTGCTCCGACGCGCTCTTCTTCCAGTCCTCGCTGCGCACCGACTCCTTCCGCGCCCTCTCCTTCCTCCGCACCCTCTCCATCGAGTACTGCAAGCTGGGATCGCTGCCCGCGGGCGCCTTCCGCGGCCTCACCCGCCTCCGACGCCTCACGCTCCGCACCCACAACGCCGACTGGTCCGCTCTCGCGCTCGACGTCGAGCGCGGCGCCTTCTCCGCGTCCGACCTGCCGCGCCTCACCCACCTCGACCTCTCCGAGAACAACCTGTGGTCGCTGCCTCCCGCCGTATTCTGCCCGCTCCCCCTGCTGCGCACGCTCAACCTCACGAGAAACCGGCTGCGCGACGTCACCCCATTCAAGTTCACCGCACCCGAGGGGCAGGCCGCCGCCTCCGCCGCGCTCCTCGACATGCCGCACTGCGGCGCCCGGCTGCAGGTGCTCGACCTCTCCAACAACAGCGTCGAGTCCCTGCCCGCGGGTGCCCTCTCCGGACTCTCACGGCTCCGCGAGTTACGCCTCGAAGGTAACGCCTTGTCCTTTGTCGCGGACGGAGCGTTTCAAGGACTCACGTCATTGGCCGTGCTCAGGCTCTCGCACAACAGACTCTCAAGCCTTCCGCCCGAGTTATTCGCGAGTAGCCGCGACCTGCGCGAAATCCACCTCTCAAACAATTCCGTTTCCGTGCTTGCTCCGGGATTGTTGGCCGGTCTCGAGAGACTACAGCTGCTTGATCTCTCGCAAAATGAACTCACGAGCGAATGGGTCAATGGCGCCACACTGGCTGGGTTGGTGCGGTTGGTCGTTCTCGACATTTCTCACAATCGGCTCGGCCCTCGAATCGATGCTGCCGTGTTTAGGGATCTCTACAGCCTGCAAATCCTTCGCCTATCCGACAACGTCATTGAGGCTCTACCGGAAGCAGCATTTTCCGCCTTAGCCAACCTACACACTTTAGTACTATCGCGAAACAGACTAGTGGCTGTAAGAGCCGCACCGGTAATACCACCCATTGGAATAGGAAGCGTAGGTCCCTCTACACCGGCAAAACCAGAAACCTCCCCATTCTCAGGTTTGAGGGCGCTATCTTTGTTAGCTCTCGATGGAAATTCACTAATGACTTTGGAAGCAGATGCTCTGTCTGACTGCGCCGGACTACTAGACTTGCACATCAATGGAAACAGGCTTCGAGAAATTCCCCCTGGGCTATCAACCACTCTCCCACAATTGCGAACGATTGATTTAGGAGAAAATGCAATTACAGCAATAGACAATACTTCATTCGCCCCAAATGGTCTTCCTCATTTATATGGACTACGCTTAACAGATAATTTAATGGTTGAACTGAGAAGAGGCGCCCTTAAAGCATTGCCTGCACTTAAAATTTTGAATCTTTCAAGAAACAGAATTTCGTACATTGAACCCGGTGCTTTTGATGACAATCAAGCCCTTCAGGCAGTGAGAGTAGATGGAAACGAATTAACTGAAATCACAGGTCTCTTCTCAAAGTTACCTAATTTAATTTGGCTAAACGCATCTGACAACAGGTTAGAATGGTTTGATTATGCCCTAATTCCAACTGGTTTGCAATGGCTAGATATCCATAGTAATTCTATTTCTGAATTAGGAAGTTACTTCGAATCTGAGTCAAAATTAAAACTTACCACCTTAGATGCAAGTAGTAACAAACTTACGGAATTATCAGGTAGTGCAGTCCCCGATTCAGTAGAATTACTTTTCCTTGGTGATAACAGAATAGAGAGAGTTCAGCCGTACGCATTTTTCAGAAAGCCTAATTTGACTCGAGTGGATTTGATGAAAAATAACATCACACACCTAGGCCCTAATTCACTGAGAATATCTGCCGTATCTCATACAAGGTCACTTCCCGAATTTTACATCGGTGGCAATCCCTTCGCTTGCGACTGTACGATGGACTGGCTTCAGAGGGTTAATAATGATGGAATAAGGCTTAGAAACCAACCTAGGGTAATGGATTTGAATAGCATTTACTGCAGATTGGTGCACGGTAGAGGGCGAAAGTTTATGCCCCTAGTAGAGGCCGCCCCCTCCGACTTCCTGTGCCCGTATGAAACTCACTGTTTTGCATTATGTCACTGCTGTGATTTTGACGCCTGTGATTGTGAAATGACTTGCCCCCCTGACTGTATTTGCCACCACGACCAATCGTGGTCCGCAAATGTTGTGGACTGTTCGACAGCTGGATTACTTGGACTGCCCGCGAGAATACCTATGGACGCAACAGAGGTTTACCTCGATGGTAATTCGCTAGGGAAAATAACGAGTCATGCATTCATCGGAAGGAAGCGTTTGCGCTCTCTATTTTTGAATGCGTCAGCAATAGACACAATAGCGAACAGAAGTTTCAATGGCCTCCCAGATTTAAGAATACTGTACTTGCAGGAAAACATCTTGGGAGAGCTCAAGGGCTACGAGTTTGAAGGGTTGCCAGCTTTGCAGGAACTGTATTTACAGGGAAATAGGTTAACATCTGTTTCATCAAATACCTTTGCTCCCCTTCCCGCCCTGCAAATACTTAATCTCGAGCGAAATAGAATAATGTCATACACAGTGTGGACATTGGAGAGCAATACTGCCCTAAGTTCGATACGCCTATCTCATAACCCATGGTCGTGTGACTGTGATTTTCTGACACATTACAGAGAATGGCTTCAGAATGGAGCAGCTGATGCCGTCGAAGACTTGAGTAAAATTCGGTGTTATGCCATGGGAAATAGCTCCAATTTAGAAGGGCAAGCAACAAACATTTCAGTGATAGAAACAGTGACTGGTGACTGGGAGGAGGCCGTATTTAGTGATCCATCAATTACCTCCTTCCTTATTATTCACGATAATAACACGTTGTGTGGACTGTGGGGTCAAAACGGGACGGGTTACTCATCGGGAAATAATTTCCTCACCGAACCACTCATAAGAGATTACCTGCCCCTCCTAATCGCGGCGCTTACAGTGTTTGTGATTGTGACTTTGTTATCCCTCCTCATATTCATATACCGGCTTGAGCTTAGAGTTTGGTTCCACTCTAGGTACGGTGTACGCTTATTCCTCTTCCCCTCCTCCTCATCCTCCATCGGTGCTTCGCAAATGGGGGACAGTGATAAACTTTTCGACGCTTTCATTAGTTATAGTAGCAAGGACGAGGCGTTCGTGGCTCAAGAGCTAGCCCCCACCTTGGAACCAAATTATAAGCTGTGCCTGCACTACAGGGACTTCCCCGTCGGTGGTTACATAACGGACACGATAGTGCAGGCGGTGGAGTCGAGTAAGAGGACGATAATGGTGCTCTCGGAGAACTTCATTCGCTCCGAGTGGTGCCGCTTCGAGTTCAAGTCGGCGCACCACCGGGTGCTCCGCGACCGTCGTCGTCGGCTCATCGTCATCATCCTGGGCGAGGTGCCGCCGGCCCGCGAGCTGGACCCCGACATCCGCCTCTACCTCAAGACCAACACGTACCTGCAGTGGGGGGACAAGCTGTTCTGGGAGAAGCTGCGCTACGCACTGCCCGACGTCCCCAACAACAGGCGGCGCGGCGGCGGCGGCGGAGGTAAGCGGACGGCGGCGAGGCAAAACTCCACGTCCCGCATGCCCCCAGTGCCCAACACCCAAACGCCCCAAAACATACCCGCAGTGTCGATCACGGGGAACCCTCAAAACAGGGCGGTGGCCATCCACATTTGATGCCTCTAGCACAGAGAAATCATTCCGATGGCACATTGACGATTGCTATTAAAAAATACCCCATTTGTGTGATCAAAACTTGTATAAATATGAGCAAAAAGGGGGGGCATTGTAAAGTACTTGATTCAGTAGTGCATCCGTGTGAATATAATTCTTGAGTGATTGGGAGTGAGTGTTGTGGTCAATTGGTATTTTTCTAAGGCACAAGATTATGATGGCTGTCGAAGTGATGCATGATGATGTATACGACTGATTTTTCAAACTATTTTTTTTTTAAATTCACTACTTCGGCAGCTTTTCAAATTCTTTTAATTCCACTATTGTGAGGCTTATGAATGACAGTGGCCACGTTAAAAAGAATAAAAACGATTTTGTGTGCAAACAATTAGAGAAAGAGCTTTGAGTTGCATGTTTGATGATAACTTTAAAGAGTGTGTTGATGTTGTGTGCCTAATGGTGTGTGTTATGTTCCACAGATGTGAGAAAATAATGAGTCAATTAGTCAGCCCCAAGTGATATCGTGAGAAAAAAAAACGCCCCTTTTCGCGAAGTGCAGTGAATCACGCCTGCAGTGTGACGGTGGACGGATTTCCAATCATCTACTTTCAAAACACGAGTGATTGTGGCCGGCTGGCCGGCCTGGACCAATGGCCGGCTAGCTGCGGCCCTGCACCACGGCGCTTGCTGCAGCACCGGGAGACGCGGCTGGAGAGGCACGGCGCCCCCCTGGGAGGACACCGCCGGTTGGCGGGTGTTGTTGTGAAGTGAAGGACGTGAAGGATACACGCGAGAGGTACAGGTTGTGATTTCCGTCGTGGGTTCAACTAGTCGGCGGAGGGAGCTTAAAAAAGTGCATGGATAGGATTGTGGACGGTTTCCAGAGTAATATAATCGCCCCTGTCGCCAAATAATAATAATTTATTGTAAAAAAATTCAAATCCTACGATTACCCTTGTGCTGAATGTTGGAAAATCCTCTAAGAATTCTCCTCTCATCCAATTACTTTTTTGTTCTTGCCAATAGCACGTTCCCATCTCTCTTACGAACACTGAACTATATAAACAATTGACAGTGTGAAAGGAAAACAAACCGTGTCGTGTAGAAGTTCTGTATTGCCTGTACATTAATTTGCTTATCATTCAAATGTAATTGTTTTATGCTTGTCACTATGGTGCTATAACCACTTCATTTCCACTGTCAGAGATCGAACAATTGAAATAAGTGTTCATGTCTTTAAAGTCCTTTCCAATCAAAAGAGTGATCTAACATACAACGCGAGACTGTTACATATATGGAAAAATAAAAGAAATCATGCTACATTAAAAATATATATCTTATCATTTTAATTTAATTACCCAAACAATTAAGGTCTTAAGTAGCTGTCCACTCAAAATTGCATAAATAAATGGTAATATTATTTGCAAACACGGTGAAGGTACTTATCCAAGCATTCGCCTGCCCAGGCAGTAATAGAGCGAGTAAGATTTATCAGATAAGGTTTTCATAAGAGTAGCTTTTAATTTTGAGGTGAAATTTTTGAGCGACATGCATTCTTGATAATGATTGGTAAAATAATTGTTCCACATTTCTCAATCGTTGTTTGGTCTAATCCAATGAGATTAATTCAAGAGGAATCATAAGATCAGAAAACCAAACATTTACAAGAGTTAACTAGCATAGCAAATACAATTGCAAGGAAGATCCTGTGCTTCGAAGTATTGCACTCATTTGGCAAATTTCATTTGCCGTAATAAAAAAAATTTGGGTATCTGGTTTATGTTGCACTAAGGACATATATATTTTTAAAAATTTGGAATTGAATATTGAAAATTGTAGTGCCTGAAGTGCTTCAAGTAATAAATGAAAACAAAACATGCCATTAATACAAACTCGGCTAATATTTTCCATTGCCGCATGAAATACAAAGAATTTCCGAGGAAAAACATTTGCTCAAAGAAAATGTTGCAGAATAATCTCTCATATTCTTTCCTCTGTTTGTTTCAATGTGAGTACATCAACGAAGCACATGGGCATGCCAATATTGAGTCATCACAGAGTAAAATGTACAGTACTTTTGTTTTTACACATACTTAAGACACATTAGCATAGAGTGCTCGTTTAATAGATTGCTTTTAAACTATATTGCGCATGAGAACTTGTACAGGAATATGGTAAGCAAAAGAAGGTGTTCATGCTCTCTGGCAGCGTTCTAATCGAGTTTTCTTACATTCCCATGAATTTCTACAATTATTTACACATTAGAGTGGCAAGACAAGAACTTTGTCGTATAAAATTTATCAATAATTCTCGTAAGACCGTAGATAAAATATAACATAGGTTCCTAAACATTAGATATCATTATATACATGCTTTTAAATGTTACTGCTAAGGTGAATTTAGACATGAGTAAGTAATCTAAAAGAGTTTTGCTGCTCACAGGTTACTCAGTCAATTTTTTAAATACCCGATTCCATTAATAGCTACTTTGGACCGTGGTTTAGTACTACACAAAATTCCATAAAAATCATTCGATAATATTCATAAATTAATCTGGGTAGACTGGCTGATGGTAATGGTCTTATTAATAGCATATTTAAAGGAAATACCAGCAAATGTTTGTCTAATAAACTAGATTTGATATGCCAGATAGAATCTCTAACCACAGACCAAACAAACTGTCTTACTTCAAGAAGCGAGTCAAAAACTAAGTGATTTTACAAAGAGACCAGAGCCAACATGCTTTACGTAATCCACTGTTTAAGATAATAGTGTTCACCGGAAAATCTAACTGTAACTGGCGAATTCAACAGGAACAAACCCTTCTATGAATAATAACACGATTGACGTATTTCCTTCACCAGCAACAGCTTTGTTAATACAGCCACACTCAAAACAGATTCTGGGGAAAATTGTTATCAAAACACAAAAACATAACACAAACACGATACATACGGTGCCACACAAAACACCTATATCATTACCTGGGATGCACAAGCAATTCTTTTTCAACTGAATGTGATTAAGTAGTATATTCCATCAATAGGACTTCCAAAATAACTCGATACACTTAAGAGTCGCAATAAGAATACACCATCATTGTTTATTTATGGCCAGTACAGACTTCAAGTCTAATGTTTGATCGAAGATGTAATAAAAGAAGGAAGAAATAGTTATCATTCATCATTTTGAGCCCAAAAATGTTCACTATCCCCCTAACTAGGAGCATTATCACTTTCTGGACTCAAGCACAGAGTACCAATCTAAGCGAGGCCACCAAAAACCGAAACATCTGAGACAAGGAAACCACAAAAGAAAGACAGGATAGCCATCGGGGATATTTTGGACGCGGATAGGATACTAGGTCCAGGGAACCGCCTCCCTAATGAGTGGGATTAAAGGGAGAGAGAGAGAGAGAGATAGGCGCGGTATTTCACCTAAGATTTGAGGCCACACGAGAAAAAGTAATAAAGACCTGGTTAGGGCCGAGGAGGTTGGGCCGAGGACCAAACAAGAGGGAAGATGTTGTGGGGAGGTTTGGGTGGCAGTGGGGAGAGTGAGTGGAGGTCGACAGACGAGAGGAGGAGCGAAAGGTTGTAGCAAAAGGAAAGGGGGGGGTGCGGGGGAGGCGCTGGTCGGCAGAGGAGGAAGGCCACCGCCAACGATGGGGGTGGGCGGCTATAGTTGTGCGGAGGCTTGAGCATTCGCAGGTAGAAAAGAGTTGGCAAAACGCAGCAGAACACACAGAGGGGACTCCATTAAAGGAGGCCCAAGAACATGGTGGCTTAGAGTTTTATCAGTGAAGATTTCTCGGGTTTTGGACCGGTTAAGGGCCTACATATATCCTTCCAACGTTTCGACGAGCAAGAGAACCCCTGAAGACGATGGGTGAGTGGCTTGTCGCAACGTTGTAAGGAGATATGGAGGATCTCACCCGGCGCAAAACGCGAGAAATCTTCACTGCCATTGTTCGCCGGGAAAGACCGAGTCATTACATCGAGCGTTATATCCGCTGCAGTTCGCGCGCATTTTATTCGGCGGCGACATCGGGCAGCTCTATCAGTATGACTTTCGCCAAAAAACCGTAGTGGAAGTGGTCTCTTTTTGTTGAAAATCGTCTCGCTTACGTTGATACGTGTGGTTTATGTGATTCATTGGCTCAGTTACAAATTACTGCAGGTAATTTCTTCGCGAAAATTGGATATAGATGACTGATAACGCCACAAGTGGCAATTTTGTAATCTGTTTTTTTAATGCGCGCGGATCTACTTCAATTCTGTCGGCGGACTTACGCATCCTCTAATGCAATACTCGTGGAACACACGATGGCGAGTCAGCCGTCCAGCCGGGAGACTTGAACGACCGTCTTGAGTAGCCGCGGCACGGCTGTTCTGGGAAGACACTTTTACGGCACCTCTCTAAATCACCACGGAGGAGCCACCTGCTTTTATTTACTCTCACAAGTGCGAATTGCAGGATGGGGGAAAGTTATCAGCGTTAGATCTGAGTAGGATAAACATTTGGGAGCCGAATTCAGGAAGACCTAAACTTTATTATCAATCAAATAGAATGACCACCGTCGAACCATAGGATTAGATCAGCTTCGTTGGTTAACTCAAGAATATTTCACATTCACTTTGATCTAGATTGTCATCGATTCGAATTTATACGGCAATAAACAATCTATTTGAGGGCATTTATGACTTTAAGTAGGATATTTCTTAGCATATTAAATTTACCAGAATATTCAGTTGACAAAAGCAACTTTAAAATCAGTAGATATTATTTAAATTTAGACACAACGAACTTCGTGGATAACAATATCGTATGTTAAAGTAAGATTAGCGAGGCCTTTTTTATCTTACCATTTAGAATGAACTATAAATTCAAATCCCCCTCATCTCGGTGGCCAGGTCTTGCTTCACGGATGTCTGCAAGCAGCACCTACAAATAAATGACTTTGATCTAGGATTTGATCTCCGAAAGACTTAAATAACGCATGCAAAGGAGGAGATCCGATCAATCATCATCGCTTATAGGCTAACGAAACACTCACTTCCTCGGGTGATGCAGCCCCTAAATGCCAGTCTTGAGGCCTAATCAATCATATAATATTTTACCAAAATCTTTATACAAATACCCGTCGCTTTACCTCATCCCTTCCCCTCCCCCCCCCCCCCAAAAAAAAAGAAACGACACTTTCCGTCGACTTAAGAAAAATTACGAAAGCATCCCTTCACTCAAACATCCAGGCTACGCGAACGCCTTCCTCGGCCGATCCTCTAATCGATCAGCATTTATCTCTCCGGCGAGGTTCCACAACTTTTTTCCTCTTTCCTTTAATCGGAGAGGAAAGCGGTTGAACAGGAGGAAGAGGAGGAGGAAGAATGAATGAGGAAAAGAGGCAAGGAGGGCCCTTTGCTATTTAAGGTTTCTTGGTTAGTTTACTGTTTCTTAAACCACTAATGTTTCTACGTAAAGCGACCCGGGTTTCTAGAAGTAGTCATCACCATCAAGAGTAAATCATTATGTATTTATATTATTATTGTAACCTAGTTACCTAACGGAGGAAGAGATGAATTTATGACATTAAGTAGATTATTCCTTAGCATATTAAATGTACTAGAATATATAGATGGCAAAAGTAATCTTAAATTCAGTAGATATTACTAAAATTTAGCCACAACTAACATCACGGATAAAAATATCATATGTTATAATGTGATTAGCAAGGCCTTTTTACCTTACCATTCAGAATGAACTATAAATTAAATACCCATCATCTCGGTGCCCAGGTCTTGCTTCACGATGTCTGCAAAATAGGGGAAAAGGATGGGTATAGATATTCGCTCATGAGAGTGTTCTCCTGCTTTTAAGTAAGTTTTAAAATTTCTAACTGCTCTCTACAATCTAATTTGCGGCGGCCGTTTAATATTTTTTTAATCCATTTAAAAATCACCCCATGGCAGTTAAATATTATTAAGTGTTTATCGAAATTACTTTTTTCATCTTGCTGTTCCTGTAAGTACTTTAATGTTCTTTCTTCCTGACATCGAAGCTTCTTCCTATCTGCCCCACGTAGACACCATTGAAATCACTAATAAAATTACATAAAATTGAGAATTTTAGCGCTTGAATTCTTAGTTCTCGATAGGTATAGAGACAGGTTTGTGTCACGTGTGTTTGTCTCTCTCTCAATAAGCAGTTTTTAATAGCGAAAAATTCACTCACAATGTTGATAAAAAGGAAGGAATACACGGAGAGTACGCTTATACGCCCATAATAATACTTTTCGTCACCATAGTAACCACTTCAAAGGCGACAATGAAAGCGTAAGGAGATCTTTTGAATTGAATGATATACTTAATGGAGAGCCATATAAAATAAATGACTGATGAATGTGTGGAACATAACTATATGTTAGTGATTTAGCACATGTCCGAGGATTAGCAGCTACTAGTGGTGTAAGTAACAGTTAACTAACCAAGAAACCTTACAATGGAATACCAACACAGTTAAGAATGAATTAGTGAATTTTCCTTCGCTATTTCCCGTGACGTCACGCTCACTCCATTTATGCAAACTCGTCGAAGGAGGGCGTGGGGGTGAGGAGGAAGGTTTGAAAAGAGGCAGAGAGAGAGAGGAGGAGGAGGAGAAGTTGGGGGTTGCCCGTTTGCGTCCGGATGATGGAAATATCGGATGGGAGGGGACTCTTGGTTAACGGACGGGGAAGGGAAGGAAGGCGCACACGCTGAATAGGAGAGGAGGAGACGACTGGCCGCGGGATGAGGGCGATGTATCGAAGGGAGATGATTGGAAGCTGGCGAGTGTGGAAAGGCTGTTCGGCATCGTTAGGCCGTCTGCGCGCCCCAACGAGAAGACGCCCGCGGTCATCCTCAGCGGCATTCCACTCGGCCCGAGAAAAAACAAGCGCTCTCCGAGAGGAGGATAAGCCTCGCTTGTGGGTCAGGGGCTTAGAGAAAACCACAGACGAGAAGGAGGCATCGCCCGCACCCATATTCATACACTGTCGACTTCGTCCAAACTACGTTCATTTTTGTATTGGTTTTGAAACGCAGAAAAGTACGCGGTTTTCATAAACTACATAGACTACTTAGCTTGGCATAACTTGAATTGAAATGATCCACACCTAAACATCATATTTTTAAAATTGATATCTAAACTTAGATGACGCGCCCTTCTTCAGCTATATTCATGACTTAACTCGGCTGAACAAGACTCAGCGCAACGACATGACAACGACCTGTTAACGAATATATTAGCTTGAAAACGTAAAATATCTGACCATGTACCCGATGATACGATAACTGGCGAAGTATTAGTAGTACTCAACATTAAAAGTCCAAGCATTCAAAGTTACTTCGATCGTTATAATGAGAGCAATAAGTTACACAATTTACCAAGCACAGAGAAGCCTGCACATCAATCATGCGATAAGATTCTCGTTTTTAGTACTTTAATATGCGATGTTATACAACTAGTACAGATCAGGGAAGAGATGCTGGCTACTGCGCTAGTACGAAGTGTTTGGTAAGCGGGAAAAGAAAGAAAGTGAATGAAAGTATATGAACAGAATTAATGAGATAGGCCTAGTTGTGAAAGTAAGAAGGAAAGTCAATGCGAGCGGGGGAAAGAACAGGATGAGCTCTAAAAAAGGGGCATAGATCAGCACCAACCAAAGTTCAGATACCTGATGATGATTGAGTAACAACCGAAGCACGTTACTAATGTGTTCAAATAATATTAGTGGCCAGTAAGATATCTTTGTTTATCATTCGATATGAGTTCTAAAAGTGAATCATGTGAGCTTAAACGGTTGGATACTTAAGCAATAGTAATTTTAATTCCTTCACGCAAGTAAGAATTCGGAGTTAGTTGAGATTTCCTCCAACGATAATCAAAAGCATTTCGTTTCAAAGTTCGATCAAAGTTTCGAGCCATGCCACTTTACGATGTAGCGAAGTAGCAGATGTTATTTTCAAATTCTCACCTACGAAGCGGCGCCGAACGCAGTCAAGTTCAGCTCTTAGTGAACGCGGATGAAAGGGCGACCTGCACCCGCGTCCGCTCTCCGGCAGCGGCAACGAGTGAGGAGGTGCCGCGCCGGGAATCCAAGGGGCTATCTGAGCGTTTTGATCGGCCGCTGCCTCTTATTAACGTGGAGAAGGGGATTCGGGCGATGAGATGATGGAGGTGGGCAATAAATAAAATATGTAATGCGGTGCACAAAAAACATGCCGTACGGAATAAGACGATGAAACGGAGCGAAAGAGATAAACATCTTCATTGCGGATGTGCCCACGCTCTCTCTACCTCTCTCTCTATTTTATTCTTTCACTGCCAATGAAAATCGTCTCGGCGTTGCACGAGCAGAATTTTATTCCCGGAATAACCTTTTCTTAAGTGCTTCATCCCGAACGCAGCGTAGCGCGCGAATGCGATGCGATGCAACAATATGATACCGTCGCGACAATTTTATTGTTTCAATTCCGTAAAACCACCGGAAAAAAGGATCAATATTTACTAAAACTCAATGGGAAATGAATATTAAGCTTTTGAATGTGAAACAGAGAATTACGCACTAACCAGTAATACTTTGAGAGTCGATTCGAAGCTCATATTTCTCGAGCACATCCCCTCCGAGAGAATCATAAAACAGGTACAGTTAATTCCGTTTCATAACGTAACTTTCTTTACAGTGGCCGTCTCAAAGTAGATGGCTGGCGTGCGCCAGTTGACTGGAATTCCACACGAGTTCCCTCGGATGAATAGGATATGAGAAATCACAGTAGCTGAAACGTATACTTTCGCCCATTTTAAAGATGTGAAACAGAAGGATATAAGATCTAATCACGCTATGGTACGTGTATCCCTTCGTTTCAAAAATATTCCGCGAACGGTAAGAGCCTAATAAATCATGAAGTAGGAATATTATGTGAATAAAAATTCGCAAAGTATGAAATACGCGATAGGCACCGAAAAAATAACAGAAGAAGATAGAAAGACGTCATTTCAGATGAAAAGACCATCGCCAACAAAGAAAAAAGCATTGTTTCTCAATGTATTTGATAGGATGAGTGGATGATAATTATTCAATTCTTTCACATAAAGTATATACATAGGCATAAAATCGAATCCCTTCAATGGGGGCAAAATTGATACTAAAAATATAAAAATCAATTCTCAAGTGAGTTGTAACGAAATAAATATCTCAAAACGTGCTAACGCAAAACATCTCTTCCGCTGGCGGAAAAAGAACCATTCAATTCCATGAAATGCTAACGCTTTTGAAATCTCTTTTATATGATGATTTAGTCTAAGAAATATCAGAGGCGAAAACTATAATAAATCTAGAACCTTAGGCATATAACATTTTTTTTTTGGCTGGATACTCTATTTCGATGGAGATAAAAAGCTACAGAATTATAAACATACTCAGTTTTCTTGCTTAAAATAACGATATAAAATGAAGCAATTTACAGAAATAAAATGACAACTAAAAAAGTATAATGCCGATTGCAAGAGCAGTTAATGGTGTCGTTAAAGAAAACAAGTATATGGTAGAAAAAGACTCATTCACATCGGCGTTAATCATTTATACTTCCGCAATAATCATTGACCTCTTCCCCCATCAACGGGGACGCTTTCAAATTAACATACATATCAGTCTCCATAGCGAAGATCAACTCGCACGAAAGTACTTGCATGCACCCGTTTATAATATGATGGTATTCAATTTTACCGCACACATTTGATGTATCACGTTTAATTAAAAAACTGTATTATTCAAGGAACATTGAGACGAAGAAAAGAAAAATAAACATGAGGGTCGTTTAACGTCGATTCCCTTCGTTATTCTACTTTCATTTGCGTTTTATTTCTAAAGGTTTGAGAAGTTAATGGAACTAACAGGGGCAGTGTACCGCAATAATAGTGCAATTAAAGAAATAACAACAGAAAGAAAGGCCAATTTAAGAGGAAGTAACTACTCCCATCCATTTTTCTTTTACTAAAAGGCCCAAATAATACTTTAAATCAATAATGGACGAAGAAAGAGTAAGAGAAATAAGAGTGTCTGTAAAGAGTGGAAGAACATTATAAGGCTTGGCGAAACAAAAAACAATGTCAATGGCAACGGCAGCTGGATTTAATTTTGGATGAAACCTTCCACGAAAAACAATTATATTTAAACTTAACTATTGGAAATTATTATAGAACTTAATTTCACTTCATAAATTCTTTTTATTCACAGCCCATTTCATGGGTAATTATGAGTAAATAGCCAAAACATCCGCATTCCGAATTTGCTTCGAATATTTACTTAAAGTTTTCCGGATATTACAACAAAATTATTACAAGTTTTTCTCTTTATTAATCAATTTTACGAAAAAAGAATTGGATTACACAATTAGACATTAGCATCTCTTCCGAACGAGCAGACACCAATCGGATAGAAGAAAGAAAACTGTTGGGTATATGGGATTCCGTAAGCTTCTTGAACATGGATAAATATGATTCGTAGGTATAGTTCACAAGGAAAAAGTTAGGATCGCAGATTGTTCGCAGGTGGGGATCATTATCTCGTTAAACTAAGAGGTTGAAAATTACGAAAAAATAATCACAGGAGGCGGTATTTCCAAACATGTAAATAAGCGATCCCAGGAATTTCGAGGAAATTCTGAAAAACTGTCGTCAATAAAAACGCTGGAGTCTATCAGACCTAATTAATTAGGATTAAAATGGGTATTTTTGACTAATACTATCATTAAAAATCTGGATTTAAAAAAGCGCTGAAACGAAATAACAAATAGCCTTTCATAAAAACGTTCTCAGACTTGTAGAAAGAAGAAAATCGAAAGATATGTTAGGATTTCACCACGTTTGAATGCAGATAATAGAATAAACATATCTCTTATATCCGGAAATAGATAGCGGAAATAAAAAACATTCAATCTTCAATGTAAACTACTTTCAAACTCTGGTAACAAAAGCAGAAATGACTCTTAAAACGGACGAAGTGAAACGGCAAACAGATATTACCGTTCAAAGAGAATGTAGCGAATATAGTTGGAATTATGTCCCACATGGCAGCGGAAATATACGTGAATCACATAATTCAGAATCGCGATTCATTTTTGTTCAATATTTAAATACATATTCTCAGTAAATCCATTAAACATAAAACAGAAAAGCCACTACAAAAAAGAAATACGTACCCTTGAAAAATGTAAACACTATGTTGTACTTCACAATTAGTAATGATGGCGTCGAATCAAACAAAAATGCATTTTTTTCAACGATCACCCCATTGGACTGCGTAATTATAATATGGATAGATGATAATCTCAAACGAGTGAAGAATAGTATATTTCATAAGCGATTTTCTAAACATAAGAAAGAATGATAAATTTAATAACCAATGTGATGTACGAAGTAATAGCGTGATTAGATGGCTGCACATAAAAGCTAAAACGGCGGCAAAAATTACCACAAAACAAGGCAAAAGCCACATCATTAGAGATAAATAAATGAAAATTATATGATTCCGTGGGAATGCTGGCTAAACCGATTGATTGCACTCAGTACAGCTGTAAAATGATTCCATTAACTTTCTAGATGAAAATACCATTTGTAACCGCAGGGCCGATTATTTATACGGTGGAGTATGAGAAATATTTAGTACTTGATGATGATAATACCTCATAAAAAAACCCTCTAACGGGTTAAGAAAAATAGCCTGCAAAAAACTTTGCGGAGTAAATAAAGAGAAGTCCACATGGCGCAGTCAAAATACTATGGGTATATAAAAGCAAGTTTTCTGTGGAATAGTAAGAAAGTTGAAGAGGAAATCTTGCAGAAGTTCACTAAATTTTATGATTGGAATAAATCCTACAATAATCGCAACGGCATTGGGAAAAATCGTCGAAAAAACGAGGTGTACTTAGAAAAAGAATAGCGCAAAATACCTTGTAAAATATTGAGCAGGTGAGCGGAGAAAGTCTCGTGGTTGCACATTTACATCGTTCTTATAGCAGCAAGAAGTCCTTACATACAGAAATACGACCGATAAAAATGTGAAACCATGGTATACCGAGAATATAATGAGTACCAATCATACCTATTTCTTTCAAGGTAATTCAAAGTCAGATATATATCGCTTCTTGCTTTTGCCCATCGTTTGGAGAGGGTCTCATCTTAAAATGCAGAGCCTAGATCATTCACCAAATCTGCTTTCGAAGACTGCGGAGAAATAAAATAGCACCTGGTAACAATGTAGAACCTGATAAAAAAATATAGAAACTAAAAACAGTAAGCAAATGGTGAATGTAATATAATGTAGACACATTCGATGAATTACTGTATTTTCGCTGAACGGGCAAGGGTTTCAAAATATCGTAGAGACACAAGCGTCATTCGGGATGAAAGCCTGATAGGGGATGTCTTAGCTTTAATGTTTGTGAAAAACTCACCCAATATCACTTTTCCCATATTGAAGACAGTATGCCTTACCTGGAGGAAAGAAAGAAAGAAAATGTGATTAGTTCACAATTTTACCACCATCCACTCTGAACTAAATGAAATAACACACGCAGGAAACATATACGTTTGATGACGAAGGGAGAAGAATGGAAATATGACAAAATTGGCCATACCACGACAAATTAATCGGTAATAGATATTTTATTACACCAAGTAGTATATAAGGTATAAAAGTAAAGAAGGGGAAAATCTGACAAGGGCTAAGTTACATTTGATGTTATGATTATTATGCAAGGACATTACAATAGTTGACATAAGATTGACAAACAGAAACAATGCTGTACCAAACTTATCTCTAAAAGTTTTCAATTACGATTATCTGAAATATTGCATCACCGAATTAAAAAATTTGCATGAACACACGAATAGTGAAAGGACCACGCAGACTTTTTTTTATCAATACACTAAAATAGCATGCACATATGATTAATTTCGCGAGGAAATAGCGCTGTAGTCCCATCATTTTTTTAATCGCATGCATACCTCAATAGTCACACCACAAGATTTATTGACATTGCATTTACGAAAAGAACCTTCACTTAAAAAGCACCAAATTGCATTTCTTCGACGCATCATAAACAATGGAAGAAGTAGTCAGTACCGTCCAAAATTTTAAGCTTTGTTTTTTTTACCGCGTAATCTATAAACTATTGTACAAATATAGACTATACAAATCTGACTTGAGGAGACGATACAATAATATGCCATAATTGGAGAAAATCTTGACATTTAATGAAGTATTACCTAAATAAAAATCTTAATGCGGTTCTTAGAAATGTCACACTAATCCCCACGTTCTGATTAAAAGAAATTTATAATTGCCCAATAAACCAGGGACATTAAGAGTATCACAAAAAATCATAGAAATAAAATTGTATTTGCGTCACAATGCAGTCCTGATTTAAAGCGTTCTCAAAGAAGAAACAAAATGAGCGGATGTGGCTGTAAGGCACACTAGGAGAATGCTTAATGCTTGGAAACTTCCGAATGATAGTTATTAAATACATAATCTGCAACATAGATACTGTACTAAAGATTAGAGTAAAGAATGTCAGACAGAAGCAGAAAAATAATACCCCCAATTAATTAACCAAGGAAATTGGCAAGCAGAAACGATTGAATAATAGGAGTAGAAATAATTAAAACTATAAAAAGTCTAAATATTCTATAAATTCTAAATTCCAACAACTTATAGAGAGAGATAAAATGAGTAATTAGAGTGACTCTAAGAGTGGGGAGGTTCTTAATTTTTTCACTTGGTGGAATAAATATGATGTAAATTTCTAATTAGCACATTTAACCTTCGGCAAATTCGCGAAACACAATCCGTACCACATGTTACCTACCTTAGACCAAAGATATTAAGAATGGGGATAGTTAAAGAAGATAATGACTAGGGTAATCAACATTGGTAGCACTAAAAAATTTCATTACTATATATGTGCAGTTAAAGTAGCACCACGTGCAGCCACAAAATTCATGACTTGATACGTCAACTTAACTGGAAACCAACAATTATTTTCACCCCTTTTCTCTTTTTCTAACGGCTACGCACTTCATTCCTCATATTCACATAAATCAATCAATAGGAAAACGAATTCCATCGTTAAATGTTTAATATTAATAGATATTATTTAATTAAAATAATATAAAAATTTAAATTAAACTGCCGAACCCAATCTCTAGGGAAGATTGCTTTTTTGGTTTTAGCTTTAGAGGATTCCATTTAGCCAAACACCGATGGGGATAAAACGCTTCATTCACTAATTCGGGCGAATGAAAATTACCTTTGACCACGCAAATAAAAATGATGTATTAAATTAAATCATGGACACGAAGTAAATACGAAAACTTAGGTGGTATTATAGAATTAAGTAAGCGTATGACTAAATGCTACGATTTTAGCTTAAAATTTACACATTCCTTTCGATTTGTTGCATATAAATGACCTTTTGAGAATTACAAAACCTCAATGCAAGCATCTGAAAGAACGTTTAAACTCAAAGTTTGGAGATATTTGGTACTTTGAACATTTTTCTGATTCATACTTGCATTTCTAGTGAAAACATTAACCTAAAATTGCCTAAGTCCATACATGGGAGATGAAGAAGGAAAGTGGTCAAAACCTAAACATTATAGGAGGATTTTAAACTAAGATATTTACTAACAAGACTCGTAAGATATTTCTCAGTTTACATTTTAAAATAACCGGCGACAGGCAAGATAACCTTGCTCCCTTGATACAATAAATTAACATTGAGAAAATCAACATAGCAGTTATTGGCATCTTATAAAAATTATTATATAATCACACCTTATACACCGGTTTGGATGGAATATTCACGGTAATTGCATATCCGTAAAAATTAGCTAATGCTCGAGTTTTTCATTACCCCTGCGAAGGAATAGTTTTCCAATGACGACACTATTTGCTTCGTGTTGATACTTTGACAACAAGATCAAGACGCTAAAATAATCGAGGCAAAATTCTTATTTTCCTAAGACTGTTCGCGCAGCGGGGAAGAAGATAAATATTTGAATACCTTTATTTAATAGTAATATTTAATAATAACATAGTACTTTTAACAGAAATTTATCAAAATAAAACGCTGAAAGTAAGGCAATGGGAAACTGTAAGTACGTGTAAAAAATATAAAAATTATTTGAAGTTTATATCGAGGCGTTTTCCATCAATTCGAGGAGCACGTTAAGAGGAAAAAACGTAGCATAAAAGAAAATCTTTCAATACCAATTCAAAAACAGAAAAATTAGAACTTTTTCCAGTAAATAAATTTAATAGAATCAATACGACCCTGTTATGCCTCGCCAATTATCAATCAACTAACAAAAAGAAATCGATACAGTTACTAAAAAAGGATTGAACTCGAACTAAATGGTAAGAAAAGACTTACCTTACATTCTTACAGCAGTAGCCGATGAAGAGTTACATGAATATATGACTATGAGGAGTTACGTTGAATATATAACTAATGCGGTGACAAAAATGTATTAATCTTCACTCGTCTATCGTCACTTCCTGAATTTAACTACCGAACGTACTTAATTTTGACAGTCATCTTTCATTGGGTTTGACGTGTCCTAAGGTTTCAATTTTTCTTCGAAGTAATATTGAATCATTGCCAGAGAAATGCAAGTTTGCGAGTTTTTCTGTTTACCAATAATTTATAAATAATCAAAGAGCTCTCTCTGAGATCCCAGGACGTCAAAATTCAGATTTTAAAAAGGTTTCTAATAAAACAAAAGAGTTCAGCAGTAGCAATACAAAAAACAGTAGCAATATTCATTTATTGCGCAACTTTAGATTCATAAGTCGGATAAATAGCCACTTCACGCATTTACGCTTCAATCATAGACGATAAATTCTAGCTAAAGTACAAAAATCAATGTAAGCCTAAGAAATTTTTCAGATGCCTACCTCAAGAATAAGTCGCAAATATCTTAGTTAAAAAAACATATGATTACGTTCGCATGCAGACAACAGAATGGTTCTGAAATTAAGTTAACCCGTACTATCTTCGGACGATTACTAACAGTTTTCAGACTCATACTTAGCACTTATTCATACGACGAGTAGGTTTGTTACAGAAGGTTCTCCCATATATCAGCATTATTTGTCAATATCATCACTTTCTCAATAGTTCCGTCAAATGATAGGTTACGCGGGCGGTTGAATCTTTTATAAAAAGGGTAATATTTTGCGATCCATTTCGTCATTATGAGCCATCATTGAGGAAAAAAAGAAAACAAGACGCGATTGTGTGCATTGAGGGGCCAAATACAATTCATCCATAACAGAAAATTTATGCAAGTATAATAATCAATAAGACCAGCAACACGATTGAAACTGATTTCTAGAAAAATAAAATGGTGGCAACTTTAAAAATTACACTAAGCAACACAAGAATAAATTATAGGAAGACTGGCTTTTTGATAAGTAAGTAAATAAAAAGAGAATAGGACAAAAAGTAACGACAGTATGATTTATAGCACTGCTCTATATTTTCACTAAAAATTATGATGATAAAAGAACAAGTCATATTATATTCAGCTAAATTAAATGGCCATTTCTTTTGTATCAATAGGAGCGTGAATTTTACAACACAGACCCCGGCACAAGCAGGGATAAGATCAACAATGACGGACCGGAATTCCCTGGTGGTGAAATTTGTACCTATATTCAACAGGTAGCAACGCCAAATGTCGAGAAAGAATCAACCTGTAGCTTCGTGCCTCCCTCCGTGTGAGGGAGAAAAAACGCTAAAGAAACCCCAGGCAATGTCAAACGGAAATAGATTCAGGATAACATTGATTAACTATTTTAAATTATACCCAAATGATTTCCACAAGCCCTCGTAGGAAATGCGACATCCATCTTTTAAGCAAATACTTTTGAAGAGTCGAATTTCCTCACGGACAACTCTAATGTTTTCCAAGACGGGTGATCTCGCCGTCCATTATCCGATATTAAAGTGACTCGATAGTCATCTGCCCATGGATTTTCTAGCGTGGCGATAGCGAAAGGGAGTAAATGACCACTTATCTATCAAGTAACGCCCGCAGCAGGGGTCGGCTGGCGATATCCAGGGTAAATATCAAGATTGAGCGGTAATTCTATACATCTCACGTTAGTTTGCCAATCGGAATAAATTATACGAGCTATAGATACATAAACTATCCACACGGTGATATATAACGCACCTGTATTTCTTGAATAACAAAATATTGCCACCTAAGGTATAAATAACAAATAAAGTTAAAATGAAGAGCATATTCGATGAAAATGATTTTTATGTGATGGGATTAATCCATGATGAAAAACACATTAGTCCCGGCAATATTAAATATGATTATAAACAGGTGACTGGAACTTGTTTAATATTCATCCACCTCGACCTAGCATTAATTATATGTACAAATGTATCCATGTGGTAGTTAATAATCGATAACAAACAACAATTAACATGAATATGTTTTCGCAACAGTTAAAAGTTATCCAATGGTTTGATTATTCCCCGTCAATACAAAAATATCTTAGAGACGTCTAAAATAAAGATCATACTATTGAGCATTTAATACTCCCGCGTCTGGGACATTAGTTTACCACTATAGCACCAAACTAATCTTGTTAATCAATTCCAATAAAATAACAGAAAAAGTCTGGAAATCAGTTACACATCAATATTGAAACTAGAAGACCACAATGAATGCACATTTAAACAAGTTACAGAGGGAAATGAAAAATTGCCAAAAGATTAAACTAAAAATGACGACATTAATACAACAACCACACAGAAAAAGGAAAGAATGTGAAGATAAATAAGGCAAAAATGAAATGTAAAATTATCAACATGCATCGGTATTTAGGTTTCAACAGAACAGAACATGAAAGTTACAATTTTACCACTACAGGCTATGGCTAAAGAGGTTATAAGTTACTTCACAAGAAAGTGATAACATAACATAGGAAAGGCGGAAAATTTTCGCAAAACGTTCTTTTAGCGATAATTTAGCCAAGCAATCTACAAACACGGAAGTCTGCATCATCTTTAAAGGGCTACCTTCTCCTCAATAACGGTCCAAGAATTATAAAAAGCTCAGTTTAACACACAGGAATAGACCTAAAATTCTTCGGCTTTTTACGACCTGGTCCTCCGCAATCATGAGAATAGACATCAGCACTATGTGGAGATTTTAAAACTATTAATTCCCTTCCGAGCGGCAAAAAACTACTATCCGGTCTTCGGAGGCAAAAAAAAGAACTCGCAGGGAATAGTGGAGGGCTGCCACAGCCGAACTAGCTACCGAAGACCTTTCAGCAGGACGATGACGGCGAACAATTTGGTCAAAAAATAAGTCTCGTGCCAACATAGTTATAGACCGGAAAAAGTGATTGTTTTTCTACCCAGTGAAGTTAAATCTCTGCCAACGTCGAACCACGATTTCACCATGATATCTCGGTAACATTCATAATATATATTTGTAAAAACTACCATAAAGTAATAAAAAAATTTCCTTCAGCGAAGCAGTATGTATACCCTAAATGCATGTAGCTCAATTGTTAGTCATAGATAAGTACGGGGTGAACTTAACTCAAACCTATGCAAATAACTCCACGAAGAGTTGAAGCACAGTTTGAGATAACCCACCATTTAAGTAAAAAAATGAAAAAAACAACAAGAAAAAAGTAGAAAACATAAATTGATATGGATGATAGGGATTATTAGACGAAGTAAACAACTTTCATTCTTAAATAATCAATCTCGTCCACCCAATTGCAAAGAAAAAGATACTCTTTCAGAAAAAGAATAATCTATATTCTTTCACGAGCTGTAGTTAAAATATGATCTGGTCTGCGGAAAGAAAATTAGAGCTCTTAGGAAAAATAAAACATAAAGAAAAACTTATCATGAGAATCATAAACTCAAACGGACGAATAGAGAGCATAACTCGAACTAGGCCCGAGCCGTATGACAATTTTCGAGGCAAAACTTATTTTTGCCATCATTTACGAAGGCTAAAAGGCTACTGGCTGGCATATCCAGAAGCCGAATATTGCCCGAGTCGCCGCGACCGCTGAATGAGCGAAGTGTGGTCTTCGGGGAAGAGGCGATGTCGGATGTCGGGCGATGGCGGAGGGAATGGCGGGCGATGCGCGGCGATCGGGCCTGGGAGAGCCCGGCACGGCCGCCCTGGCGAAAGGGCCGCGGGGGTAGAGCAGGGATACCGGTGGGAGAGGGAATTCCTCCCCTCCAAGCTAATATTTGAAAAATCGACACATAACGAAGAGAAAATAGTTCTCAAAACTACCAAAATTGCGGCTGCTGTGAGCGTAGTTTGCATCGAGAAGCTTAGTGTATCACATTCTCACGAAAATTTAAAAATATGTGCCTCTGAACGACTCCTGGGTAAAAAAAAAACGTTTTCGATGCTGCGTCATATGGCTATTATAATTAAAAATGCCGAGTGCTCCAATTTTCCCCTTCTATACTTAAAATCTTTGGAGACGACGGAACAGTTAGTGTAGCTCGATTATGAACTCGTGAGCAAAACCTAATTCATAATAATTGAAATATTTAAAAATGCATAATTTGCAAATGAAGGGAATAAAATCTTTTTACGATTTTTATAGCGCTACATTTCATGCTCAATTTAAAAATAAGAACTTAAAAATGCATTCCTATCATAGGCAATTTACCAAACAACGCCTATTTACACGGAACAAAATAAACGAGTATTATTAATTACCGCTTTCGCGGGTCCCTCCGTTTATTTTCCCTCCTCGGTTCGGCATAAGGCATATATATTTTGTGCATACTTTTATTATTCCCATTCTTACGGTGGTAGTTGTCTCAACTCAGGAAAAAATAATGGTTAATGCGAAATTATATGAATATTTTCGGAAACAAATGATGCAGCGTACCATTGCAATAAAAAAGGAAATAAAACTATATTTCGAGTTACTAGCAAATAAATATTGCAGTTGAAGTATTATCATGCTATTCACATGAAAATAGCGCAATTTAGGCCCAAAAACCAGGAGAGAGTATTAAAGTACAAATATAAGAATAGCATTATCAGCATTTTGCCTACTCTGGTTCTGCTTAATGGTTTAAATGGATGTCGTCTATGATGGCTGATTATTTTTAAGAATACCACACGTAAAAAGTATTTGTTTTGAATCGTTAAGTCGAAGCCCCAACCTCCCTAAAATAAAGAAACATAACTATGACGACATCCATACCACTATCACAGTTAAACAATTCTAAGAATAGTTTGACGCAGCATTCTACTGTGTTCCCTCGTGAGCTGATATTTTCACATAAATGCAGCACTTCTCCTTCACATCCTTAGTCACCCTCGCCTCACATTTCGTCTGAGTCCCTTCTTCACCTTCCAAGCTCTCCCCTAGCTCTTTGAGGATTATCTGCAGCAGGCCGTATTTCGGACTATAACACAGAGTTTCACTGGCTAAAAATCATCATCAAGAAGCAATGCGCTTCAACATGAACGTGGATTTTGTGAAACGAATGTTAATTTAACTTTGTATTACATGGACTTCCAATAAGTTATATATGCTTTGCTCAAAGAGTTCAAAATGATCTCCAATGCCCGTAAAATATGGCACACCTCGTCAAACCAAAACCTCCTCAACCAGAATAAACTTCTGTGGTATTTTACGGGATTATTACTTCCCCACCACGGACAACCACAACCACATACCCGGATGGATATCTTAGAAAGGCTGTGGTAGTCCCTGGCGGAGAATAAATATTCCACAAAACTAGAGGAGTTTTTATTTTAATAAAGAAGTTTTTGGTTTGACGAGTGGTGCCAAATTTTACAGCCTTTGGTGTACCTTGAACTGTTGATGCAGGCTTCCGCGGAGTGGTGCAGTAGGCACAGCTTGTCTTCCGGGTTGTCCTCCGCCTCGCTTTCTTTTGGAAATCACAAATATCAGCCAATTCTACGACAACAAGCTCACATAAAAATCGTCAATACACAAGTAAATACACCACGTAAAAAATAATACGTACAGCGATTTTTTATAATAAAAACGAAAATATAAGTTAGTGATGGAAGGATTAATTTATCATGTGCACAGTTCCTTACGGGCTGTTCGGGAATTAAAATTAGAATTCCAATTTTTTCACTAACAGGGCCGACACAACCATCGACTTCACGCGTAAGGCCTAGTTAAAGCAAGGAAATCATCTAAATATTGGCATGAAAAAATATATCGGCAAATATAAATAAGAGAAAACAAAAAACTTATAAAATATCAAAATTGCATAAGGGAAAGTAATTTCCTGTAGTAGATGAAAATAGGAAGCGCGTAAAGCATGGGCTATAAAGAGCGAGAGGCAATGACGAGCGCTTATGATACGAGTTTCACTCGCTGGCATCCGACTTCAGCAAGGTCATGGCTGCAATTTCAACGTGCAGCAATGCAAGAGAGAGCAGCGTAAACACGCGTGCGCCAGTGGCGTCAACGCATACCACCGCGTCGAGGCAACGAGCCAACCCGTCTCGGCCAAGTTTCGCATCCCACGCTCATTACCGCAGGTCAAAGAAAAGTATGGCTTAATTGAAGCACACCCCAACGCAGGAATCTTGAATTGCTATTTTAAAATCAAAACCCACAGTTTGTGTCAACTACTAGCAGTATATTATTCAACGAACAATCAAACGGTAACGGCAGACTTTAATGGAGGCAGGTGTATCTATAAAAATAATTCTCAACAACAACACATTCTTCTTATAATTAGAGATTCTGAAGAAGAGCTTCTATGTTTATCAATGGAGAATAGAAATCTGTAGTTTTATTATAATGTTTTTGATCTATGGCATAAGGAGCTGGGTTTCGTTGGAAGATGGATGTGGAAGTAATGCTTCATTTTCCCTCACAATTATTGTCCAATGGGATTTCATCTATCACCTTTGCAAACTATATTATTCCATCCAAAATGTTCATTCTATTTATTCGAATCTTCCAAGCAAAAAACCTGGTTCAACATTGATTGCAAGATCGCATCTATAAGTAGCCGTAAAAGATAAGATCGCAATAAAATTGCAAAAAATGGCCATTTCAATCACGCCAAATAACATATAATGCAAAATGATGCTAAATTTTTATTTCTGATAAGGTTTTTCCATGCGCACATAAACGTATTATTTCCAATTCCGCCCTAAAACAAACGGAATACTCAAGCTCATAATGATCTCTGGTTTTCTCGTAGTTTCCAAACTCAAACTCCATCTTCATCAGGGCTAATCTCCTTCCAATAGCCTTTTAGTTCAACTTGCGCATTAATCCATTTCGATCAAATAAGTGAGTGATAAAACAATTCCTGTAAAAAAATTCACAAATCCCCCCAGTCTCCGCAGAATAAATCTCTATTTTCATTTCCGCAAACGGCCTATTTTTCTATGATGAGAAAAGCAGATTATGAAGGTAACTACAATGAAGAAATGCAAGTCAGCAATGAGAAATGTTATGAGTGAATTAAGTACTGTAGAATTGATGTCTTAATCAGTTCTCAGGCGACTGAGCAATACTATTCATTCTAACATCAATGATTAAAATTATATGAACCATTAAACCATTGCAAACATATATTTTTTAAATTCAAAGGTTAATTTATTCAGTAATTTAGCATACTACGAAGATCGCATCAACTGCAGAAAATACATCGCAGATAAACGGGGAATTTCTGAAGATATACAACAAACAATGGAGCGTCTTCACCCGGAAACCGAAGATTGAGACCGCCACCTGCTCTAGGATACTACAAACAGTAATTGTCTAGAGGTCAGCCATGACTGGTGCGCTCCGAAACTATTCACCTGGTGGACGAGAGAGAAGACGAGACATAGAAGATAAGGAAGAAATTAGGATTAGCCAACGAAAACATTAACATCAGCGGCTGGTTTAAATTCCCGAATAATTAACTTACGCCAATGGGATAAGCGGCAGGTCATGAAGTTCTGGATACTCAGCAACTGTGTCCCATGAATGATATTAAGGTACCGCATTCAGCCATAAGTAAAAGGACTAAAACCTCGTAAACTATCTCCTAACAACAGAAACAAGAGTGAATCCTACAACTCTATTGCTAAGCATTTTCGGATCGAAATTCGCAAGGGTGTTTATAAATGATTTAACAGGTTTAGCAGACACAGATAGTTTCTGAGCACCCTAAGGTTAGAAGTAATTCAACGAACACAATTAGTTATCTGTTTTTTCAGATAATGTACATAGTTCATTACTTTCATGGCCTAAGGTGTGAAAGAAATAAACTTAGAATAAAATCTTCAAGACAGTCTTGAATTGAATGAATCAAGACAGTCCTAATACCTTTATCACTGATCATAACCCACGGATTTTATAGGACATTAAACAAAAGATAACCGTAAAGATACACGGTAAATTCATCACAAATTAGAGTTTAAAACCATAATAAAACGCAGTTTCGATGGAACGATGGTGAATGAAGCAGAAAGACATAAGTGTATTTGCGTTACAAAAGAATAAAGAAAACTTCCAATGGCTCTTTTGTAAAATTTCGGAAAATCCATCAATAAGTCATTTGCGGAGCAGTAACATTGAAAGCCTAATATTCAAAGTATTTTCAAAAATGTTGTGAATTTCCATACGTTTGCAATCATTAACCACAAAAGATCTCATGAAATAAAATACAACCATGAAGGATTTTTCACTATTTGTGAAAAATATCTAAAACCCGCTGAACAACTCAAAAAGAATCTATATTCTACCCCGTTAGCTGCCTCATTAGGCGTTGACAAGTGGGTTTTTGGACACCAACCGTTTAAAAATAAAAGAGATATGTTCAAACGAAATTACTCCTTGAATTTTTTTAAAGTCCTTCATTGTTCGAGAGAAAAACGAATTCCCAAACCATTCCGTAAGGCAAAATATCTCTCTTAATTTATCGTTTCAGCCGGACCTCGAAATATAGCGAGGTTCGAAGATGATTTTTCCGTGTCGCTCAAAAGATACTTATTCTCAATTGCTCAAGCTGTCTTAGCCTAGAGCGCAGCATCAGAAGGATATTCAACGAGAATTCAAAAGTCACTCCTGAACGATACTGTGTAGATTCCACGCCGGAAGCCGATCTCGCGAGGCAACGAATTACGGTCACGTGCCCAACACCATTACACAGCCACCGTAGAGAAGCCACGGATTACCGTTTTGTGGTCGGCGTCGTAGACAGAGAGAGGCCATGGAATGAGACACATCATTTGTTCCTCATCCTTCGCCGATTGCGGTTCAAGACGGGAGGAAACTTTCGGTGAGGAGTTTTTTTCAGCGGGAATGCGCGCCGGTTCCCTTCGGCAGGAATTCCGACGCGCGGTTCTCCGCGTGGGGAACGAAAAAAGGACCCCGGGCGGCGAGTCCAACCAGCCTCGAACCTTGCAGCGTCTCCAGAGGAAAGCTTGCCGGCGCTGATGCGGAAGAGTGAAAATGGCGGTTCACATTATAATCAAAGTATTCTACCCATTAAGGTAGGTTTCCATGGAGTACTTACGGAGTGTTCCGGAAGCCTCCCCTTCCTTCATGCCTCCGGAAGCTTCCTCCTCAGCAAAATAGCCATCTTACTGTACCGTTTCTGTCGCACCTCGAAATATAGTGAGGTTCGCTCTGAAAGATATTTATATTTATTCTTAATTGCCCAAGCAGGTTTCTAGGTCCTTTTTAGATCAAATGAGAGATAATACAATTACTGTAAAATATTTTCGAAACTGATTTATTCATAGAGCATCCAAGATCATCTAATATAATGATTAATAATTGAAGAACCCTCCTTAGTAAGTGAGAATACAGTCTGTGCCTAGGTCACAGAATCGCAAATTTCAGCAACGGAATAATTTAGCGATGCATGAAATGTTATTCTGCTGTATTTTCAATCCGCATTCATATTCATTGCCAATTATTTCCATAATTCACGATAAGGCCTACTCCCTTTCATTCTATCTAAAAATCCTATCATCTTCCTTTCACTACCTCGTTTACCCAAAATTCAACCCTCTAACACTGTTTTCAACATCCCCTCCCCACTAAGTACTCCCTTCATCCATACCTTCTGTCTCCTCCGTATCTGATCTAAAAGCTGCCTCTCCTCACCCACCACGTCCAGCACTTCGTCGTTCCTCCTCCTCTACGACCACTTCACCCTCTTCATTCTTCTTCACACCCATATCTCGAACGCCTCCATTCTAATCAGCTTCGTTGAAGAAATTAGCAATAAATTATCCGTGCGGTGCACTTAGCGTGTGATTCCAGTCCGAATACGTGAATGTACGGCGTTCAAAGAAAAATAAATTGCTAACATGTGAAATAATTACAATAAACGGGAACATATCAGGAAACTTTGAGGAACGCACATTGTAGCAGTCATATTTTCTCCTTCACTTAGCGTGAAATTCCAGGACCAAAACGTGAATTAACGGAGTTTAAAGAAAAAAAATTGCCAGCTGGTAAAATTAGCGCAAAGATTGGCGCGCGTTTAGGTCGATTTTAAAATTAACTGGTAGATAAGTAAAAATTATAGGTACGCACAGTGTAGCAGTCATTTTTTTGTTCAGTTTGCGCCCGTGTTTTGTTATTTCTACCCCTAAATCGTGGAAGAAGGTACCTCGGCGTGAAAAATAACGAACATGTAATGTAGAATGGAAAAGTCAACACCGGAAAAGACGTCGATGCGAATAAAAAAGAACTCACTTTTAATGTCTCGTGTGCGGACGTTTGCTGTTACAGTTCTTCTGCAGAATGTTATATACTACCCATTACAAACTATTTTTTTCAATAAACGCTCCCAAGCTGTGAAGCGAGTTTTTTCGTAAATCCGATTATATATATACATTCATCTACATCTACATACTACCCCACAAGCCGCCTAAAAGGCGTGTGGCAGGGGGTGTTAGGACACCAGCACATAAAAAGGAAATTCTCTAACGAAGTTACGACTGGCATTCATTAAAGTCCTTAATGATTCGGGGAAAAAACGAATTTCCATATCTATCCGTTCTGCAAAACATCTCTCTTATTTTATCGCTTCTGTCGGACCTGGAAATATAGTGTGGCTCTAATATTATGTTCTCTTTGTCGCTCTTTAAGATATCCATTCTCAATTTTCAAGCAAATCTAAGCCTAGCGCACAGCCTTCGAGTCTCCAGCGGCTCCCAGCCTAATTCGATTATTGTGTTGGTGTTATTGTGAATTACGGAAATGATTGGCAATAAATATTATTTCGAGTTGAAAAATCAGCACAATAACATTTCATATAACTGTGTGATGTAGATGTGATTCAGAGGAGATAGAAAGATCGGTGCACCGAGAACTGAGTGGGGAGGGTATATTAAAAAACAAAGGGAAAATAGGATTTCTAGACAGAATGAATTTCTCACTTCGACGTCACCAACTGCATCACGCGCAAAAATTCTTAGCAATTTGTACACTGCCAGAATCCTCTCGCTTTGACGCGGCTTTGTCGGCCCGAACGCATCGAACAATGCCGGGGCATCTCCGCTCAATTTTTTATCACAATCGTCGGCACCAGATGCAAGGCGGAGGACGGCAGCGCGCTAAGCCAGGGCCGAAAAACACGGCACTGCGAACGGTGGATCGCACCGAGAAGGGGGGAGCTAAGCAGTCAGTAGCGTTTACTGTAACTTATTCGCGTCGTTAGTTGACTTGGTCTGGTTGTTCTGACCGCGAGTCGTTGTCCTGAATGCTTGGGTGTGTTTGAGCGCTTATGATTAAGGCTAGGATGAGTGCTGTATGCATGGTGTGGAATCACCCCGTGCCACACACCTTTGTGGAGGCTTAGACAGTATTTCGTAGATGTAGATTAATTCAACTGCGGCGCTCAGAAGTGATTTTTTTGGCGTGCGCCGGTAACTACGCCAATGGTCTTATTATTATTATTATTATTAGAGTATTCTACCGATTAAGGTAAGTTTCCCTGGAGTGCTTAAGGAGAATTCCGGGAGCCTAACCTTACATCATTCACTTCCCTCTTCAGTGCACAATAAGACCTATTACCTTTCATTCTATCTAAAAATCCTATCCTTTTCCTTCCCCTCCCTCGTTTACCTAACATTCTTCCCTCTAACACTGTTTTCAACATCCCATCCTCGCTAAGTACTCGCTCCATCCATACCTTCTTCCTCCTTCGTATCTCATCTAAAAGCTGCCTCTGCTCACCCACCATGTCCAGCACTCCGTTGTTCCTCCTCCTCTCTGTCCACTTCACCTTCTCCATTCTTTGCCTAATTGCGCTAATTGGCCATAAACGATTTTATATTCAGCTGCAGACGTTAAAAGTGGGTATAACCTTGGTGCTTGCGTCTATTTACCGAATGAGCGTTGGGAAAATCATTAATATTTTCCGCAGATTCGGCATTGGCAGGCCATTAGTTTTCCGGCGTCAGGTATGCCGCAGCGCACAAGTATAACAGGAAGCGGGAAAAGGCAGGCCGAATCGAGCAAATATTGAATTAATACCAATTAATTGTTGGCCCTGATATGTTTCATTACCCAAGAGAGTAGGGCAAGTTATAGGGTTTCCCAACGAGTATATGAGTCGACTTCTTCCGACGCTTCGTAGGCGCAGTCGGCCACCGTCTTCAGGGTGATTCATGAAGGGAGTTTAGGAAAATATTCGCGCAACGGTGGAAAAAATCAATAAACCTTTAGACCCTGTAGGTGACCGGAGGACCTGTCCAAATATCAATTCGCCCGAATATCCAGAGATCTATCGCTCAATTCCCAATGAAGACACAAAAAAACCGTTTTGCGGTCGCATAATTTATGAAACAAACATTTTTAGGTGATTAAGTCGGGATTCACTTTGTGGCACTTACACCAAATTCAATATGAAAATCAGTTTCTTTAAATACACACACTTAAATATTAAACCGACCAGGTTTCAACACAGTGATGCATATATGTGGTAGGCAGAACCCGGTGGTTGAGGCAGTTAAATACGTTAAATGAATAGTTTTATGGGTAAGAGGTTTAATTATTTTTTTCCATATTGGGAACTCGTTTCGAAAGCGTTTCTCTTCGGTTCCGCTCCATTCCTGCCGCACCTCTGCATCCAAACGAGGAGCGGCAAACGCGTCTTCCCCCAATCCATTCCTCCCCAAGGGAGGGGGGCGGTATTTTTCCGCTAATTCCCCCAAACTGCCTCCGGAACTACACCCCCTCCCTCCCCACTCCACCCTCTCTCCGTCCAACGCTGCGAAAGGGAAGCCGAGGAATTTAATCCGACACCGAAATTTATCCACAACACATTTGCGACAAATCACCATCCCACCCACATCGGGACGTCTCCCGGACGAAATGAAACGGCGGCAGGGGAATAAGCCGGGGGGGGGGGGGGGGGGAGAACGAGAGACGGATTCCGTTGGGGGAAAAAAGCCTTAAACATGGCGAAACAATTTGGCATTCCATGTAAAGGAGCACTCTCTTGTGTCTCGCGAAAAAGAAGTCCTAAAGGCCGGTTAGCGAAGGAAAAGAAGAGGTGGGCAGGGAAAACCAAAAGGGTTGGGGGGAGGTGTACATCTCGGATGGCTGCCGCTAATGGGAGGAATTCGGGCCGCAGTGTTGGGGGTTGGGGGTATAGGGCGGTACCCTGTCCCCTTCCCCCCTTTAACCCCACAAACTGCGGACAAGCGCAGCTAAAGCCTGGAATAGCCCATTCTTCTACCTTTCTCTCCGCGCAGCAGAGTAAAAACATGCAAAACAATACCGGAAGCAAGGCGAGGGGAGAGTTTCATTAGAGAAGGCCTGCCAGTGGGCGGAGATAGAGAAAAAGAGGAAGTTGGCAGAAGTGGATTGTCACAGGGATGGTTGGGGGGGTCTACAGGGTGGGGAACACCCCCCCCCCCTCCGGAAATGGAGTTCAGGCGTGCGTCACGACCCGCGGACTCTGACCGCACCTCCTCCGTGAGCACCCCTTGTCGCCCCCTCCACCCACCCCCGCCAGAATGATATACCTGATACACCACACTTCCCAAAACCCGCATTCACATCGCTAGAAGCACAACAGCCTAACCACCTAACTCAATCCAACCGAGAAAAGACACACAAAAATGATCCGTGCCAGCATGAAGCTCGCCGAGTCTGGTTCCATAACATCACTATTACGTATTGAAATGAAAGATACGTAGTTGCACCATTCCAAAATTATTGTACGCGTGCGCTGTGTATCGGCTCACAGAGCCTCATCATGTACCAGATTATGATGTGGGCAGAAAAGCGTCGTAGCGCAACTACCTTTCATTTCAATATGCCGAACTCCCACTATATTGCGCCTGAATCGGTTGAACTCATTACTATTACGAAAGAGATAAGAATGGAGAAGATGAAGTGGACGGAGAGGAGGAGGAACGACGAAGTGCTGAATATGGTGGGTGGAGAGAGGCAGCCTCTAGATGAGATATGAAGGAGACTGACGGTTTGAATGGAGAGTGTACTGAGCAAGGAAGGGTGTTGAAAACAGTGATAGAAGAAATAATGTTGGGTTAGCGAGGCAGGGGAAAGGAGAGAATAGGATCTTAAGATAGAATGTAAGGGAGCGGGTCTTAATGTGCATTGAAAAGAGAGATCGGGCCGATATACCGTCAAGACGCGAGCCTTACAAAGTATTTTACCTTAACCGGTATAGTACTTACTCTAATATACCCTGTAGAACCAATATCCGTCATCTATTTCCTCTTTAAACATTGCAAGCAAAAACTTTTCCTTAGAATCTCTATGGCTGCCATAAAAAGTCACACGAGCAATTAATAATAATCGCCGGACTCAACATTAATACAACCTTCAAAAAAATATGATCGTAAAGGACTGCCAATTTGGTCATTAAAATGATGAAATGGATTTGGATGCAAATAATAAATTTTATTTTACAAAAGTACCAATAAATATTTATTTTTTTAATATAAGAACCAATTTTTTGAAAATATGGTTGATTTCTACACCAAACGAAGCAGAGTGATAGTTCAACTATGTACCTAGCTACGTAATACGCAAATTGAATGTTCACTCCTTCGAAGGGCTACATGACAGTAACTTTAATGATCAAGTGATTGAAATGGTCGATATCATGTGTAACTACATAATAACAGTAAATCAATGAAACTTCAAATATTTTGAACAGTTTCATTACTTTTATGAATAGTGATAAAGAAACAAGATTACAATTTTCATGATCTCTCTCAAGTACCGCTAAATTTTGATGATGATTTATAGCTAATTCCGGGAAATTTATTTACAATAAATTTTGTTGCGTCAACTATTACTCTCATACATATTCATCTACGTACTAATTGCTCTATCAGTCTGTGCCTAGCACGTGGCCTCCGAGTCCCTAGCGGCTCCTAGACTAATTCGTGTAAAATCCCATCACATAAAACGACTGAGGAAGCAAATTTTAATTTTTTACTCGATGGCCAGCTTTATCGGCCATTTTCCCCACCGTTCACCGTCGCGGAAACATCGACCGGAGACGGCGGCAGAGTCGGGCGCGAAGCCCGAGGCCTTCCCCGCACCTGGCACGCACTCCATGCCACGGTGAGTGAGTTCAACTGTAGAGAGCGATGACGGTAGGCTAGCTGAAGATAACCTACCCCAATCCCGGGACGAAGTAATTACGCAATGACCGAGATGAAAACATGGTCATGGGGTACCTAAATCAAACTCATAGATTAAACATTTAAATGAGCATTTTTTTTATCTTTCACGCAACAGATTTAAAATTTTTAAAGACAAATTTTACTATTTGAAGTAACAATATTTTCCATTCCTCTTCAATGCCTCGGTAAAAATATCCAAAACTTTATATTTTGCAACAAAAAAATTATATACAGCGAAGAAGTACTATGTATTCTGTAAAAAATCACAAAAAAATGAATTTAAGACGAAAAAAAAAAACGCGAAAGTCGTCTTTTGCGAAGGAAATCTGCAGTATTTTCGAATCCAACGAAAGGCGAGAAATGAGGAATGTTTGGTAATTGGACGGGAACAGGTGGTGACTTCCAGAGCTTTCAATAACCCTTCTCACGATAAATTTCAGAGTATTCATACCCACCCAGTCACCGATAATCGAACACAAAGCTTATCATGCCCCAAATTTAACCAGGACTGGACGGTAAAAAATATTGCGTGGATCACAGAATAACCTGGTGATGATTACACATCAATACACTTTAGGTGGGATATGATAGGGACCAGGCATGTAGCCAGATGGGGATGCTTCAGCCCCCCCCCCCCCAATCCCAACGTTCCCGAAGTTTTGCATTTGTGGCAACTACCCACAGCAAATCTGCTAAAGAAGTAGATAGTAGAAGTGAAGCCCTATCACAGCCCTACCACTTACTCCAAAGAGACCACTAGCACTAGAGAGAAAACTATCCTCTGACACTCTATTTTTCGATATTGTTACATTTCATAATGTCTTTAAATAACGAAACATGAATTTAAATCTCAGCATTGTGCAAACGAAATAAATAGCTGAATTGATGAAATCTGTGGTTTACCTATGCGTGCAATTGACAATAAAATACCCGTACAGGCAACCCGAATACCCTTAAGCAAATTTCTGACTTGCCTCCCCGATAAGCGCGTGAAGAGGGCCGATACCTCCGTACAACCTCCCCCCCACAGTTTGCACCGGGAGGTACTGTTGAAAAAAAAAAGAAGAACCCCTTCCCGCATATGAGCATACATCTCGTGTCGGCCGACGTCGCTCCTTCCATTAATTCAGCCGTCGCGGTGACAGCACTCATCCCATCCGCCACCACGGAGGTAACGTTTTAAAAGGCATTCTCCCCAGAATACACACACATGTAGTAGGTATACCAGAGTCCAAGGCAAGGAATATGGTACTAAGGCCGGTTTACAGATAAAATTGTCAATAAACTTTGTATGGAGTACTTAGCGAGACATTCCAGCACTCATAGGGTAGAGATGTCTAAATCGGACCGCTTCCCAAATCGCACCATCATCCTAAAAAAACAATGTATTCGATATATACGCAATCTAATGGCTGCATTTGGAACTTCCTGAATAACCAAGTACACCACACTTCAATAGTGGCCACCAGTGTAGTGACAAGTCAAGAGCGTAGGTATTAAGAAAAGAAGTGAGTCTTCTTATATTTCTTTCGTCTTTTTACAAGAATATTGAAAAGAAATAAGTTGTATTTACATAGTTTTAGCTGGATATCATATTTTTAAGTATATTTTGTTTCACTTAGTACTATTAACAGCGTGGTATAATCACGTGTTTAGGCAGGGGAAATGATTTCATACAAAATGGCGGTCGCTCCCAAATCGCACCACGTCTCTCTATAACTGTGCGATGTAAGAAGTCCTAAAAAAGCTGCCGTCAAAAGACTATTCGAAAGCATAAACACTTAAAGAAAAGACTTGTAAGTTTTGTTTCAATTATGAATCGTGAATCGTGGAAGATGATACGTCGGAATGAAAAATAACGCGGATATAAAATTCAATTCAGAAATGAACTCCGCAAAAGATATCGACGCGGATAAGGAACTACTAAACTCAATACCAATACCTTGTATGCGACAGTTTGCTATCAGTTCTTCAGAAGCACGACCGATAGCGTCCATTGCGCGCCATTTATTCCTACGAATGCTCCGACACAGTGACATTTATTCCTGTATCACCGAAAACAGCGGTATTTGGCGTTAACATTGGGGTTTTTATAACATTAAACAAGTAAACATGCACGAACATCCAAGCCGTGGATAAGGGCAACCAAGTCGGGAATCGAACCCGCAACCTTCGGATTGGCAGGTAAGGACCCAGTGGCTTAACTAGGAAAATAATTTGGTGGGGTGGGGGGATGGGACGGCCTCGAGTGGCGACCCCTCTCCACGCAGTTCGGGAACATTTTTGAAAAATGACACGCCTGAAATAACATTTCACATCATTTTGGCACTAAAAATTTGACTTCAGTTATTAAATTTCAAAACTAAACAATAGTTCTTCATTTTTTTTTTCTCCGAGGCTTTGGGGGAAATGGGGGGTATCTATCCCCTCATCCCCCCCATTGTTACGCCACTGTAAGGACCTCCGCTCTGAGGTCGGCTTAAGTTAAAGTTTACCTGGATATCAGACAATTACTTATATCACTTATTTTTTATCAAAGCGCGACCCGGGTTTCAATGAATTATCATCATCTTCAGGCGCAAATTATGATTATTTAAACAAATCATTATTTATAAAAATATATACATAAAAAAACAAATCATAATTTGCGCCCGAAGATGATGATAATTCATTGAAACCCGGGTCGCGCTCTGATAAAAAATAAGTGGTATAAGTAATTGTCAGATACCCAAGAAAACTTATTATGGAATACCGCAAAGTATAACTCAAGAGTTAGTGAATTTTTTCGGCTTAAGTTAACTTTTTCTTAACTTAACGTGAGGTAACTTTGATTTTCAAATTAACTTGAGGTAATTTTGAGTTTTATTTAACGCTAATTTTTCCACAAACTAGCTTTTACTAAGGTGAGGTTGGCGACGCTAGGCGTAGGGAAAGGGGGTGGGAGGTGAGCAGTGATGGTGTTATTGCAACCGGGAACCCGCGATGCATGAAGTCGTCATTGTCTGGGTGGAGGATGAGACATATTACGACGGCACGAAATTGTAACGCTCCGGAAGGATGAATCTAAAGGCAGGAAAGAATTAAGAAGTGATTCCACCCTTCTTGAAGACACAAAGCCACGGACCATGAAACGGTCTTCCACCATCTGAAGAACTCCACCGTAAATACGCGACCAAAATCAAAGAGGGAGTACAAAGTTACAACTTCTCATGAAATTTATTCTCAAAACAAATGCTTTCAAGTTTGGCATCTTCAGATTAAACGAGCGCAATGAAAAATCTTCTTGGGACTACATTCATAGAAAAATTTTACTGGTCATTAGTTAGTTGCTTATGGGGTGGAAAATCAGATTTCGCATTGCAGGCTCCACTTGAAAATAGCATCAATCCAGAAAATTCCATGGCCCTTGAAAAGATACGGTCGCTAAGGGTAACAACGAATTTCAAGCACTAAATAAATTAAAACTATCAGATTTATAATCATGGAAAAATCCAAGCTCTATACTCAGTTTTACGATGGATTTAAGATTTTAAGAATTTAAGATTTAACCGCAAAAGACTACAAACACAGCTAGACATGAACTGCGCTACGATATATATTATTATTATACATTGCTGCAAGTACGCTATTGCCTGGTGGCAGCATTAGATGTACATGAATAACAATTGTGTACGTACCAATTTTCTATCTATCTAATACAAAGTTTAGAAAAAGAATAGATATCCATGGTAAAAATAATACACTAATTCTAATCTCATACAACTAAGAATTTAACATTGTCCCAATAAAACAATTTAAAACAATCCATTAAATACATTAATTCTAGTATAATACAAGTAAAAAATGAACATTGACCCAACTTCACACTCTCCCTTTTAAACTACTACGTAATTAATCAATAGGTATGTGATGCACACTTCTTTCTCAAAATTTAGCTTGGTACGGATCTCATTGATACGACATATGAGCTTAGAAGTGAAAAGATTAAGTTAAAGATAAAGTTAGCATCGGGTGCAAAATTACATGCACCAAAGGATAAAGTTCGCCATGAAAAAAATATTTGACTTAGCCGGGATTCGAACCCGGATCTCCCGATTGCCGGTCAAAAGTGTTAACCAGTTGCACAACAAGCCATTTTCTCAGAGCGATCTTCGGGATGGGTATTAGCGACCGGCTAAGTCAAATATTTTTTCATGGCGAACTTCATCCTTTGGTATATTTAACTTTGCACCCGTGCGCGTGACTGCGTAAAAAGTAACTTTTTTCTGAAGTGCTTTAGTATCGGGAGTATAACGTGGATTATTCAATGAACGTATAGCTTTTTCCACCAGCTTGGGTCAACCGCATCGTCATTTCAATTTAATTAACGCATTCTGACTTCAATTAAATGACGAAAAAAATCGCGCAGTCGAAATCAGAGATGTCACGGCATTTGTAGCCGGGGAGGAAACTAAAGCTTTTACAGAGTGAAATATATTGGGTGAATTTTTTTCGTCATTCCTGCCAGAAAATCCCACCAAGTTAAGTCTCCAATCATTCATTACCTCTATTAAATGACATAATTAACTTTCTCTTAACTCATATTGTGCGTGGTAAGGCGCTCATCATTCATCTTGACCACTATTCTAACACGACACTCATATAATGACAGCTCCTTGTCAAAACAAAATTTGCGGACATCAAAATGTTTTTCCACGAAAATACAACATAAAATGCCCGCCGTTTAACAAGGCCGTTTTACACAGTACACGGAATTGCGCAATCTGACGTACGTGCGAAGGCGCAATCAAAATTGCGTCGTGTAATGCGGTGAATTGCTAGAACACATGCGAGAAGCGTGGATGCGAGACGGCAAAACAGTCCCTGTTCTAATTTCGTTCATGCATTCGCGCAATTTCACGCGATTTTAGAAATAAATGCAGCTCTAACCTGCGCAATTCCGTGCTCCGTGTGAAACGGCCTTTAAAGGCCGAAGGGTGTTATTACTCGTATAACAGCACATTTATAAATATTCCGCGAATAAGTTATTTATTGCGTTTTTTGTCGGAAGGTTCTTAAATCTGGGAGAGAAGGAAGCATGAGGAGCGGCTGAAGAACAAGGAGAGCGCGGTGGTGCCCTCTAGGTGGACGGAGAGACGAGAATTGTTATCAAATAACAATTAAGGGGGTGAAGGGGGAGGGTCTGAGCCGGAGGCTAAGCGATGACGCAGCAGAAAAGACTTCTCCGGTGACTTAACCCAAGGCGCTAATGGCTGGCTGAATGTAACCAGCGCAAGATGAACACGCTGTCAACGCTTAAATGCCAAGCGGAAAAAAAGTCGGAAAAAAACAGTAGAGGGCCGGCCCGGCGCAACGGAAAATTTTGATTAAGGCGGACGGATTAATATTTTAAATTCAGAAGTTTTTTTTTCCCCTAGTTTCCCGGAAGACACAAGTAATTTTGTTTTCGTGAATATGTCTCGCTGGACTGAAAAATGGTCTGAATGCATAGTTGGAACATTTCCCCGGAAATAAGAGTTACTATTTATTGATTGTTCAAAATAAGCTGCGCCTGAGGTGTCTATGGTAGAAAAACCTGAAATGGTCTATCCAAAACAGAGAAACATGAACTCCAGCATGCGATACTATAATACCAATAGATTTCATGCAGATCTCTTCCTCATCTAATGCGCATAACTGATAAGATTCAATGCCCACTGTCGTTTCGACTCCTTTCGTAGAATATTTCTCAATCGGAGTCACATAAGCGACTGCGTTGGGCTAGATTTTAGCGATCAGGAAAAGTCAGGGTGAATACGGTAGGCTCAACACAAGAATATCGGACAACAGCTTTCAAATTCACTTGGTTAAATATTAATTTGGTTAAATGATTATGTTAAAGGTTTATAGTTCGTCTCCACAATAGTATCTTTTATTCCAAGCTCTTGGTAATAATTTGAGTGAAATGCCTGCCTTCTTTTTGCGACCAGATGGCGTCGATGAATTGAATTATCCAACTTTTCGTCTGGGACTAGATTTATATAAATTTTTACTGGCCATGAGTTAGTTGCGTAAGGGGCGGAAAATCAGATTTCGCAATGCAGGCTTTACTTGAAAATAACATCAATCCAGAAAATTCCATGGCCCTTGAAAGGATACGGTCGCTAAGGGTGACAACGAATTTCACGCACCTAATAAATTAAAACTATCAGATTTATAAAAATGGAAAATTTCAAGCTCTATACTCAGTTTTACGATGGATTTAAGATTTTAAGAATTTAAGATCTAACCGCAAAAGACTACAAACACAGCTAGACATGAACTGCGCTACGATACATATAGCTTGGTACGGATCTCATTGATACAAAATATGAGCTTAGAAGTGAAACGATAAAGTCGCAAAATTGAACCGTTTTTCTGCAACAATTGAGAATTTGCATATCTTTGGGCAGAATGATCGAATAGTTATATCTTGAATACATTCAATACAATATCGCAATGTTCACATTACCATCTTCCCAAAGAGTGGAGGCAGTATGAAGGTAACTATCACGTGCACGTCCGAGTCTCCTTGAAAATTACCTGATATTAAGTTACCCCTTTCAAGAGTTCAAAAGAAACACCTCAAAAGATGGGCTAAAACTCGGCGAGGCTCCAGATAGGGCAGCTTAAAACCGCATATTGCCGAGAGAAAACCAATTCAGCAAAACTAACAACGAGGAGATAACGAGCGTAACAGTTTGAGGCGCTCAATACGGCTTCTCTTACGGCGATTAAGAAACCGAATACGTCGAATAGATGTTGAAATATTACGACCCCATAAGGTTAGTGGAACGGCAAAGCGATGGGTGAATGCTGATGAGGAGAGCCAATATAGGAGCGAATTACTATTTGGGAAAAAAATACCACGCAGATCGCAATTAGAGATTGCTAACTCGTATAATACCAATTAATAAATCAAACATTCTCTCATCGCATAGTTCCCACCGCAGTAGAAGGTGACGAAACAGGAAAAAAAACGTTCTTTATTGCGAAACAGCGAGTTAAGAAAGAAAATGGGGCTGACAGATAACATCACGCGGTGAAGGTATTGTATGACCGTATTGACATTACGAAAAAAACACAGCTAATTATAAATTACGAAATGTAACTTGATTGAGGTTAAATTCGCAGCGATCTCGCATCAGACTTTCGCTTGATTGAATCGACACTAACGAATCACGAATATCAGAGTGACTAGAAAGTCGAGGATCGCAGTACGTTCTGATAAGCTGCACAGCATGAGGCAAACTATGAGAATGAGCGGAGTGATATGACTCAGGAGTGAAGGTAAATTGTAGCATCTGATCAGTAAAATTCATTGCATAACAACGCCAGAGAATGTATGAACAGAAATCGGTGAATTAAAAATGCGCGATTAAAAATACTTTCGGACTACAAGAGAAGAATTTCGGCACTGAAGAAAATTCCAACTAAAAACATTTAAAGAGGACAAATCAATTCTTCTCGGCAAGAATTTTTTCACCACTCATTATTTGTTCAAATCTGAGGTTATCAACATGAAACACAGAGGGTATAAAGAGCAGACTAATTTCGATGTTTAACTGCCCCTGAAATAAAAAATAATCCCTATTTTTTACTCTGACTTAAAACCTACACATTCGAGATATATGCTCAATGCTGACAATTATCTACTGCCCAACATCATCATTAGTCAAAAATCGTAAGATTGGTTTGACGCAGCTCTCCATTTCTCTCTCCTATCCGCTAACGTTTTCAAAGCGACGTATTTCTTCTCTTTTACATCCTTTATAATCTGTCCTACATAACTCATTCGCGGCTGTCCCTTGCCCTTCTTTCTCCCCACTTGTCCTTCAACGATAGTCTTCATCAGCCCATCATGCCTCAAAATGTAGCCAACTAAATTGTCCCGTGTTCTGCTTAGGGTTTTTAGGAGGCTTCTCTTTTCTCCCACCTTTCTGGACACTTCTTCGTTACTTACACGGTCAATCCATTTCATCTTCATCATTCTTCGGTAGCACCACATCTACTCACCATGCCAAGAAAATTTCAAGATGATAGTGAACATTTTAGCTAGTAATAATAATAAGAAAGGTATTCACCTGGTTAAGCTAGGTATTCTGCCAGCTAATATTGTTTTGGATGGATGATTTGAGAACTACTCCTGTTGTCTCACCACCTACCATGAACCGCCCTCTTCAGTTCACAATAAGGCCTAGTCCCTATCATACGACCTATCTATAGTATTCTACCGCTCCCTTTTCCCCCTACAGCTAACATTCTTTCCCCTAGGACGGTTTCTAATATCTACTCGCCGCTCAGTCCTCACTCCATCCAAATCATGTCTCCTCCGTGTCTCACCTAGAAGCTTTCTTTTCGCGCCCATCATATATTTATAAAGGCAACAGACAAAGTGAAGTACCTGGGAGTTACGATAACCTCGAACCTCACGTGGATGGTGACTATTTTCAGGTGCTCCAAGGGTTTTTCCCCCCATTAGCTGAGGGAGGTCAAGTAGCGGAGAATGGAAGGGAAAAACATGGTCAATAGTAATAGCATCTTTCCTACTAATGGCAGAAACGATGTACTATTGCTCCCAAATGTCCTTTTTCCCTTTTTTAACCCGTTGCAGCATTTCTGGGTTTTATGCCAATTTTGCCAGCCAATTTTTATGTGGAAAGTGTTTCACTTCATATCTCATGATGGGTCTCCACCTGATTCTTTTATTCTAAGCCCGTGATCTCCACAAAGTATCTGCCTCATCCATCCAATTCATAAAATAATGTAGATGAAGGCTGCTAGGCATTGTTAGCTAAGAAAAGTAAAGCACCACAGAGCACACTTTGATTCGCTGGAGTGGACGAGCGATAACCTTCCACGACAAGGATACCGTTTCATTAAGGCCTTCAAATTAGGCGACGCGTCTCCTCACACGAAATGGGCCGTATCGAAATCTCCCGAGGAACATGGACGAGGTGGCGCGCTCTTACTCGAACTGAGGCGCTCATGAAACCAATTACTCATCATCGCCAATCCGAATGAGACGCACAGGGACGAAACGGCCGAGATATTTTAACGATAAAAGTGCGCTCGGCAAAGAGCGCTCTAGCGGCACGACCGAGCAAGGGAAACGCTTGAAAACCAACAAGCGCAGATAAACATCCCGTGCGGCATACACACACAACAATGGGTCGAACCGTATGACCCTCTGGTGATGTGATTGGCGAGCGGGGCCCTATCTTGGGGCCAAATCGACGTTCGGCAGCGGGGACCACCGGCTGGCTCACCGGGCCCCCTCTCCGCGCAAAGGGACCCCGCGTCAACCCGCCCACCACCAACCACCCTGTATCGCGGCATCTGTTGCCCAATTATCCCCCGCTAGAGTGATGATAAGAGCGGGTTCTTTTCCGAGTGGCCGGCCCCACACAGATAATAGGCGGGCGCCCGCAACTAGGAAAGAAAGGAGAAACGTATACTAACGTTTTATCGGGCCAATCGGCGCTCGTAACCGAGAATTAACCAGCGCACAGGGGGATGAAATGAAAAAAAAAGCTGGTCAAAACTCAAAAAATTGTTTTTTGAGACAGGAAGTTGAAACATTACACAATTTTCGTGCATATACTGATGCAAGTGATGGTGCGGACTGTTTTTCATGAGTTATATTTCTCTAACAAAACGCATGAAGTAAATTTTCACGAATTTCGCAGTAAAAGCTCGTAATGTTTTTTTTTTAGATCAACCATATTCAAGCCAATACAAACTTCTACCTTTTGTAGCCACGAAATGCAAAAAATAAATAAACATTATATGAAAAGGTTTTCGTCATTATTAACCTAACACTCTTACGATCTCATTACTGCATTTTCAACAGTTATGCAACAAAATGGTGGACCCCTGATTTTCGTCGAATTTGTGTGATCACGTAGTAAAATAAAAAAATTTCACCGAATTCAATGGAGATATTAACACCTATACTACGAAAAAGCCAGTACTGTGTGTTTTTATGGGTTTTCTATGAGATGGTTTATAGTCAATCCAATGCAGTGAGCTCGGATTTTGTCTAAAAGTCGAAGTAAAGAGCAGAGAAAACCGTAAAAGCCAATTAAAATATTTGAATATATCGAAATTCCACTATATCACGACAGAATCGGTAGAATTTATATAAACCAAGAGCCACATACAGGGACCGTAATAACATCTTATTCATCAAACAATAGGATAAAAACGATACAATCAGTATTACAATATGAGGTAAGAGGATTAGAATATGAGGCAATGGATTAAGAAAGTAATAACGGGTATGACATAGGAAAAAATAAAGGATTATCTGGTTCAGAGATTAAAGTTGTCAGAGGAAGATATCTAACCACGATGCAGAAGGATTTAAGTACAATACAGAAGTTATAGAGACATGATTATGAGAAAGAGAAATGACTTTCCACATGGTGAAAAGCTACTTGACTCAGGGAAAAACATTCTGCACTTACATCTAAAAGGTAAATACACAAAAGTTATCAGGGAAAGAACACCCTTTTCACTGAAAATTTTAAGAAAAGGAAATCACAATAGAGCACGCATTCACTTTAATAGCTGGAGGCGCTTGGCTCGATTCCACACTTCCGATAAATTGATCGACTTCACACTCCTCTAGGTACAATGCAGTGTGATGTAATTTGCTAAAGAAAGAGTTGAAACACTTCCAACATCATTGAAGCGTGCACGTACACGGCGCTATTTTAAGAACGCCTTCGTAAAGATCACGCAAGTTTACTCTTGACACTGACCTAGGAAAATCAAAACCAATCGTATATATAATGTTTTTGATGAAAGTGCGGAATACGAATCAAATCGTCTGCATCTATTTAAGTGTCAAGGTTCCGCGACGCCAACTCTTCAGCCGTCGAGTATTAGCGCATATCTGTCAAGGCGATCGCCTCTAAACGCCGCCTGTCGCTCGAGAGTAAAATATAGAACGCGAGAACAGACATCATGAAATGCAACGCGATCGCTCGGATTCGCGAGCGTAATGGCGAAGTCGCCACCTATTAGGGAGAGAGCCACGTCCGCTATTATCGCACTTGAGTGAAAATTACCCCTTGGCTGACAGACTAGCAGGGAGCATACCTCTGACATACACTCGACTTCGATCGTTGTGGCCTTGTCCTTCTTTCGTGAGATAGTTGAAACCACAGAGCTAGAAAGTAAACTAAGATAGAACTCCTCTGGCAGAAACTTAGGAGGACGCATCACTCTACCTCAAGAGGTCGTATATCGATTTTTCTATGACATATTAACCGCTATAAAGATTAGTGAAGAGTCTGATCTGGAGTGTAGCGCTTTACGGTGCAGAAACGTGGACACTTAGGAAAGAGGACGAGAGAAGACTCGAGGCATTCGAGATGTGGGTGTGGCGAAGAATGGAGAGGGTGAAGTGGACGGAAAGGAGGAGGAACGACGAAGTGCTGGACATGGTGGGTGAGGTGAGGAGGCAGCTTTTAAAAGAGATAGGGAGGAGGCAGAAGGTATAGTTGGAGCGAGAACTTAGCGGGAATGGAATGTTGAAAACAGTATTAGATGAAAGAATGTTAGGTAAACGAGGGAGGGGAAGGAAAAGAATGGAATTTTTAGACAGAATGAAAGGTAGTAGGTCTTATTGTGCACTGAAGAGGGAAGAGCATGATCTAAGGGGAGGCTCCCGGAATTCTTCTTAATAACTCCATGGAAACCAACCTTAATCGGTAGAATACTATCGGTAGAATCGGTAATAATATTAATCGTTTAAAACCCAACATAGTTTAAAAATTTTCCGGACATATAGGGTCAATCAACATTTTGTCAAGATTTTCTGCATTTCAAGCATAAACTTTTCAGTTTCCGGGAATATACTGAGGTTATGGCTTTAAAACTTATCACGTACCCACGCATTGTTGACGAGCGGGATACATATATATCATCTAAAGTCAAACTGAAGCCGAGTCTGCCATGATGAGAGACGAGAAGTACCTTAGTGGAAAATGGGAAACACCGGAATCAAATTTTCTACACAGATACGCCGGAGGATCAACTCCGTTAAGGATGTTCGCATATGTAAAATGCTTGAACTTGAGATAAACCTTAATATTGACCAATTTATAGTCCACGAATGACGAAAAGTTCACGAAGTGTTGCGCGGGAGGAACGTGTAAGGAGCAATCGCCTTGAAATATTGTGGGTACATACAGTAAACCCTCGTCGGCATTAACTCCGATCTCAAGTATAAAAATTATACTTCTGGAAAGACACCGAGGTAAAGTTTCATAAACAGCAAACGGGAAAATTCTGACTAATTTCTAGTAATTATTATCGGATTCCCTTTTTCTATGGTTTTAGCAAAAAATAAACACTGAAGATGAGGGCAGCCTACTTCGTGAGAACTACGAGTCTCGCAAAACCATGGCCATGATAGGAGTCTGGCAAGCATGCGGTTTCAGGTACGTAAAACCAGTAAGTCACCAATTTTCAATGAAGTTTCAAACAAGTAACTCATCGCAAAAAAGAAACAAAATACCACAAAGAACCTCAATCTCAACCAATCGTTACCAGTAATTGAGGCTAAAATATGGAATATCTTATCACTGTTTATTAAAAAACTAAAATCCACAGCTTAATAGGGTGGTTTCCAATTATTTTTCTATTGCCTAACTCGAAAGATTATTACTACTGGAGTACGTATTTCACGCTTTTAGATTTTTAAATGGCGATATCTATTTTTCGCGATTAAATGAAAAGTGAAAATTTTCTAGCGCGCGAAAACGCGACGCGTAAGTATGAATGTCGGGAAATCTCTCCGTGTGATGTATTTCTGGTTCCCGCTGCCACCTTGTGAGGTGACCTTGAGGCGAGTTGAACGCTGATACGACGCAGGCTGCTAGCGGGTAGCTGAGTACCCTGCTGGCTGGTAGCGCTTGGCTTAAATAAGGATTATTAATACCTTATCAAATGAAGAAAACTTTCCGACCTTAGCCAGTTTTAATAAGTGATTATTAAGACATGTTTCCCTGAGCTCTGCGCCTCATGCATGCATTGGTAACCTCAGACGACGTATAACTCCTATCTTCTCGTATAGAAACTAGGTCCCTGTGACGTCACGTGGAGTGGCATCTCATGGGCGCCAATCTGGCCCTTTTCAAATGAGGATAAAAATGGACCATTGCCATTCGTCTAAACCGGTATTTCTAAAACGAAATAATTTGTATATTATGAATACAGTAATGGTGGGTAGCGAATCGCAATCAATGACTTTCGTTTTCTTTGATGAAGGAAACTACCCTATTAAAAAAGAAGCTACCCAGCCTACTCCATGAAAAGACCTGGCAGTTCCATGTGTAAATACTCTTGCAGTGATTATGAGAAAAAGTGTAACTAAGCACTTTAGTGCTTTATCTGTGTGCTTATAAAATAATTTTCATCATTGCATTTCCAAAATGTTGATATTTTCTATTTAACCGTCACTCTTTATCGCTTTTTCAAGAGATTTTTTTTCTTTTATTTCTTCTTTGATCAAAATTTTAGCAGTCCTCCGATGATTTTTTTATATTTTTATAAACCTACCTTCATCGGTAGAGTAGAAAAACGAAAAATTTAAATAATTTTATCGTGTTTATAATACATCCACGGCTAGAAAGGCCCACGGTAATTCAGTGAAATGAAATGTGAACAACACGACCGGTCGATAAAGAGTTATACCTACTTCCTCTCAAGCGGTATAGGTCTTCCGAATAAAGAATCAAAAAAAGAGAAAAACAGCGAACTTCAGGCCGCTCATGAGGCGACATCAGGCACCACCCGAGGGGCGGGTGAAGTGGAGAGAGCGAGCACCACGCGTTCTATTTGGAGCAAATAATACACTTTCAGCCTTTGTGGCAGGGGGTCGTGCGCCAAGGCCGAAATATAGTACAACACATGAGCCTACTCCCAGGGAGATCACTCAACCATCAGTGAAGTATATCCACAGGGGGTAAGCAGCAGCAGCGTGGGGAGGGTCCTGTCGCTCGCTTAACTGACAGTAAACTGAACTCCTCAGATCACATACATCTAATCAAGAGCAAAGCTATGTCACTTTTAGGTCTCCTCTACCGCTACATAGAAATAACTGATCCTCAAGCCCTCAGATCATACTTCCCAGCATTTATCCTTCCAGTCACCGGATATTGCTCTCCCACATGGTACATCGCAGCTACCTCTAATCTCACCTCTCTCAACAGTTTAACTACCTTCTTCGCCAGAATTGTAAGTGGAGACGTGGGTGCCCCACTTTTGAGACTGGTCCACCAGCCCAATCCTATCTTCTCTGTCAATCACTGATCTCAGCCATCAAAGGATTAAAACAGATTCTAAATTTATGAACCATATTCTACACTCACACATTCATTGTCCTGATTTGCTTTCCTCTATTAATTTCAGAGTGCCTAGCCGATCCACTCGTACACATTCCTTACTCCATACGCCCATCCCTGGACTATACCTCGTTAAGCGCTCACTCCAGCACCGCCTTTACTCCCTGCTCAATTCATTACCAGATAACACTGAACCGTTTTTTCTGCCCTTAAACTTATTTGTCAATCTCGCCATGTCCCATTCCCCGACGAATAAATAAACCTCCTTCTTCACCTCCCTTTCCACGTGACTTCTATTTTTGTTCTTTACTACCTCTTGCCTTTACTCTTTGTTTTGATTGTTTACGTTTAAATTTCATGTTTGTTACTGGGTCACTGTAAATTGACAGAAATGATGACAGATGTGAGCAACTGCTTAAACAAGTAAAAAGGAGCCCGGGTTCAACTCGCGACGGGTAGACGTATGCTTCAAAACCCTTGGGATCTCTACTCAAGTGATCATTGAAATAACTTTAGCAGAAATATTAGGTTTTATATGGATATCGTTATTATTAAAGGTGTTCTATCGGTTAACTTGGGCTCACATGGCGAATTGAGAGAACCACTGCACCCCTTCTCACCATGAACTTTCCTTTTCAATTCACAATTAAGCCACACCCCTTCATTCCGTCAAAGAATCCCATCATCTCCATCCACTTTCCCGATTGTCTAATATTTTTCCCCTTAACACGGTTTTTAGCATCCCCTCCCAGCTTAAAACTGGTTGTATCCATATCCTCTTCCTCTTCTTAAAGTTTTATTTCGTTTTAGGAATTAGGACAGGGGTATTTCCCGGACACGGTTCCGTGTATCTGCGCTGTCTTTGCAGTTTAAACGGCACAATTTTGATGGTGAATATGTTTACGCATCTAACCCTAACCCTTAAAAATGCATCGTGAAAAAAACGACATAGAATAAAATATCCTGAGAGACATTTATCAGCTTATTGACTTAACTATATTATTTTAACGTTTAAGTCAGACCTGGGTATACAATGCGCCTCTTACAATCACATGACTATCTTTATACCACCCGGAAAGATGTCTATATCTCACTTAGAGCTAGTTTTAAAATGTAAATTTATCATTAACCGTAACATAATGCTGCTGCACAATTAAATTGATACTACTTGATAGTTGATGTAAAGTGAATCAGAATTTTAGAAAAAAAAATTTTTTAGTCTCACATATACATGTCCCGAAAAAAAACTTAACTAGATATAATAAATGCAGGCCCTTAGTATCACATTGAGGAAAATGATGATGATACAATGGTCCTCGCAGGTGCGGTTATCAGGGGCGCGGCGCATTGCGCAGGAGCAGACGGCGAGTGAGCGCGGTTGAATAAGTAGGTGCGTCGCGACCCCGCGGTGATGGTGGTGGCTGTAGGCGCGCATATACTTGTCCGGGCGCATCCTTATCCCATCGCGGCCGCCGCGGTCCGCCTCCGTAAACGGACATTCATGAGGTGGGAGGGTTCGAAGAGGAGTTCGCTGGGGAAAGATAGGCAGAGGAGGGCGGGAAGGGCTCGCGGATGGACTTGACTAGGTTTCCTCTAGTAATCTTGGTTAGATGCAGCGAGAACGCCATCTCTTCCTCCAATGCAGTTGCTTTCCTATACTAATTTCATTCAATTACCACAAAATTAACCCAGGTTGGATGAGACACAGTATTAAAGACACAATAAAAAAGGCTAAAACGAATTTAAATTTTCGGTGACATTACCACCTTCCTCAGATTTAGGAACAAGAGTAAATATTCAATTACAATATTTTAATAATGTGTAAAATGGTGTAGCTCCTAGCACTGCCTTAATTACATGTTCTTTTTTCTTTTTTCTTCAACGCAAAAGTATAAATGACTTGATTTCTCGTAGCAGCATGGTGTCTTGCCCCTCAACCAGCACTTATATATTTTATCTGGTTATATATCTACATTCTACACTCTCCAAACATAATTCATGTAAGAGCGAGTCGGCAACCCTAAAACGATTCCTCCGGAAAGGGGTGCCAATAAACCAGGATACATGTGATTATAAATATTAGTTATGATGGGTGGATTAAAACTTATAATTACTATTATATCTCACTATTCAGAGGGCTAATTTTAGGTACATTAATAACTGAGAAAAAGACGTTAATAAATAAGCATTAACAAGTTCTGCTCCCGTATCCTTTACTTTTGGGACAGAGAAACATATAAAAATACCATTAATAATTACTCGATGTTGTGGGCCACTTTGAACATAAACTCAGAAATTACTAGAATGCGAACGTGAGGAAATTCTTATCCTAGACACCGTATTATGCAGAAGGACATAAATTAAAATGTCATACATAGTGAGTAGAATGTCTCTGTATTTAAGTGCAGATGGAGTGCGGCGGATAGGGCAGTAAATCGAAGGAGAAGAAAAGAGGGGAGGGGGGAAGCATCGCGGGGTGGTTTGCACAAAGAGAGAGGAGGGGGAGGGTCGGGGTGGGTGTGGGAGGGGAGGATGCAAGAGGGGAAGTTGAGTGGAAACGACTTTATCTCCATCTCACACACAAAATCCCCCAACCCCCTCGACTCTCCGTTTCTATAAACGGTGGAGGAGAGATGGCCGAGAGGAGAGATACGGAGAAAAAGATTGCGCGCCGCGGCTATGAAGAGAGGGGGTAGAAGGTCATGCACCTCCTCCCCCCCCCCATGCGAGGGAGGGAGATGGGAGAACAGAGGGGTGGGTGGCTTTGAGCCTCCCGTCGACCGCAGCAGCGGCTCCCATGTGCACGAGCGATTCCGGGTGCGCGCGAGGAAGATGCAGATGCAGCAGCCGCGAGACGACAAATGCGACGCGGATACGCGAGACACCGAGGGAGTCCCACCGGAGGGAGAGATTAAAATCGTACACCATCGCCTAAATCTCGGCACATAAATTTAGTTATGGGAATATAACTATATATGCAAGCGGACTGCCAAGATGTCGCGGGTTACGAGGATACCCGCATGCATGTTCGCATGAGGGCGTTCGGGGGAGGGGAAAAAATGAAAATGTCCCATCAAAAGGCTGCCGAAATACGCGAGATTTCAAAGCGTTTGCAAGATGTGAATGACGCCGCTCGGATCGGTGCGAGGTCAATTAATACGACGCCAGCGTTTGTCATTTGGATCAGAGACAGAGAAACGCAAGATGGCTCAATTTTTAGACGGGGGTAGACGGCATAATTTCGTTGCGGTAACAATCACGCGCGGATCGCCGGAGAATAAAGAGGGTAAGATCAACATCAGCGGGTACCCCTTTCGAGCCGGGGATGGTGGGGAAGAAATGGACTCGATCATTACTGAGATAGAGGTAGAGTAGATGGGGAGAAGAAGGAGGATAGAAACCACATGGAGAGCAATGCAGAGAGCAAATTGGTCACTTAGTTTCCCACTTTGCTTAAGCCGCTGCGAGCCTCACGCGTGAATAAGCAATTCGTAGACGCATCCACTGTCCGGCATATAATTTTATATCATCAATGATTCCGGCAATAATATCGTCCACAAGCACATCAAAAGACAGATCACGAATCGTGGCACGAAGCCAAACGTCATTTCCTATCCGCCGTAACTTCTAGAGAATTAGTTGAGAAGTCGCCTGCACAGTAAAATTTTTTCTGTTAATTTATAAGAAGTTAGGATTGTAATAGAGTGGTAATTTTAATAAAGTGATCATTTTCATAAATCTAGGCGTTTAAAAAAAGTGGACCTTTTTCTAGAGTTAACTGTATATATTGTGTTGATGTTAAGAATGCATCTTTTACATATAAACTTCTCTTCGGACTTTCGAGTTTCACCCTTGAATTCCGCTAGCCCGCTTGAATCCCCGTCCATCCATGTAGCGTTTTGGTGGCGTTGAAGCAAAGGATGCAGTTTACCTAGGGTGCCAAGTTTTTAGTCGACCTGGCCCCACGTGGGTGTCTAATTATTGACAAAGACAGCACTTCATAACGCCAAGCGTGATTAGCAAATGAGAATTATTCGTGTTTTACATTAAAAGAGAGAACGCTGTCAAGAAAGGTTACGGTTCAGTTGTGGATGCTCAGGATTTGGGTACGAAATATAATAGATAAGATGGGAATGATTGAAAAGAATTTGTGGACGATGAGCTAAATTGTTGTACTCATTAAACGGCCAATTCAATTCAGCTTAGATTCATAATGAGTTCAAATAGAAATAAAAAGATAATAAAAGCACTTGAAACAATAGTAAAAACGATAGTAATAACATTACTTGTTATTTATATTCGACCTGATGATGATAATAAACGTCAAAACGCTTTTTTATGAAAAACCCAGCGGACAGTACAATAATTTTTATCATTTTATTCATAAAAAATAAATAATTAAGTTGTGAAAAAACTGCGATACTTTTTAAACATGATTTACAAGTAGAGGTTTAACGGACTAGGATAGATAGAAAGAAAGAGAGAGAAAGATAAACATTAAGGCTGGTCAAAATACAGGCCGAAAAGTATTTGGAATACAAAATATGCCACAAATGTATTTAAAATACAAAATATCGATCCAAAAGTACTTGAAATGAAAAAAATACATTCGACTTGGGTTGTTGAAAAGAAAACTACAATATAGTAATTTAAATACACTTAAAAATACAAAACTCATTTCATGGAAACTAAGAGATCTTAAAAAAAATATAACCTAGATGGTTGCAAACACGAAGATAAGGATTCTAACGAAAACTAATAAATCTCTGAAGTATAATATTACAGAATTTTTATCAGAGCAACTTCAAAAGTATTTTATAAGTGTATTTTTTATATTTTAGAAAACGGAAGATACAAAATATCTGTATTTGAAATGCAAACATATTTTAAATACGTATTTTAAAGTACTTAAATTTGAAACACTGCCTAGCCCCAATGGAAACGCATAGCAGACACGCAAACAGGCATGATAATATACTAATATATATAATAAACAGGCCTCTTTTATGTGTAGAAGAAGATTCATAAGAAATAAAGGTTAAGTTTGTGAAAAAAATGCTGCGAAAATAAACGTGATTTAGAAGTAGAGATTGAGAGGCCTGGGACGGATAGAAAGAGGAGAGAAAGATGAGGATGAATAGAGGAAACAATGGGAAACTGTGGGAAGGGAGAAAGGGAGGGGTAATGGAGGCGGAGAGATGGTGTCCCACTGCGAGAAGAAGAGGAAGAAGATTGGAAATGAGGCTGGAAAAAAAGGAATAGGGGGTGGGCTTCCAAGATGACCCCCCCTGATAGGAGGCGTACTCATCACACCCGGGGGTGAAGTCGACGAGGGGAGAGAAACCTGTCTCGGCCAAATATCTTCCACGATGACTCGTTTCCCATTCTCACGGACGCAAATGGAATTCATATTATTCATAGACCACAATTCAACCTTTCGCTCGATACGATTCTCAGCACCTCTGAGCTCACTCAGCAATAACTTCATTCATGAAGTAATGCATATCCTCTTGAGAAGTGGCTAGATGAGGGCAGCAGTTGAGACGTCTGCTGAGTTAAAAGGAAAAATAAGAACTCCCTACACTTGCGGTTTCCTTCCAGTTCACATCAACGAGAGCAGTTGGGACGGATCAGAGGAATTGTGCGCTAAGCTTTCGAAATGGAAGGGGAAAAGGGAATTTCCCACTTACGCCCTCGAGTAGGCCCTTTCAACATTGTCTATGATGTAACCAGCTACCACTCTCACAGGTGTATAGCAGGGAGGGATTTCATATCACTTAAGCCGGTAAATGAACCCCAGCACACTATAAGCAGCTCCTATATTATAATATCGGTTGAATGAAATCTCAATAAAAATGCAACTTTAATAAAAAGTCATATGTTGTTAAGTGAAAAAACGAAATATACCATTTTTAGTATGAGTAAAAATATCTCAAACAAAAATAAAGTATAAATATCATTGTCCCAGTTGTATAAAAAATAATGTTACTTCCTGTGAAGAATGTATTTTGATCGAACAGGTTAGTCACATAAAATATTTAGGCATATACTTTGACCAAAATTGTAATAGGAAGTCTCACATAAATAAATTAAAATCAGAAATGATTTCTATAGTCAGAAAATTCTACTTCCTAAGATACCTATACCCTGAATCAGTGTTAAGAATGTTATATCATGCCCTTGTCAATTCAAGATTGCAACATGGAATAGCCTGCTGGGGTGGAGCATATCTTACCAACATTAAACCATTGATAGTGGCGCAAAAAAGGGTTATCAGGGTTATAACGTGATGGTATAGGAAAAGCCATTCATTCCCTCTTTTCAGAAAATAAGATATCCTTCCATTAAGGCATCTTTTTATTTATAAAGTCCTAATAGTTTTCTATAACCGTAGCGGTGAAAAGCCCAGACCACAAACTTATTAGGTACATCAGATCTTGGAGAAACTTTAACATACCCAGGCCGACGACTGAAATATATAGACAGTGATATCAATACTTGGGGCCAAAATTATATAGTATGCTACCAGAAAAATGTGGCAAAGAAGGAGAAGAGATGGGGTTTTACATCCGCAGTTAAAAAATGGCTTATGCAGTATGAGGAAGTAGAGTTTCTGCTAAGAAAGGTGATATAAAACGTTTTCAAATAAAGGTATATTTTATGTAATTCTTATGCGTTATGTAAGAAAGTTAGTTATACATGTGTAAATTACTGTAAATTCACAATCGAATGCAATTGTTAATAAAACAAATCACTGAATTAAACGAAATAAATGTATTTTTTTAGTATGTTAGCACCAGTCATATTCTAAACAGTGTATAATGGTAGCCCCAATACTATTCCACCAAGGGGTACCCTATATATTCCACAATTATTACAGTTTTTTTTCGATGTAATGTATTTGAATATGAGTGGAATAAAATTACATTATATTATTATTATATTAATAATAATGAAGTATTCTATTGCATAAGGTAGGTTTCTATGAAGTACTTCAGGAGTATTCTGGCAGCCTCCCCTTCCCTCCTAGACTCCCCTCTTTAATTCACAATAATGCCTACTTCCTCTCATTCTACGTAAACATCCTAGTCTATTCCTTTCTCTCCCTGGTTTACTCAACATTCTACCCTCTAACACTGTTTTCAACATTCCCTCATGAAGTAAAATTTGGTACGGTTTTAAGTTCCACAGATTCTATACTCTGCTGATATTGTAATCAAATATGGAATAAGAATAGTTTGAACGTAAATGTGAGAAGTGCAAAATCCAATTATAAAACAAGCGGAAAAAATAGTTATTTATACTCGATTATCCATGAAAAAATAACAATAAGGTATTTCATTAGAAAAACAAAGTAAAAATACATGGCTGAGAGATCTGCAGCATATCTAACAACGAAGTAAATATATATTATAAATTAGGAGGGAAAACACATCTAACGCTTATTGCTTGTCTCAAAGACTGTACTTATCATGCCCTAAGACGGTAAAACTAAGCATTTTGCGAGGCTTCTATTTCATTTCGTTATCTAAAAGGATAACGCCATAGGAACACGGGCATTTTTCCGATCACCGTACCAAGAGCAAAAGGAAAAACCTGTCAGAATCAAACGGGAATCTTAACAAGTTTCTATCCTATCCAAAATATAATCGAATTTCATTTACAGAGAGGTTACGACTGCATCTTCGTCTGAAAAATGTATTCAAATCGAATTACTGTTTCGCCATACAATAGTGAGAGAGTTGGGACGAAAGACGAGATGAGGCGATAGAAAAAACAAAGGAGGCGCGGACGCCGAAGGGAGCGGGCCCTGACTCACGCCGAGAGCGATGAAACAAATGAACGCGCACCTCTTTTGCGGAGGAATTTTCAATTTAAGCTCGACTCCCGATGCGCACGGAACTCACCCAGCAGAAATCGATTCTAACACTCACCCATCGAACCTTGGCACCCCCAGGCTCTGCTGCATCCATTTCCAGGAAGGCATCTAAATGTTCCTACGAAATAAGCAACTTCACGGGTAGTAGCGGACAAAACGCCGCAAACGGCGACTTGCTCGGAAGGGGAAAAAATCGATGACAAGAGCAAGAGTGACGACGTAGAGAAACCTCCAACATATCCGTATTAACATCCTCGGTCCAGACGCATTGCATAAATATTTCTCTCCTGTATCTATGAATCTCCTGTACAACTACCTTATTCCATTCAATACTAGGACAAATTACTAATATCCAAGGAGGAAATAAGTTTTTCCCAGTAAAAAGCTTTCTGGATGATTTATCGGATATTCAACTCAAGATAATTTTGTTGTAAACCGTCAGGTCTTGGACTAAGCTGGAAATCGCATTCAGGGTAGAAACAAGTCGAGGAATTTCTACCCTGAAGATGATGGAGGAGTTAACCCTCAAAACTTCATTATCCAACTAAATTACCACTCGATGGGAAACACAATAAATCATCCTTTAAACTTGATGCATGTGCCTTTATGACCAAAATCACTTTTGTATATGTTTAGTTTATTTTCTGTTTTTAAGTTCATTTGTTGCTTGTTTTATTTGTCTGAGAGCATGTTTGTTTTTATTTTTATTTTTTTGCTGATTAGATGCTATGGTGATAAAATAGATAAGTGATTGTTAAGGAGAGAGCCATCTTGAAGTGGATGTACAATAAGATTAAGATTAAAATACAGTGTCAAGTGATATTTATATTGAATTTAATCGCTGTGATACGTTAAACTGATTTCTCATTTTTCTTCGGGCTCTCACGGCGTCCGTTGACTTTTGTTGACAACAGCTTCTCTGACATTGTATTTCCTTCGATCTGCAGACGCTGACTGCGATGGCAGAGAAACTGTTGCAAACAAAAGCCAACGGAAGCGAAGAGAAGCCGAAGAAAAGGCAGAAATCATCTGATCAATATTTCAATTCAATTCAAACACTGTTCATTCCGCGGATAACATATACAAAATAATAGCATAAAATATATAACACTTTAACAAAATAGCAGGGGGATTATTATGGAGCTGCTTACGATGTCGCCTCTTCAGCACTACTGGGGTTTAATACCGGTACGGGAGTAGTATCGGCCCGGCATTCACCCAAAAGACGGCAGGAAACCCGTAAAACCACCGTCAGGCCACCACGGTACAATAAAATTTATAAATTACCAACATTCCAAATATATAAGTTACTGAGGCAGGAAAGATATAGTGGAATGAAATGCTCATTAATGAAAAAGAGAGATGGCAATTTTCCACAATTTATTTTACAAAGCACGACGCGTTTCCACTGTTAGGTCAATATTGTTTTCTTCAAGTACAATATTGTTCTCGCACAATATTGTTGGACATCAATATTTGTACAATAAATTGTACTTGAGAATGACCTGACAGTCGAAACGCGTCTTGCTTTGCTAAATGAATTTTTATGAAATTGCCATCTCTCTTTGTATTAATTCCCAATACATACCGTGTCGATACAATAACGAGGTAAAATCTTCAAACATTCTTCCTTCAAACTCATGTCCACTTGCGTTTGCCTAGATACCGATACTGTTTTCGCTTTCCCTCCCTTGCTCAACAGTACTCCCGTCACCCAATCTTCCCCGCACAGACGTACTGGAGCAAATGACCACACGCCCCCACAGTAAATAGCCGTTGAACCGATAAGTCGAGGGCACAGCGCTCGTGCCAGGTGAGCCATTGCGACACACACCAACGCCCCCCAAAGGCGGATTCCCGAGATAAGTGCGGCTGCTGAGAAATTGGAATGCACGCCTCCAGCGAATGCGCCCCGGGGGCAAACGAACTCGGTGACCAGATGCGGTCCCAATCCCCAAGAGAGCGAAATATAAAGCGACAAGAAAGCCTAACACAACCCTCCCTTAAAACCTTTATCTGATTACGTTCCTTAAGGTAATTTCAGGTACTATTTGCACGTGGCGCTGTTCACGCTCAGTGGCTGTGACGACGGAATTGATCAGACACGTTCGACTTCAATAAGATAAGTCACGTTTACCGTCCTGAAATATTGTGTCCATCAGGCATTCCAACGGACAAAATAATACAAGGCTAAATACAGAGTCGATGCATTCATGAACGCGAATCGAATATGAGGATAAAGAGGCTTGATAAATCAACAAACATGGTTGCGAAGTTAGTCTATCAAAGAATAATAAAACCCGACGATTCAAGCGGGGTGGAGTGGAACTTCAATGGAAAAAACCTGAAATTACGGATGGGGCAACTGAATGAGAAACGGATATAAATTTGGGGAGAGATAAATAATCCATGAGAACACAAGCAAACAGTAAAAAAATCCAAGCAATCCAAGGTCTTACCCAACTCAAAGCTAATTGAGGTAAATGTCTCTCAATTGTACTCCGTATAAATCCAAATGAGAAGTCAGTCCAGAGAGACGCCGAGCATTGCCGCCTCAGGTATCATGTGCAGCTACCCATAGGTAATGTTCGCTGCCGAGAATAAGACTAACTGACCCCTATATAATTCGGGAATTCAAAAGAGAAACCCTTCGAAATGCGAGTGAAATTTTCTAGCGAGCAAAGACCATTTATAAATAAGCATAACAATGCCTTGTTAGAAATATATTTTCTTTATTCAAACCACACCGGGGAAGTAGACAAAGGCATGTACATGCGAATTTTTTCAAAGAATTTTCTAATATTCATGTTTTAACTTAAGAAATTTAAGACACCGTGGTCTCATAAAGCAATTAATAAATTCAAACCCGTTCTTGGAGCAAGTTTACGCCACGATAGACCGATACTTGACTGACGAAGAAAGATTTTAAGCGGATAGTTTCCGTACTCGTGAACATACTACATTTAAAATCTTGGTTTTTTCATGAGCATTTTAGCACAAACAATGAAAGATTTATCTTGTGATTTGTTAATCATCATCACGAATATAACACGAACTGGAAATCGTTTAAGCTCAAAAGGGCATATAAGTTGGGATCATGGAATCTTCGGAATGAGAACTTCCCCATCTTTGAATTTTCCATTTGAGTGTAGTCCCGTGAATCACATTCATTATCAGTTTTTTATCACCAAACGCGTTCCGTCGGATAGTTTTGGTTGATTTAGGTTTCGAAAGATCTTGAACATAGAGCCTACCTTTAGCCGTAAATCGTGCCGTGGTAAGCCAGGTACGTCCAAGGACTTTAAATATTCAGATAGATAGTTGGTGACTTCGTCTTCGTTTGTTACACAGTTAAAAGAATTGAATTTATGCAGAGTACTACCATCTGTTTGATCCTGATTTATCCAGTTTGAGTCATCCACATCTTCGTTATAGGCCGTCAAAATGCTCGCTCAATCAACCATTTGTGATTTTTGTGGTGATCAATCATATTCGGGAACACTGTTGATGAGCTCACCTTCCAATGAAACTAATTCGCAAACATTCTGAGGAAATGAAATCAAACTGCTTGATTCGTCGACAGGAACACGGACATTACCGATTGTCAACAATAACTTGGAGATTTGTTTACAAACACGGATAAAAGCCAGAAATCAGAGGGTAAGAATGCGGCCTGACTGGACCTTTTATTTGTGTTGTCAAAAAAAATGTGTACATATAAGTTTGGAGAAAATATATATAATTTTCGGAAACATTTTCATAATGAATCCGATGTGACAAAACAAGCAATATGAAATAAATAATTTCTTTTTCTCCTTTCACAATAAATATAAAAAATAAATAAATAAATGTACATTTCGGGCCCTTGAATCATTATGCGGTACAGAATGAGGAAATTCTGACCTGCTGAAGCGAATATTACATGGAGAAATGAGTATGGAACTGAAACAACCGCTCAGAGAATCTAAAAATCTCCGACTTGTTCCCAACGAGGAAAAACAGAGTCTGCCCCCTGTTATCACACTGACCGCGCCTTATTAGGCAGTGTTCGACACAACTCGGACTGGTATCACAACGTACAGAGAGAGAGAGAGAATTCTAATCCTCTTGGCAACAATAACAGCTGAAGAGAAGGGAGAAATTGGCAAGTGTGGGGAAAGATCTGGTGGTAAAGCTCCAAAAGGGCGACCCGGAGAAGGTAACTGAGAGTGGCGGAAAATTCACTTATCAACCATTATAGGAGACACTGAATTTATTCACCCTTTTTTTCGCCAACATGGGAACCATGGCGTAATTGGAGGAGGCGTGGTAGGGAGGGGAGAGGGGAGGGAGTGTATATGTATGAGGGAACAGTCGAAAAAAACAGACAGGAGGATGGGTTGGGATGAGGAAGTTAACGAGATGGCATAGGAGGAGGTGACGATTGAATTAAGGAGGCTCACTCTCGCCAGATGGCATTGGATACGGACTGGCGGTGGGAGCGGGTGAACAGGGGGGGGGGGGAGGAGAGGGATGGTAGAGAAGGAATACATGCAAAGAGAGGGGATGGGGAAGGAGTATACACGCGTCATGATCCAGCGAGGAGAATCATGAGCGACGGATAGATAAGACAACACGGTAGTATACTGCGATGGGCGCAGGGGTGGGGAGGGAGGAAGAGCGCCTGAGGATGGGGGGGAGTGGAGGGGGAGAGAGGCCCAACCCTGGAGGAACAATCCGTGGCGAAGGCGGTGGAGAAAGATGCTGGCGGTCGATAAGGGAAGGAAGAGGAAGACCAATGGGAAGAGGAAGTCGGTTGTGTGTGGGAATGGTGGAAGGGGGGCGGGGACCTAGGGCCGTATTCCAGAACGCTACTCAAGTCTTTGAGCGGTATTCCAGAATCTGACTCAATCTTACAGTACTCGCTCTGACTCGGGGGCTCAGATCTCAGTCTCAAGCCGAGGTTCAGTTAGGATTTGTATTTTAGAAACTAACTTCGGCTCAAGTCATTTAAGCAGAAGTAACTGTGGTTCTGTTCAACAATAAAATTACTCAGTAATTCGTTTACCTAAATTTTTGTCATTCATCGTCCTCACTATGACTCGGGTGCTCAGATCACAGCCTCGAGTTGACTTTGAGTTAGGATTTGTATTTTAGTGACTAACTTCAACTTCTAGAAAAAAACTCAACCACCGTCGGTTTCCAAACCCATACCCTATGCTTGTGAAGCTTGCCACTACAGCCACCACACCGATTCGATCCCAGATGCTGTCCTTAGGGGGGCGGATGGTATAAGGATGGGGTGCACCCCTTATAACCTACCTCCCTAAGAATATACAAAAAAATGAATCAGGTTAAGCTGGTGAGAACAGCAATTAATTTCTCTAGCTATAATCCCCAATGTTACCAAATAAAGCTCTTGAGCTTTTGTTTTTTTTTTCCATTTCCGTTTATTCTTGAGTATCATTTATCCTTTTTCTAAAATCTAACTCCACTCAGTAAGTTTAAAGGATCTCACAATCCCTGTGACCGAGAGTGACTATTCACTGACAAATAAAGCGTGATGAAGAGGAATTTTTTTTCATATTGAAATAGACACAATTATCCACGATAATAATCGGGGAAAATTGCCACTAGCTATCAGTGGCGTAGCCAGGATTCTGAAATGGGGGGGGGGCGTTACCGGAGATTTTGCGACCCTTCCTGAGTGTATGGAAAACACCCCAGAGCAAAAAGGGTACTCTCCGGGAAAATTTAGGGATTTTCGATGCCGAAAACGTGATTTTTGGGACTCGAAAACGGTAATTTTAGTATCAGCGTTTATTAAATTAATTATTGAGGCCATCTTCCTCGTTTTTGGCACTTCTTTTAAAGACGCAAGGGGTAACCCCCTCCGTGGCTACACAACAGTCTGCTATTGATTGAAAAACTCTACAACATCCGAGATTCAAACCCAGACCCTATACTTGAGAAGCCAACACTATAACCACTACATCGCGGTGTATCGTTCCGATCCCAGATGTTGTTCTTGCGGGGAGGAAGGTATAAGGATGGGGTGCCCCCCTTATAAACCTTCCTCCTCCTCCTCCTCCCCGCTGCTAACATCCGCTCTCTCGCCCAATGGTGGCGGGCAGGCCAGCAACTCAAACACGTACTCCTTGTAAATATGAAGACGGCTAACCTGTAACCCTCCACCCCACCCCACACGCACTCGTGGCGATCGCCGGGACCTCACATAAATTACGTCACGCCATCGGCTGGATTTCCTCGCCACCTCCGCTATCCCTCGGCAATCTTTCGTAATAAATAAATGAATTAAAGGAACTAGAGAGAGAAAAAAACAATCCTCTCCGATGGCATGTGCCGCAATTCGTTTGTCTCACTTTTGAACTCGACTATTGCCAGAATCGACAGATTAATTTCTTCGCGAAGGGAACAGACTCGGATATACTTGCTGCATCACATTCTCCACTGAATCATGAAGCTAAAAACTGAACCAGGTTGTCGAGCAGTTAGAGAGGGATTCAAGTACAATACAACATCGGATATTACAATATTAAGCAGCCGTGACATAGCCAGATTACCGAAAACGCCCAATTACTGGAAATGAGAGATAAAGAAATAAAACTTTGCAAGGTTCAATATTATTTTAATATAGGCACGACCCGGGTTTCGTAACCTGGTTACCTGAAGATGTAACCACGTTACGAAACCAGGGTCGTGCCCATATTAAAATAATAGTGAACCTTACAAAGTTTTATTTCTTTATTTACAATATGGAGAGGTTTCACAAAGTAAAGCCTGAAGTTATCAGTTATACTGAAAATGAGACAAAAATAAGAAAAATACGCGAAGATACTTATTAAACTACTAACCTCACGCTCAGATAAACTCATTTCTTCATATTTTCATCTGGAACATGAGACTAAGAATTAAACCAGGTGTCCAATTGGTTGGAAAGAGATTGAAAACAATACGACATAGGTTTTCCGACAAATAAGCAGTCGTGATATATGGCCGCATTATGGAAAACACCGCATAACTGGAAAAGAGCCAAAAACAAACAAAATTCGCCAAGATACTTTTTAAACCATTAAATTAGTAATAAATTTTTAGTGCCAATTCTCTCCTATGACGGCAACGGGCAAACGGGTGGATTATATTTTAATGGAAAACGCATGCACTCACATCCTAAACGCCTAAAATATGGTTACGAAGAACTAAAAAATCTTTCACTTAAAATAATTAATAGTAGCGGGCTAACTTGGTGGACATCCATAATCGCAGGAATAGAAGATCAACAACTTTGCTATTTCCGCATGGTAAAGAAATTGACTTTCTATTCCTTTCACTTAAAAATTACGAAATCAATTCAAATAATGGGTGGTCATAAGCCTTAGACATGGGATAACAGGACGAGTCCGATTGTGGCAAGGCAAGGTTACGGTGATTGTACCGTAAATCTATGAAGAATCCTTTACAGAACCAATGACTAAGTTCGTAACCCTAGAGAATTTTATACGCTTAGAAGAATATGTAAGAGAGGAAAAAGAGTTCCCAGAGATACATAATCCCATAACTTTTCTGTTTCAACCATGTTCAAACAATGTTTTTTTGGAATTACGCAATTGGAAATAAATGCTCTCAAAAATTCTTCATTACTACTCCACCTAAAATTACTTGAACAATCAATATAAATCGCAAGAAAGAGACATAATGGTTCGGAGAGTGATTGTACTATACTACTTAAGTTTTCATTCTACACACGAAGAGTCCTAGCAAGCGATCGATAGCATATATAATTGATCTCTGCATTTCTTCACGGTTTTCTTTCGCGTCAGCTCATTTATAGACAACAGTTTCGCTGGATATCCTGCCAGCGTCTTCAGGTCGAAGGTGTCGGCTATTAGTTTCTGCCTCGCTCATATACCGTAGGCTGAATGGGAGCTGCTCTGTGCTGTGAGGCTGAGCTGTGAGATGAGCTGCTCAGCCGACGGTATACAAGCGAAGCAGAAACCAGCAGTCGACACCTTCGACCTGAAGACAATGGCAGGATAGCCAGCGAAACTGTTGTCTATAAACAAGATGGCGTGGAAGAAAACCCTGAAGAAATGCAGAGATCAGACCATCGCCGCGGAACCTAAGTTCTAACAGCATACCTAATTATTACAAGAAACCACACTTTCCCAGTGATCCCAAGCAACAAAAAGAATTATGGCATCGTTTGTAAGTACTAAGCGACCTAAATATATTCCCGTGCGCGACAATTATTTGGTGTGGATTACCTGAGTTACGATTTTCATCCGGCATTTCAAATTCTTCGATCCCAGAGAGAATTTTTCTGAGGAAGACGGATGCGGTGGGTGGGGAGGGGCGAAAATCTCTCCCCCTCCCACTACTCCCCCACCCTCCCTCACGAGAGCCCGCCTCCAAATTGAAACGGGCAACAATGATCCTATTGTGTTGGCTAATCTTAAAAACGACGAAAGGATCTCCCCCGAATCAGTCAAGACTCTTTTTTTCTCCCCCCCAGCCCCGCTCCCGGGAACTGAGGGCAACGAGAGACGACGCCATAACAGGAACGAAATTATGTACCAACGGAGGAATGGCAAAAACGTGATTCCCCCAAAAATTCTGGAGACGTCACATCGGGAAGGGAATCTTACGGTGCGTCGCAAAACTTGGAATGCTACAACGAGTCACTTGCAAAGCAATAAATATACCCGTCCGCAATCACATCGGGCGAAGACATCTAAGGGAAGAGGAACCAAATTTTGGATCAAATTCGTATCTGATTGAGACCTGACGTTTCTCTTCCAGTTTCAAAAACATGGACACAAACTAATGGCTAGACGAGTATTTGACTACAGTCCAAAGAAGGTTAACATCGTATTATCGAAGTAAAATCAAACTTTATTCAGCTTTAAAGCGATAAACGCATCATAAAAATGATAGTCGAAACTATGCAGTAAGGCTGACGAGCAAGACAAGTCACTAACACGAAACACGCAAGTGTGGCCTCATAAATACAGCAAAATAAACAACGAAGACTTGTTTGTGAGTATGTTACTCGCGGCAGCGTAAATATTTACACGCCTACCCCATGAAAAAGGTCACGTCCATAAAAATAAATACGCTAAAATAAAGATTCACAAAAAACAAAATATAACGGACAACTCGTATAAGAATGTAAAGAAAAGGCATGCCAAAAGGGCCATCTTGTTTAGAGCTCAGCACCAACTCGGGGAAAAAAGTTGACAAGTTTGCGATAGGAGCATGGTCATAGGTTTCTAGCATTAGATAAGTGGTCATGGAAGAGCACAGAGAAGGCGAGAGAGACGGAGAAGAGAATAAAAAAATTAACTTGGTGAGCCAGGAGACCATTCTCTGAGCAAGATAGAGAAATGTCAGAGTAGCTGGTACGACGAGAGATACTGCCGAAGGCATTATGAAGTAAGTGTGAGAAGGAAAGATTATGGAAAATATACAAGGATAAAAATAGAGCAGACATCATCGACGATAGGGAAAAAATGGAAATGACAAGGTGAAGAATTAAATCGTCATAGAAAACTTGGGTACAAAATATTAGCCCTCCCCAAAACCCTACCTAAACCAACAGATCACCAGCGATTAATAAAACTAATCGACTAATACAGATGTACACTAGCCCATTATAAAATTGTTGTTGTCACAAGACCGTCGTAAAGAAATTTCTCAACATCTCCTGGACGTTTTCGGACAAGGATGGTGGTTTTCCTTATATTATCCTACAGCAGTTTGAGGTTAAGAGATCAGCGAAAATTTAAAAGCAAATGGAAGATGAGAAAACTCGGGCTTGCTCATCACATATACTGATTTTTTTTAAATAAGACCAAATAACAAATATACCGCATGCCAACGCGCATAATAATGCAAGGAAAATGCATGCCACATAGCCTTCACGTTTAGAGCTAAGCGCCAAGTCAGGAAAAAAGTTGACTAGTAAGCAATAGGAGCGTGGTTATAGGCTTCTAAAATTAGGTGAATGGCCATGGAGGAGGGTAGAGAAAGGCTATTTTGAATTATGAAACAATCATATCCTCTGCTGCACATCACCCTCCCTCCCACCCATCGCCCGTTGACGCCATCATGAATCACTTCAATCACTCCCATTGCCTTACCTAAACCTTCAACAGAGAACCCACCCCCCCTGCATCTCCCCTATATCATTTCCCATGACCAGTAAACCCTCCCCCCAGTAATCTCTCCCCCATACCTCTCCCATTGAAATATGTAAATAATAAACAGGCCGTCACCCAAAAGCATGCACATTGAAAATGGTATTTTGTACCGAAACCTGGGTCGGTAGAAACAGTGGCGGATCCAGGAGAGGGAAAATGGGAGGGGGTCATAGGGGATAACCTCCCAGCAGTACAGGGGTTCCGGGAAATTACGAAAAATTTGATGATGTCGAGGCTTTTAAAAACACTTTAGGGCTGTCTCATTACTTATTTTACAAAGAATTGAGTTTTTCAAACAAATATTTACGCAAAAATAGCATTTCATCTAGTGTAAATCGGATACCCCAGGGGGGAGCTATACCCGCATAAGCCCCTATCTCGATCCGCCATTCTATACAAGGAATCTAAACCGAGATCTATCAAAATAAGGAATAGTGAAAATAGACAAGTACTTTCATTATGACAAATATATTGTCTAATAAAAACGGGTCAAATACTAACCAATTCATTGAAATTAGAACCATGTAATTTTTTTTCTATGTATCGAGATAGTTTTCCCTTGAATTATTTTAAGTTTTCCTCGTGTTCCAATTTCCCTGACATTACCCTGATTTTCCCGACTTGTAATATTCCTGAAAACAGGGCCTTATCTGTGGCAATCAATGTAACAACAACGCTCAGTTCTCCAACGAGATTAAAGAGTCCAAGTTCCCACTCGGAATGATTTTGAGTTAACATAAGCGAGGGGACTGCAGGGGCAGGCTCTAGTGGATGCGTTAGACGAGCGTTGCGAGGAATATGGGATGAGGATAAATCAGAAGAAAACCAAGGTTATGCGGTTTTGTAAAGCATTACGAGCGAGGATTGTGAGACTTAGGTGGGTGGTGAAAAACTTGAGCAGGTTGAGCAGTTCAACTATTTAGGCAGTACATTAGAGGAAAACGGATACAGTAGTAAGGACATCAGGAAGAGAATTGCATTAGCGAAGGAGGCGATCATGAACAGGAAGGAGCTTCTTAGAGGATCGCTATGTAAGAATTTAAAGAAAAGGTTAGTGAAGAGTCTGATCTGGAGTGTAGCGCTTTACGGTGCAGAAACGCGGACACTTAGGAAGGAGGACGAGAGAAGACTCGAGGCATTCGAGATGTGGGTGTGGCGAAGAATGGAGAGGGTGAAGTGGACGGAGAGGAGAAGGAACGACGAAGTGCTAGACATGGTGGGTGAGCAGAGACAGCTTTTAGATGAGATACGGAGGAGACAGAATGTATGGATGGAGCGAGTACTTAGCGGGGATGGGATGTTGAAATTGGTGTTAGAAGGTAGAATGTTAGGGAAACGTGGGAGGGGAAGGAAAAGAATAGGATTTTTAGATAGATTGAAAGATGGTAGTCCTTACTGTGAATTGAAGAAGGCAGTGCTGGAAGGAAAGGGAGGCTCCCAAATCACTTCTTTAATACTTCATGGAAACCTACCTTAATCGGTAGAATACTGTAATAATAAACGAGATAGTTTTCCCTTGAATTATTTCAAGTTTTCCTCGTGTTCCAATTTCCCTTACATTACCCTGATTTTACCGAATTGTGACATCCCTGAAAACAGAGCCACATCTCTGGCAATCAATGTAACAGCAACACTCAGTTCCCCAACGAGATTAAAGAGTCAAAGTTACGGCTCGGAATGATTTTGAGTTAACATGAGCCGAGAATCGCGCTGGATCTTCCCACGTGAATTCGCGAATGCAAATGGACGTGCGCTGGGCGTCGCTCGCGCGGAGAGGCGTGAGGGCCGTTGATCACGACACGGGAACACGGCGCATCGCCCCGGCGTGTCACTCCGCTTGTAGCTCGCCGCACTCGGCCATCAATAAATGCGAGGCGGGGGAGAAACCGCGAAAAAAGGAGCATTCCTGAGCAAAGAGCGGAGCGTCATTTATCCGTGGCCACGGCACCGATCGTTGGACCAATTTGTCACAGGCGTGACCCCCCTCCAGTGCCTTTCTCTTTCTTGCAGCCTTCGATTCGAGAGGTTGGCGGGCACTCTCTCACACCACTCGCAGCGGAAACAGAATCCACCATTGCCCAGGGACTTAAGGGCGATTTCAAAAAACCTAACTGTATCTTTAGTTCACAATCTACTTTGGAGGTAGATCTCATGTTTAAGTTGACTTTGAGTACACAATTTAGCGACTTATGACTGTATTCCGGAACCTATCTCTATTTTTATCCCTAGATTTACCTTCTAGGTGGACCTCAGGCTCAAGTTGAGTTTGAGTATATATATTTTATATTGTGCGAAAATTCCACATAGGAAAAATCATTCGCCTTGACCGGGATTCGAAACCGGATCCCTCGATTACCGGCCGAGTGCTTTAGCCAGTTAAGTTAACGATTGCTAAGCTACCTTTATCTAGTTAAGATACCTCGGTAGCTTCTTATTTCTCAAAATACTACTTGCAAATTACATGAGAAAATATTACTTTTCTGTATTGGTTTTCCCATGCCTAAAGGAGAACGCATAAATACGCCGAAACGTTGGCAAAGAAAATTAAGCTCATCATTTTAACAGAAACAAATTCCTTATCACTAAAAAAAATAAGTATCTAAAATATACATGGCCGACAGCCAATGCACCAATTATTATTTTAACCTTTGGTAAAATTTCGAACCCCGCTTAAGGTCGGGTGGATGACCCTTTGCGGGGGCGTAAGACGCGAAGAAGATGTGGAGCTAATAGTGAAAGGGGAAATAGCAGAGGGGGTGAGCGGTCCCCTCGAGCAATGCGTGGCTGGGAAAAGAGAGTGGCGAGGGGAGGGAGGGAGGGAGAGAGAGAAAGGATTGCGCTGGCCGGCAATCGAGGCAGAGAGTGAAGACGGCCGAGTGGAGGGATTGATACAGACAAATTGATACATTGTCTCGCGGTGGACGAGCGCGCTTTGCACGAAGGGACACGCGGAGGGGTACGAGTGAGTGCGTTCTTTCTTTTTTTTGGGAGGGTCTCCCCTTGTGTGAGGGACGGATGTTGGACGGAGAGATTGCGCGAAAAGCGTGCGCCCGCGTGAGCGCGCGACACGACCTTGCCGCGGCGGAGCAGGCGTCGGGTCGGCCATCGACGCGGAAAAATGTCGGCGATATTGATGGGGGAGGCGGAGGCCTAATTGGGTCGATGAAGCATCCCCGGCATCCGACGTCCCATCCCCCGCACGCAATAGCCAAAACGTGTATTATTATTTCACATTTTATTGAAAAAATTCTCACAAGCAGGAATATTGCCAATTTATAGCACCCAATAACAAACAAACATATAAAATATAACGAGAAAAAATACATGAAATGCAACGACGATCAGATAATTATGATATGACGAGAATTAAATCCTTATAAGAACCGAAAAAAATCACGTAAAAATAAAGAGAATCGGAAATATGGTAAGGAATGTATAGGAAGTGATGCTATTGGTGATCAGAGAGGTAAGATTTGCCGAAGAAGAAGAGCCGAATTTGCATAGGCGTGCGGGGATTAGGAAGAGAATTCACTCTCTGAGGAAGGGAATTAAGAAGTGAGGGGAGGTGGAAAAAAGTGAGTGTTGAATGTGTGATAATATTGATTGGGACTAGGAATAGTTTGGAACATGGGAGTGAGGGCGGGTAGGGCGGGAGGGTTAGTCGGATATTAAGAAAAGAAAGGAGTTCAGGACAGTTTGTGATTGAGTTGAGGATGATATAGAATATTGATATTATTAGAGGCTAACTAAAAACAATATTATTTAATATAATTTAAGCCACTTTTAAGGAGTAGAAAAGGAAGATTGTGAATGGGGAGAGAAGTGAGAATGGTGTTAGAGGGTACACTGTGCATGTGAGGGACTCTATATTTTACAACACTTGAGAATAAGTTAGTACGAGATTTAAAGTTAGAGAGATTTTACGCCCTAATAGGAGAGCAATGGGTTAACACAATAAGGGAATTATTAATGTATTCTACCAGATAAAATAGGTTCATATGAAGCGTTTTACGAGTTATCTCAGCCTGCTTCGATAGGACCTCTCACTTCAATTTACAAACGGCCAACTCTCTTTCATTCCATCTATAAATCTTATTCTCTTCCTTCCCTTACCGTCATTACCCAATATTGTATTATAGCATAAGTGAAAATATAGAGCGATTTTTGTGAAAAATTAACTAGAGAATATAGGATGAGAGAAAAAATTGAAAATGGACATTTTACACTCCATTATTTTATATTGTTTAAATCAAAAAGTCTTGTAAAAAACAGCAAAAAGCAGAAAACGTAAACATAAACATAATTATAATCAATAAATGAGTGTATCAAATTCCAGAAATCACAAATATAAAATCTCGATTTGAGATTATGAGTTCAAAAAATAAAAGAAGTAGTCACATAAATAAGTGTACGTCATGAATCCTAATGCAACAAAGCAATAATTTAAAATAATGTTGGCTCAGTCAGGATCAACCCGCACCACGACCTTACCCAGACGATGCACAGTTTCTCACAGAAATGAAGCACAACAGCGGCTAACAACCTCTCAACAACAGAAACACGCTTCGACGATGAGGAAAAAAGAAACGCACAAAAAATGGGTTTTACTCTTGGAAAGGCTCGCATTTGCCACAGAAAAGTAAGCATTTGGTGCTTTAAAATATTGAGAAAAGTAAAACTTCTCTGAAAATAGTGAGAAAAAACACCAGGTTTTCAAATAAGTGAGTGTAAGAGAGAAAGGCGAGTTAGAGGAAACCCACAGGTTGCGATACAAATGATTAAGTTTTTAGTTACGGAATAACTGCCGTAATTAGTACGAGCATTACCGCAGCGATAGCTCAAGAATCTGGAATACGGCGTAGGAGGTTATATTAGAAGGGCAGGCTGCTGCTGATAAAAACGCCATTGCGGAAGCGACCCACCGCAACTCCTCAGCAGGGTGCTAGGACACCCACGCCTCATGACACTTTAGCCAGGGTTACACGTTAAATAATCATGTGGCTCAAGAATGGCATCTGGCAAATATTATCTTTACATGAGTGTCAACACGCTTCGTGATTTCATGAGCGGAAAAATAAAAGAATTGGCGGACAAATAAAGGAGACATAATTTCATACCCTCACCTTAACGAGGAAATTTAATCAATTTTGGCATATCCTTCATCCCTGACTAGTATCGAATTGATAAAAACATCTTAATTACGTTAATGTGGGGTATGAAAAATGAGAGTACGGAACTATGAAGGGAAACATCAACCTTGAGCAATTCAGAAAAGGCATAGGATTTACATGCTCAACACGAATAAAATGAAATACAAAGTAAGACAAGTGAATGAAGGCGGAAAGTAGGTAATAAGGGCCGCTGCGAAGAAGAAGAGGCGTCCTTTGCCAATGAGCCATTCTACGACGTCATATGAATGAATTAGTTTCCATTTGCACCAACCACGTAGCCAGAGGGAGGGATAAGAGGATTATTGCCCCCCGGAAATTTTTTGAGAAATTAATATTTGAGCTTGATTAAACGACAGCTTTGAGGGAGTATCTATAAAACGAATGCGCAATATCACCCATTTTGAGATTAATTGTTTCACAAAATTCAGAGAAGCCAAGGGGTACAAGTGATTTTTTTCTCAACAGAATTAGGTAAAGTTTATTGTTAGAAGAAATACACAAACACTTGGTTGCCAAGGGATACTAGTGAGTTTCAGTTCTGTTCTGACATCGAGTGGAATATCAAATGCACAATATCAAATATCTCATTCATCTCGTTAGTTTTCTATACCTAATTTATGTACCTAACTGTATATAGAAAAAAATCACTTTGTACCCCTTCGCTTCCAAAACACTCAATTTTAAACAGCACATTTTCGTCCAACCTTCATTAATTAATGCCGAAATCGATAACATGTCGAAAATGCTGGGTTCTCAAGAAAAATCGTTTTCACAGTAACCGCAAAAAGCATCCAAAAATATTTGCCTGAACATAGCTCAGTGTCTAAGAGTAAGGACCCTATGTTTTCGATGAAAAATGATTAAAATTGTCTCCCCTATCGGATAAGTTTTTTCGGAATCCTCCAGGAACACCCTGTATACTAAGGTGGTATGCGTGGATAGGGTTATATGAGATTTGCGAGGAATATGGGATGAGGATTAATCACAAGAGCACCAAGGTTATGTGGTATTATAAAGCCTCACGAGGGAGGAATGTTAGACTTAAGATAAAGTTGGGTGGTGAAAAACTTGAGCAAGTTGAGCAGTTCAACTATATAGGCAGTACGTTTGAGGAAAACGGATACAGTAGTAAGGATATTAGGAGGAGAATCGCATTAGCAAATGAGGCTTTCATGAACAGGAAGGAGCTTCTGAGAGGATCGTTACGTAAGAGTTTAAAGAAAAGGTCAGTGAAGAGTTTGATATGGAGTGTAGCTCTCTACGGTGCGGAAACGTGGACACTGAGGAAAGAAGACGAGAGAATATTGGAGGCATTCGAGATGTGGGTGTGGCGAAGATTGGAGAAGGTGAAGTGGACGGAGAGGAAGAGGAACGACGAAGCTGGACATGGTGGGTGAGGAGAGGCAGGTTTTATATGAGATACGGAGGAGACAGAGGGTATGGATGCAGCGAATACTTAGCGGGGAGGGGATGTTGAAAACAGTGTTAGAGGGAAGAATGTTATGTAAACGAGGGAGGGGAAGGAAAAGAATAGGATTTTTAGATAGAATGAAAGATAGTAGGTGTTATTGTGCACTGAAGACGGAAGTGCATGATGTAAGGGGAGGCTCCCGGAATTCTTCTTAAGCACTCCAAGGAAACCTACATTAATCGGTAGAATACTTTAATAATAATAATAATTCCCATACCTCCGAATACAGCACATTTGGCCATTTTACATGGGGGTGATCAAAAAATTCAACAATTACACGTGTAGAAACAACCACGCCCTACATAGAGGCAATCTACCCAAGCGGTACGAGAACCCGAGGACTCTTATTTTGTGTGCGAGGCCTTTACCCCACCGCCGCGCAGGCCAGCAAATAAAGTATAATTTAATTCAAGAATAATATCTGAATTTCAAGATTACCAAGGATCTATGGCAACCCTAGTATTTCCATCAAACGACAAGAATAGTTACAGATGCTCGAGTTACTATTAAGCGATACGATAATGCACTGAGTCATAACGTGGACGTAAAAGAAACAGAGCACGGCTACTGTTCTCCGCGATGGGAGATATCTTAGCGAGCGCAATGGTGATCTCGGGATGAAACGGCGTGACTAGGGAGGTAGGGGATGGGGAAGCGCTGCGCGGGGTCGCGGCTTCGAGCCCCGCGGAGAGCAGGGACGGCGGCGAGGCAACTCAATCCATCACGAAAGATGATCGTCGCGATAAGAGAGGCGGCGGGTTGGCTGGCAGGAAGTTTGAGGCGCATCGAAACAAAACGCTACGTCCATTGCGCAAAATGCTTTCCGCGAGGGGGCGCAAAAGGGGAAGAATATGACATCATCAATTTTAAGGCCCGCTATCGCTTTGGGACGACGCGCAAAAATTTTCTCCCCTCACGGTAGCATAGAACATCCGAGAGATAGCGTCACGTAGGGTTTTCTTCTCCGTCCACGAGGTCTACAGGTTGGAGCGCAGAGTCTCCTTCGCTACAAGACCGCTCTTTTTTTATCTTCTTTAAGCTTATCCAAATAAATTGTTTGTTATTGAATAATAGTTAGTAAATAAAACATTTTATGTTATTAATCTGATTTCTGTAGAGTGTAAACCGAAGTCCACTGGAATCCAGTAACTCACTGAGAAGGCGCGTATGGTAAATACTGTACCGGTGATGCAATCTCACCTCAACGAGTCAGACAGAATTACAAAAAAAAGGTGACGTGCGCATAATCTCTGGTGTCGTCTGTAGTGTTGTTTGTGTGAAGGAGAAGCTTAAAAACTAAAATAGTAGTACAAGAACAAAAATATAACCGCACCTTTTAATTCCTTTTTCTTTTTGAATAATAAGGTGGTTTCCTTTTATTTTTTATTCCCTAAATCGAAAGATTATTACTCCGGGAGTATGCATTTCAATCTTTTAGATTTTCAAATGATGATATCTATTTTTCGTGATTAAATGAAAAGTGAAAATTTTCAAGCGCGCGAAAACGCGAAGGCTAAGTATGAATGGTGGGAAAACCCCGTGTGACGTCGTTCTGATTCCCGCTGCCGCAAAGTGAGGTGAACTTGAGGCGAGGACATGTGCGCCGCTAGGCGCAGGCTGTTGAGGCATGCTGCTAGCAGGTAGCAGAGTACCCTGCTAGCAGGTAGCGCTTGGCTTAATTATGGATTATTAATACCTTATCAAAATAAGGAGACTTTCTGACCATAGCCATTTTCAATAGGTGATTATTAAGACATGTTTCCCTGAGCTTTGTGCCTCATGCATGCATTGGTAATCTCAGACGATGTAAAACTCCTATCTACTCGTATAGAGACTAGGTCCCTGTGACGTCACGTGGAGTGGCATCGCATGGGCGCCAATCTGGCCTTTTTCAAATGCGGTTAAAATTGACCATTACCATTCGCCTAAAATGGGATTTCTAAAACCAAATAATTTGTATATTATGAATACACTAATGGTGGGAAACGAATCATAATCAATGCCTTTCGTTTCCTTTGATGAAGGAAACTACCCTATTCTTAAGTGACAAACAATTGATTTTTTAAATGCATTATTATTATTTTAATATTTTTGTTTTTTTAGGTACATTATTTTTTATTTTTTTGTGTGTTATTTCTCTTAATACTTTCTTTTTAGATAGCAAGAAATGTCAAACCTTAGCAATAAATACTCAGACGCTGACCGGGCTACAAGCCAGGTAACCCATTAAAAGGGATCCATTACAAGGGAAAGAGAACCATCATGGTGGAAGGGATGGAGGTAGCGAGGGTTATTTTTTGGTAGCCGCCAAAGAGGAGCGTCTAGGAAGGGGCCAATCTGGGGGGGCCGATCGCGCAAACAAGCGATTCGGACACGCAGAAACACGAGTGCCGCCTTTCGGACTCTTCGAATGTAGGGGAGGAGAGTTAGCCGTCGTCGCGATGGTTGCTGTACACCGCAAAGGAGTCAAGACCTCACCGCTCGCCGCCCTCCGCCGCCGTCCTTGCGTTTTAACTCATCTCTCCGAAACTATAAAGCGGTCAAGATAAGGAGGGACAGGCAGGTGTATGAGGTCGTCCCGAGAACGGTGGTTTCCGAGGAGTCAAAACACGAAAGATGCGCGGAAACGAGAGGGCAACAGGCGCTGAAATAATGTACGGAGGGGATGGGCGGAATCTTACAAACGGATGGAGACACTGCGAAAGGTATCAAACGCACGCCCAATGAGGTATCAAGTTCTTCCAAACGCTTATTGAGGGAAGAAAAGAAATAAGCTCGAGCCCTAGACCGAGTGATTTTTGTTAGGAATCTTGATACACCCATGCGTCGAATTTCAGGCGATGTGTGTGCATGAATCTGAAAAAAAACGTGAGATATATCAAGTGTCAATTTAACTTTTTCCGCCGATAAAATTCAACGAACTGCGTAAAGTATCGCAAAAGATAAAGTCTACGAAGTCAAAAAAGAAACAGAACCCTGCTGTAAGGAAATATTCGCGCATGTTTAACCAATATCAACACATTTCATTTTTAGGGCATATTTTTTGCCAAAAACGTCCAGTTTAGCCATAAAAATTCTCGTAATCAGCCCATTTAGGATGCTACACGCATTCATCTCCAGGCGACGAATAATATTTAAAGCCATTTCAGAACATATATTACCCCCAAAACTGACATAAAGTAGCCCAGCTACATATTTATACCAGGAGTGGAAATATAATTCACAGTGTCCGGCGATATCTGGTGGAAGTTTACCATTCTCAGGATTGGAAAATTTGGATACTTGTAGAGACTATGTAATTTCTTCCAATAAATACCTTCCAACCATATTTGAGAACTTGAAAGATTACATTACTAGGCCTCTTTTTTATTTTTATTGACCTCAATTTTTTAATGTTGATTAGCGTCTCAACATTACTTAATTTTATTTATTTATTCAACACCAAAAACAGCATTAAGACCTACACATTGGCTTTTATAAACAAAATAAATCATGTAAATATAGTTAAAAAACAAGAATAAAAATAATCTCATAAATGACAATCATTTTCAACATATACATTACGTAAAAAAGGAGGGTATCAAGAAGATAGTCTTTTCAATTGGTTATTGAAATTGGTGCCGGAGGCACAGAGGTCAAGAGAAGGATAAATATTTGAGATGGTATTGAAAATAGAAGGTCAAAACTAATACACCTTAAATAAAAAATAAACGGGATCGTTCAAGAAAATACAGCAAGCCCTTCAAAGGTCTCAGTAACAGAAAGAAATAAGGTTGTTCCTTGCTGAACCACGGGCTACGTTCACGGTTAAAGGAGAAGAAATGGCACCTAAATATTCCAAGCCCTAAAGAATGAAAACCGACGGGAAAGAGCATTAAACAAACGGTAAATAGTCGACGGAACTATGTAGGAGGGTAAATTCCAATCATCGACGCGTCAGTCATGTCACCTACGTCCGACTGGAACACCTACCGCCCATCACTCGGATAAAGGGACTCGGGAATTCCTCTGACTCCCGCCGAGGTTAATGTTTTTTGTCAGGCGGCGGAAAAATATCTCGTGACGTCGCACTCGGTGGAGAGCCGTAGATCACGCGGCCACTATCTGAGGAGGACAAGCGGACAAGTGACGCATGAGACGACACGCATGCCGGGAGCCGAGGGCAAACGGATTCCAGAAGGAGGCATAAAATAAGCGACCGTTTTATTAATTCCGAGAGAGACGGTCTGTTGGCGCAGAATGATAATCTGACCGCCGCCACTCAATCCTTCACCCGGGAGCAAACGTCTCTTATCAGCGTCCGTCCTATCTCCCCCTTTCTCACCTCGAGCATCAAGGCGATGGATACTAATGTCCCGGCAAGCATTCTTCCTCGCCTGTCCAACTCGACAAACCCTGCTATCCTAGGGCACCAACCGCAGGACTTCTGTCTTTAAAGGCGCTCATCTCCTCGATCTTGTACTCTCCGGACGGCCTGCATAACAACTCCCTCTTGACTACCACTCTTGCTGCCATTACTAACGACCTCTCCCCCGCCGAACACGGCGAATATTGCGTGCGCAGTGGCAAGCGAGCGGGGGAATTGCTCCCCCCGTGGTTCGCCACTGCGGAGGCGAACACGCCGAAGTGCAAATCGCCCCCCGGCCACCGTCATCCGCCGAGCGAAAGATGACCCGCGGTCGGCGGGACAACAGGGGCGCGGGACGCTCCCGGCCTTGCATCAATCCAAGCCGGGTTGGACAACACAGTGCGGCGAAGGGCCCCCGGCCAGCCTCCGACCCTTTTATGCACCCCCATCAGCTGGTAAGGGGGTAAACCCCTATAGACCCTCTTTAAACCCGTCCCCTAGAACTTAAAGCGTTGGATATTTCCTGTGGGCCGTTTTTATTTGATAATTTTAAATATGTCCTTTATTACCCACCGACCCCTCCTCTGTACTCTGATGAGAATAGAATCATCGGCATGAATATCTATTCATGAAATAAGATTTGATGCTTTCCCGGCGAATAATGCGGGCTAACTTTTCTCGGGATTCTCACCGGACTAAATTCTAAATCTTAGCCAACGTTTCGAGCTCTGACTCGGGGCTCATCCTCATTCAGCAGCCCTGAGAATGACCCGCGAGTCACAGCAGGAAACGTCGGCTGAAATGGAGTATTTAACTCGGTGAGAATCCCGAGAAAAGTTTACCCAAAATATCGATCCATTTTCGGAGATTCTTACCACCTCCTCGTTTACTCACAAAGTTTTCAGGTTCACTTCTATTACTAAGAATTTTTGCTGACGTTTATTACTTTCGGTTAATTAATTCGGTTGATGATTGCACGGTAATTACCCGAACCGCGAAATTATTATTTCTTCCATATTTAAACAAGTGGGTAAAGCTTTAAGTCACCCGCATTCCTTTAGAAGAAAGTGGAAAATGCTGAATGGTCTATACGGGTCGCAAAAAACATAATTCTCAAGCCATAACTTTGATACCATAGCAAAAATGTGGATGAATAATTTCATCTTGATTCATAGAAAAGAAGGTAATTCGTATATTCATACGCACGTCAAATTGTGCTCTTTAGTAATTGGATACAATGGGGTCGACACTCATCTCTTGTGTGGAAATTTTGTGGAATCCGGGGTCTCCGCATTCGGGATTCAAGTGTACGTATAGGTTTATATTTTGTTTTTTTTCTTTCATTTTTTGTATTTGCACTTACTGAGCCTTGTGGTCGTGTTTTTTTTGTGTCCCTGTGAATCGATTATCCTCAGTAGTTGTGTTGTTGTAAAATATCCCTTGGGCCAGAAACGCCCACGATAATAATTGAATCGAGTAATTTTGCTGGAGCATTTGCTTTGCATACGTATACGGCTGGTGTCCTAACACCCCTTGCCTGCCACACGCCTTTTTAGGCGGGTTGCGCGGTAGTATGTAGACATTCCATCAGCGTGATGCACCCCCATCACTGCGTCCATCTCGGGGCGCGCGGAATCTGACAAATTTGTCCCCCTTCCTCGCGACCAGGAGCAGAGAGAGAGAATGAGAGACCTTGATCTGACCCCTTGACAACGCGCCCATGCTGATTCTTCGAGCAAGCCTTTTGCCGCCGCCAAGAGCGGGGGATGTTCCGTCACCGCGGCGCGGTTGGTCACCCGATGTCGGCCCGCGCATTAGTCTCGAGTTAGGGCCGGATGAAAAATGCACGCCTCTATCCAAATGCCACTCGTTTGTAAACGTCCGACCGTTTGCCTCCATTACAGCGCCCGAGGAGTTTTATGCCTCGCGGTCTGCCGTGTCGTTTTCGGCCGGCCGTTATCAGATGCGATCCTCTCGGGCTACATGAAATTCCGAGGCAGACACCGCCAAGATCCTGGCGAGATGATTATTAAAGTATTCTACCGATTAGGTAGGTTTCCATGGAGTTATTAAGAAGAATTCCGGGAGCCCCCCCTTACATCATGCACTTCCCTCTTCAGTGCACAAAAAGACCTACTAGCTAGACTAAGACTACTACCTTTCATTCTATCTAAAAATCCTATTCTTTTCCTTCCCCTCCCTCGTTTACCTAACATTATTCCCTCTAACACTGTTTTCAACATCCCATCGCCGCTAAGTACGCGCTCCATCCATACCTTCTGTCTCCTCCGTATCTCATCTAAAAGCTGCCTCTCCTCACCCACCATGTCCAGCACTTCGTCGTTCCTCCTCCTCTCCGTCCACTTCACCTTCTACATTCTTCGCCACACCCACATCTCGAATGCCTCCAGTCTTCTCTCGTCCTCCTTCATAAGTGTCCACGTTTCTGCATCGTAAAGCGCTACACTCCAGATCAGACTCTTCACTAACCTTTCCTTTAAATTCTTACATAGCGAAATCTAGGGAATTCAAAAAATTTAGCGGACATGAACAACAACTCCCTGAATAGGGAGACCTACCCAGGCGGGACTCGAACCCGCGACCTCTTATTTGGCAGGCGAGGAGTTTACCCCGCCGTCACCGGTGAGGAAAATTAGAGCCACCGCCGGGATTTGAGCCCGTACCCTTAGGGTTCGAAACTAACATTTTTGCCCCCACCCCCATCCCCCGTACGTGAAAATTCAAGGTGAAAATATTCACGTGAAGTGTTCGTGTGTGTGTCTCACATTTCCTCGAGAGAAAGGCCTTTTGCAGCCAGGATAACGTCGTGCAGTTGTGGGTAACAGTAGAAGGGCAAAAAGTTGAGTTTTACCCGTCGTGATGAGGCAGGGCAGTACGAAGTAGCTGGTGTTGTAGATTCGCCGCGAAAGGGTTAAGAGGTTCGATTGGAGGTGGTCTGATCGGGGATTTTATACCAGATTTAACCACCTTTCAAAAAATTTCGCGTAAAAATATAGCGGAAAAATAAGCGGACAATAATAGGTTTTTGTGAAAAATAGAATTAAAATCTTTTAAAAAAATTATGCTAGCTATCGATGACCAAATTTTATATTGTAAAATCCATGCTTGTGTTATGTGGAAATTAGAATGCATAATTTTCTTTATCTAATATTTGGAATCTTAAGGCAATGTCATAGCGAGCGGGGCTGTATCTAGGGTTTCAAACCCCCTGAACGTCTAGGAGATAAGGATCTTGTGCACTCTCTCCTACTGAATCATGATCCGAAATATACCCTTCCTTACTTGACCCCACCTCGCGAAATTTTTCTGGTCACGGCCTTGTCTTGAGGTAGTAATGCACTGTTCCGTTGGAAAATCAAGTCCATCTTTTACTAATTCTAGTCGATTACATATGAAAGCCCGCGAGCCGATCTAGCTTCAGCGTTTCTCTGCCGACAACTTGAAAATTAAGTGGCTGATCAGAGAAGATAAAAAATAAACCCTGAAGCTTTTTTATCATCCTCCGTCTCCGAATCGATAATTTCTCTTTGCAAAAAATATTGATGTACGATCCCATTGTGAATATGTGCGGAATCGATTTCCATTTTCAGTTCTTGTCGTCGTGTGAAACGACCTCTCCGGAGACTTTCTTGTCCTCTGCATTCCCTCCCGGTGATATTTCCCACCGCCGCCACGGGCGGACTGCCCGCCTCAATGCCTCGTCTCATTTCCTCGCGACTCCCCGTCTTCTCTGTATGCGTGAGCTGGTTCTTTTGGCGACGTGAAAAACCCGTCCTGCGAACCATCTCTTCTTCCCCATCCGCGCTCTGTGTTCGCCGAAAGTAAAATTTTTCGCAGTTGATCGTAAATGCTAATTTGCTTATTCAAAAAGTGGTCCTCCTCCTCCCCCAACCTGTAGGGCCTTAGTTTTTAATTTAATGCCTTACGCATATCCGTCCCCTCCTCATAAGGGCCCGTCCCCAGTGCTCCCCTATTGGTCCCCGCGGCAAAATTTATGACCCCCACCCCCCACCCTCCTTCCCGATACGCTTATAATAATGCACATATAATCGCCGTCGCGTCCGTAAAGTCGATGACAGGCGGCCCGGCGCAAGGGAAGGGGGTTATGGCGCGCGTTCCGATGCTGAAATATTTCCTCTCAAATAAATTAAACGTTCGGCGGGACAGGGCGGGTACATTTCTCATGCTCTTCCGTCCAAGCGACCATTATAGTTATCTCTTCAATATTTATGAGTTTGCATTGTATGTATGGGCAAGGAGAGGCATGCGATGCAATTAATTATTGAATCGGATTTCGGGTCGTGAGGATTTCGGCGTCGTGGACGTTAGGGGTATCGTGGGCGCGCATTCCGGATGCGGCAGGCGTCGTCGATATCGGCGATATTCGATCGATAAATCGTCGTCCGTCTCCTCATTACTGTTTTGAGTGAGCTGCTGCATCGGAGTTTGCGTTCGCATTAAGTGGAATGTCTGCCGGATTCGGTCAAGTGGTAAGACGAAGTGGGCCCAGTTGGAGATGGGGCCAATGAGCAATTGATGTGACAATGTTACCTATTATCAAGCACCAGTGAACACCACAATATTTGTATCACATTATTGACTCCGCATAAGTACCATATTACATGATGGTGATCGCCATTACCTCTGACTATTATTCCAGGATTTACATCGCAAAAAAAAAACAAATTATTCCTTCCTTGTTTTTCTTGCTAAGCAATCTGAATTCCTTACCTCGTCATTAAATTTGAACTTTCATGATACGATATGATTCATGGCACGTGGAGATGAGAAGTAGCGTATAATACGAATAATCTGGAGTCTTCCGTACGAAAATTACCTTAACAACCATTGAAGAGGAACCACTTGTGTTTTCTAAGGATAATTGTAGTCTTGGTCTTCTTGTGATTAAAGCCTTCCGATTAAGCCAAAGACCAAGGTTATGCGGTTTTGTAAAGCATCACGAACGTAGAATGTGAGACTTAAGATAAAGGTGGGTGGTGAAAAACTTGAGCAGGTTGAGCAGTTCAACTATTTAGGCAGTACGTTAGAGGAAAACGGATACAGTAGTAAGGACATCAGGAATAGAATTGTATAAGCGATGGAGGCGTTTATGAACAGGAAGCAGCTTCTGGGAGGTGCGCTATGTAAGAATTTAAAGAAAAGGTTAGTGAAGAGTCTGATCTGGAGTGTAGCGCTTTACGGTGCAGAAACGTGGACAGTTAGGAAGGAGGACGAGAGAAGACTGGAGGCATTCGAGATGTGGGTGAGGCGAAGAATGGAGAAGGTGAAGTGGACGGAGAGGAGGAGGAACGACGAAGTGCTGGACATGGTGGGTGAGGAGAGGCAGCTTTTAGATGAGATACACAGGAGACAGAAGGTTTGGATGGAGTTAGTGCTTAGCGGTGAGGGGATGTTGAAAATGGTGTTGGAGGGTAGAATGTTATGGCAACGATAGAGGGGAAGGAAAAGAATAGGATTTTTAGATAGATTGAAAGGGAGTAGGCCTTACAGTGAATTGAGGAAGGCAGCGCTGGAAGGAAAGGGAGGCTCCCAAATCACTTCTTTAATACTCCATAGAAACCTACCTTTTTCGGTAGAATACTATAATAATAATTGTTGTCTGTGGTGGCGAGTATTGGTTTGATTTTTATGGGCTTGATGCAAATGTATGTCATGGAGTGCAAACTTCAGTGGATAATTCCGTCGAGAGAATTAGATTAATTTAATTTTTGTCGAGAAATACACGTCGAAAGGGAAGACGCGGTTCGCAGCGACCAAGCGTTGAGAACGGTTTGAAATGAAATCAAAAGTAAGCAGTCATAAATGATAGCTTCGCTTGCCATAAGCACTATCACGCACCGCAGGCATCATCAAGGACATAGGAATTGAGAAAGACTCGAATCTTCTGTGATCGTTTACGAATAGTGACTCCGTACTCGACTCTATAGCGGAGCGATTAATTACATTACGTATTTGAATTAATTCGCGCGTACAGGTGTTTCTCCAGAACACTTTGGATAGTTTTCTTGGGGAAGATCGCTCATGAAACGTGTTATTTTTTCGCCATTCCCATCTTAGCTTATGACTGCGAAGCTGGTACTTGAAGATGATGTAGCAACATTGAAATCTAGGTCGTAATAAATTTTATAATCGTGGAAAATTTTGAAGTATTCATTTCAATATTGAAAAATTCCACTCCATAACTCTTGAATCTTGAATGAAACGCGTGTAAAAGGAGAAACTATTAGCCAATTTTACCACCTTCAGTTCGGCAAATGAGAGCCACCTTGTAACCAAAATGCCGGTAATGAAGCAAGATCTACTGGTCCTCCTCTCGGTTTTGTTGATTTTTTAGTTGAGGCTTTTCTTGACGGTGAGATTCTCATTAAAACCGGTGAGGAAATGCGCGGGTGATTGCAGTGTGAAGGGAGGAAAAAAATTGAATAAGGAGGTTGTGGGAGCGAGATGAAGGCATTCGAGTTGTCGGTACGGCGGAGGGTGGATCACATACATAGTAGTGGAAGGGAATATTCGGAATGTGGAAGGACGTTTGGATTAGATGCGGAGGAAGGAATCGAAGGGAAAAATCAAGGACAAGAGAATGCGGAATTCCACAATTGGGGAAGGGATCCTAGATAAGCGGTGAGGAGAATGGTCTGGAATCGCTTTTTATAAACAGAATGTGGAGAAAAATAAGGGAAGAAAGCGGATGAAAGACTCAGGGCCGAATTCTGAAAGTCTTGTTCCTGAATAAAAGTCGGTTAGAATAAGAATAAATAATTGTATTTATTTAACTTGCTGAGTTGCTAAAATCGTATCTCAATTGAGTTGAGGTTAGTCTCAAAAATACAAAATCAATCTCGAGTCTGAAATCCGAACCATCGAGGTAGACTGAGGACTCGACATTGAGCCAGGTTCTGAATGCGGCACTTAGTGTTTTCCTGGGGAATTATTTCGGTGGATGGCTCTCAGATTTTCCACCAGATGCAATGTCTAATGAACTAATCACCAACGCCTAGATGGTGGTTGTAGTAAGTATTTGGAGGAGACGACCGACAGCTGAGGTCATTTGCGCCATGAGGAAAGAGTAGGCAAGGAAGGGTAGAGAGAAACCCGGCGTCAGCATTAGCCTAATTTTAACGAAAGGCGCCAAGGGGACCACGGCTTAACGTCCCATCCGACGGACGGAGTGTTGCGCTTGAAATGTCCTCCACACAACATTCAAACAGGGATCGGGCAGCCTCAAAAAATTCCCTGCCACCGCCGGGATTTGAACCCGAGCCCACCGGGTGGGAAGCCAACACTCTTGCCACCGCACCAACCCGATCACCTGGTTGTAATAATGCAGGTAGACTTCGGGCTGAATTTTGAATAAAGTTTTAAATTTTAATGTGAACAGCATGTTGCTTTTAGTGTAAAGGGGCACATTTTTTTATGTGCTATCAGGAACGTAGTTATAAATTTGCTTGGAGGTTACTCCTTGTTATTAAACGATTTCGTGTTTACTCATTGATTATGGACTACTATTTCCTGTTTTTAAAATCGGAGTCCTCCCTCAACTTCCATTTGATGGAGATACATACAATCTTCTCCGGGGTGGTATTAGTATCGGCCGCCACGATTCCGGCATCCGATAGGGACGGAGAGGTGAAAAGCGTGAGGTTCTGGGAATTGAGAAAATCCGATCTCAGAGAAAGAAAAAAATGGGACCAGCTCACTTGTCCGCGAAAAAATCGGTGCAGATTCGCCGTTGCGATGCTCTCTTGTTTTTTCGTAAAACGGGAGGCGGCGGCGGAGAAGGGGGCAAACTCGTGTGGTTGGGTCGTGACGGCGGAATCGTGCCGCGTGTGATATCCAAGTGCCTCGACGTCGTCTCAAGGCGGACGGGACCGCCGCCTTCCCAGCAAACTTCCGGAAGAAAGAAAATAACACCGCGCCTGACTTCACGCCGTCTCTTTGTCCTTTTTGATCAAGTTCACAGTTCCTGAGGAGTGTCTTTCTCCGGAATCGCGAAGTGCCATCCTTGTCGCATTTACTAGAGGTTGGCCACAGGGAGCATTGTTTCTGAGAACTGGAAATAATTTTTCGTGCTCACTTCATGAGCGCCACTATATTCTACCATTAGATGCTATGGTAGTACGCCTTCGCTCACGCAGATACAGTTTTAAGTTGAAGAATCAGTCAACCGCTCTAGGGATAGCCAGTGGAGTGTCGCGAACTGTCATCCTAGCTGCATTTAATAGAGGCTGGTCTGAGGAGAGTTGTTTCTAAAAACTGGACATAATTTTTCGTGCTCACTTCATGAGCGCCGCTATATTCCATCTCCAGATACGATAGCAGCTCCCGCAGATACGGTTTTTGCTCCCGAATTTATTGTTTTATTTGCTCCCGCAGATACGGTTTTAAGTGGATGAATTACTCGACCACTCTAGCGGTCTTTTTTGCGTCATATTACTCATTTGAACTAAAGCTATCGCCTTGAAATTTTCAGGCTATATGCAGAAGGCTACTCAACATTTTTTTCATTCGCTGGCTTCCGCTGTGATGAAAGGATGATGTCAATATTTTCGAGCTGCGTCCGCGTATGTTGTTGAAAGAATCCACAACAGTTTCGCCAGCTATCCTGCTGGCGTCTTCAGGTGAAGGATGACAAGAAGGACACGACAGGGCGGTTGGACTGCGCTGGTGCGCATGGGTTACGATATTCAGCCGTAGCTGCTAATCGCACGTTTGCCTGAGGTTTAAATTGGGCGGAAATGCAGTAATTGATATGCGAGGGAGGTGTTTGCATTAATTATTGTATCAATTATTGAGCGTACTATGTAGCTAGATGTATTTTTTCAGTTTTCTTCATTGGACTGGGAGAAGAGGGAATTTCGGTCTACGTCGTTTAGAGTGAGGGTTGGGTCCGTAATTCCAGACTTGGTCTAAAAGTGGGTTTTGAAGTTGGCTGAGTGATTTTTCACTTGTTTCATTTGAATAATATTTTTAGGACGGTTGGCCGAGAGGAGGCATTTTGATATTTTCTGCGATTTAGTCGTCTCAGACGAACCATGGTACATCGACAATGCGTCTGAGCATTTTCTTTTGGACTGAGCAGATTTTACGCAGGTTGTTGAATGAAGTCGCCGCCCATGCACAGATAAGAAGAGGACGGACCACAGACAAGTAGAGGGTCTTTTGGTATCCAGCTCGAGAAGCTGGATACCAAAAGACCCTCTCCTTTATGCTCATGTTCCTCTCATATACAGGGACTTTTGGCGCCCAAACTCGGGAATTTTCTTCGTCCAATCAGGGAACATCCTCAAATTAGCGGGGAATAATTATTTCCTAGGCGCTGTGGATAAATATATACGAGTAATCGATAATTCAGTTCTTCACTTTATGTAAGGCAACAATAAGAACGAAGACGGTCGCTCACCCCAACGGGTATGTCTCCTGGGAACAGATGTCAGGGCCCTTGAACGGATTGACAGGCATTAAGACCGATATTTTACGTGTAACAGGTCAAAGTCACTTAAAAAAACTCCATGGGAAATTTTTCTCCGGCTGACTGGTTGACTTTTATGGCGGCAATGTAGTTATGATTAATTCCTCTCATAAAACAGCAGTCATCAATCTCAGGAATGACCTGCTACAATCACATAGGGGGAATCTTTACTAATCGGTTTATTTCACCACATTCTGCGCACTTAAAACTCATTTCCTACACATTTCACAAATGATGCCAAATGCATTTCTCAAAATCCAGTATAAAAATGATTTCTTAGAAAGGTTTTCCAGCATTTTGTTCTCACAGCTATCCTGTTCTACTATCTGCTCCGCCTTCCTGATTCTCTACCTTAAGCCATACTATTTCTCATGACCCATTCCATTTCTACCGTCAACGTCAGTTTTACTCCTATTATCCGATATTCCAGTATTTTAAATCGTTTCAGGCTTGAAGTGGTTGCAATGTGATATATCTATGATAAAACATAAGCGACAAATGGAGATTTCCACACTTTAATATATAATTCCACGACCGACCAAGGTTTCGACATTCTACGGCACACGTATTTTAAATTTCTACATTTCATTCTATCTGGAAAATGACACTTAAGTGTCGAAACCATGGTCGGAAGTGGAATTATATATTAAAATGTGGAAATTGACATTTTTTGTTTACATTTTACGATGAATCTCATATCTATCACGGTCTTCAAGTTCTCATCGCAACCAAGTGATTAACATGACGTTACCTCGCAACTTATTATATCAAATTTCCTTCAGGCTATATTACGCAACGCAACGAATCGTGCTCATGCCATGCTCATTACCATTCTCATGCTTTTCATGCACATCCTTGAAACAATGCAGTTAAACCATAACACTGATTTAATTAAAAATATCACGACTTGAAGATTACAAAAGGGCATTAAATATAGTTACGTAAAATAAAAAAGGACACCGAAAATATATCTTCATTATTTCAACTATTTTCTCATGAGCTGACGATCTTAAATAACGAAAAGAAAGAGACACAACAATGGAGAACAGTAAAATTCACTATGCACGTTCAACACTGATTATTTAATAATACCCACAATGGTTTCCATACTGATATATCAATTTAATCGTCAATTAAGACCAGTATAGATATAGCACTATCGCAACCTTGGTCGCGGTTGATAAATATTAAGTGTAGAACGTACCTACTATGTGAATTTTATATAAAAAGAAATAACTTCCGCAAAGTTAAGACAGGAGAATTGAAACAGAAAACCTTCCATTTCGGAAAGCAATGGATAATTGGAAGGCAGGACAAACTTACGTAGAGTCGGTAACGTTCAACGTTATCCCATCAAAAGAGAAGCCTAGTTTGGAAATACGATATGAAAATAACGTCATAAAAGTCATCTTGAGTCATTCGGATATGAAGTCGAATTTTAAGAAAATTTTATGAAAATCGTTTGCCAACGTTACGATATCTTTCTCTTATCTTCTTCGGGGATATGAATTATAATGGTTACATAAAATCGCTACATGAAGGCATGAAAGATTATTACAATATTTGTACAATAGGAAATAAAATTTTAAAAAAACATAAAAAGAATTATTTTTTCATAAATGAAAAAGAAGAGAGATGAATTTCGACGTACCTTATTTGCGCAAATTTGTTTACTGATTGTAACTAAGCTAGTGCAACACCATAATTACCATCAATTTGGATTTATTATATAACAAAAAATACTTAGATTGTCAATATCTGATCTTTTATTGCAGTTTTTTTAGAGGTATAAATCATTTCTTTCATTAAATAAATCATTCCAACTTTATAGTAACATCGTAGGAGGAACACTACGACTTTCATTGGTCGCATCCCTCTCTCTCAACGAGCGGCTCTCGGGCATAGGTATTCACACGGTGCATAACTATATTTTAGAAGTGAAGAATGTGAGGTAAGAATGGTAAGCACGCGCTCATGTAGCACTTAATCTCTCAGCATGATATTAAGGCGTGGGAAGCAGCCTGCCAATAGAGTATGCGAGAAAGATAAGTCAGCGGAGGATGATAGAGGGAGAAATGGACATAAAAAAAGAGCTAGGCGGTGAATTAGCAAACAATCAAAAACTTCCTCCTCTTTCAATATTACCTGCCGAAGTGCGGTGCGGCATCAAAGGCCAATACTTGTACGCTATACGCAACCCGAAGCGGAGACATGTAAGGGTTTATTCCAACCGCGTACTTAGAGCGTCGTCGTACACACTCAAAAGAGCCAACAATACATAAAAGCCAATGCCGACAAAATGGTGGAAGCGGCGGAAGTGAGGCGATTTCCTCCTTCTGGGCAATGGGTTGGCATTATTGACAATCGTTCTATAGACGCTCTCAAACGCTCTATTATCATTAAAGGTATTGTGCTGGATAATGCAGGTTTACATGGAGAATTTGCGTCGCAAAAGATAGGTTGGCATGGTGTTGTGAATCATACCGGACCCTCTTAAAGTGAACTTCCCTCTTCAATTCACAATAAGGCACGTTTATTTCATTCCATGGCAATGGTGTACGGATTAAAGATATTGCGAGATATTGGTTAGTTAAAAAATATTCAGCTTTTCCATTTAAACCAATACTTGATTCTTACACCAACGGAGAAAACTTCTTAAATTTTGTGGCCGGGTTTCATTATCAGTTACACAACCACACTATCTTCCTCCTAGACGAAATTCAGACTCGCTTTTCGGAATACGGAGCAGGCGTCGCAAGTCCAAATATTGGCAGAGGTGAAGCTTTGTGGTCGTGCTTATTAAGCTAATGATTGAGAGAAAAAACCTACTTTACTCTTTTGAACTACCGATGCTTTCCAAAGTACTCTATGAAACACGTAACCTTGTACGCAAGATCGCGATGGAAATTCTTTTGTAGCAAGTATGAAATTCACTATGAAAGTACGTAATTGAAAAGCGAAAAAGACGGATTTTTCTCTCCGACTGTGGCTCAATGAACACGATTTCCGTCGCCTTGAAAGAAATCAGCGCGGTGACTTATTGCCAAAACTACGGTAAAATTAGGTACCACCAAACCTAACAATTAAATACACCACAAATCATTTAATACTAGCATCTAACCATGGACTATCGTTCCAAATGAGGCACACCACACACGGATAATTTTAAGTCAACAAAACAATAACCTGCATGTAACCTGAAACCTTAGAAAATCGGCCACAACACACCTTATATTTCAATGAAACCCATGGTTCCTCGCTGATTCCCTACATATATAGACAAGTAAAGAATGCATCATGTCGAAATATTTTTACAGTTAGATCCCATTGGTGATTTTTGAATAAATTTTCGCCTACAAAATGTATATTTTACACTGAAATAATCGAAAAATAATAAGTGGAAAGAAAACAATTCGCTTTATTTTTTCTTTCCTAAATAAGGCAAGAAATAATAAAAGAAAATTTTTAGTTATAAAACACTAGAGTAAAGAGATATTTTGGATTGATACAGAGATTGAGAAGCAACAACTGCTAAATGAAACAAGAGGATGATAGTTAAAAAACCTAATCTGTAGAATAAAACTGGCTCACATTGACGCCGAAAACTGATGCTATATTAATTCTCGAAGGATCCAAAATTTATAAAAATAATTAATATGGCAAAGGAATGGGATGATTAGTTTCAGACCTCTTCCAACTCCACGATGGCCAAACAGAGCCGTCATCCACGGATGTGGCTGTTCAAATACGACGCAAACGTGAAAACTTCAGTTTCGATTGCGGATTCACTCGTATTCAGATGCCGATTCGATTCGCATTCGATTACCTTCATCAGATAGATGCAATTCGTAGGCTACCTTCGCTTGTCGCACATAAGTTTTTCTATGCTCATGTGGCCAAAATTATAATGGCAAATTCCCAAATCAAATCATCCCATATGGGAAACATTGTTTCATTCCGACGATATAGTTTGGTTAAAGACATTTTATTAAAACGTTTATTTCTTTTAAGTAAATTAAATGCACGCTCAAAATGGGATTTTCATTTAATTTACCTACTAGCACTTAATTAGCTAACGTTCTTCATCTCCCATAATAATATAGAAGTTGAAGGTTTCAATTTTGCCCTCAGCCTTAAGAAGCAGCTATGCAACCACCTTAAGCGTTTCTTCGAAAGCCCTCCTCCTACTATGATTCCATGTTTATAACCTTTCCTACCAATCTCAACCACACTCAAGAATCACAGGTATTCCTTCCCTTTCCAGATCAGCAGGAAACACGACAAAAGTCTAAGACGAATACCGATTAATGATACAAATATTGACTTGGTCGACACGATCCGGCTCTGCAAGTTTACCTACTGAATTTGAAAAATCACTTTATTCTCATTATCATTCCATCATACATCACTAATTCAATTGCGTTTTGAAACATTAATAGGTGTGCCGATGAAAATTGAGAGGAATTCACAAAGTTTATCCCACTAATTTCATCATTATTAATTAAAGTAGTCCACCGATTAAGGTAGGTTTCCATGGAGTACTAAAGAAGTGATTTGGGAGCCTCCCTTTCCTTCCACAGATGCCTTCTACAATTCACTGCAAGGCCTACTCCCTTTCAATCTATCTAAAAATCCTATTCTTTTCATTCCCCTCCCTCGTTTCCCTAACATTCTACCCTCCAACACCATTTTCAACATCCCATCCCCGCTAAGTACTTGCTCCATCCATACCTTCTGTATCCCCCGTACCTCATCTAAAACCTGCCTCTCCTCGCCCACCATGTCCCGCACTTCGTCGTTCCTCCTCCTCTCCGACCACTTGACCTTCTCCATTCTTCGCCACACCCAAACCTCGAATACCTCCAGTCTTCTCTCGTCCTCCTGAGTGTCCACGTTTCCGCACCGTGAAATCTCACATGATCTCACAGAGAGGGATGGTACCGCAGCCTGGGATGCAGGTGCTTCCTTCAACAATACCAATAGGGCCGAGATGTGTGCGATAGAATGCATTTTCAATCAAAACCACGGCAAACAAGTACGAATATCAAACTATATTTGAGCCATGTAAAAAGTCTACTAAGAAGGATTGAATTGTATATCACTGTAAAGCAACTCTCGAAATAAATGGTTCGTATATTATTATTAACGCATTCTACCGATTAAGGTAGGTTTCCATGGAGTGCTTAAGAAGAATTCCGGGAGCCTCCCCTTACATCATGCACTTCCCTCTTCTGTGCACATAAAAGACCTACTACCTTTCATTTAATCTAAAAATCCTATTCTTTTCCTTCCCCTCCCTCGTTTACCTAACATTCTTCCCTCTAACACTGTTTTCAACATCCCATCCCCGCTAAGTACTGGCTCTATTCATACCTTCTATCTACTCCGTATCTCATCTAAAAGCTGCCTCTCCTCACCCACCATATCCAGCACTTCCGCGTAAGAGACTTAACATAAATCCATTTTTCCAAGTGGTTCAGGGTTATCATAAATTATCCTTCCTATGCTATAATACACACCGATACCATTGTAACCCGACTTTCGATTGCAGAAACAAAATCAAAATTAACGAATCAAAATCGATAAGCGGCGAACGAGTTCTGGAGATGAAGGCATGAGGGAGAGAGGGAGCATCAAAATCGGACGGAGACGAAAACTGGACGGAGAGGGCACGACGCGCCCAAGTTGAGGCACTGGGCGCCCTGAATTAAAAATGGCCAGTGCAGAGCGATTTTAATCTCGCCCATGCTGATGTGTACACTGTATACACATATGGGTGGGGGGGGGAAGGTTAAAGAGAGAGTCGCTATCGGAAGGAACGATAAAATAAATCTCCTCAGATCGAATAGCTCAGAAAATGAATGACAGGGAACAGAGAAACAGTCGTGTCAATGGGAAGAGATGCAGGCGATAGTCCAGAAACAGCCGTTGACGGGTCTCCACAGGATGGAGGAACACCGCTAAGCATTGATGAAATCATTTATTAATAATAAAACATTCCGTCGTGATATCGGTTTTATGAAATCTCTTTTCCACAGGCGTTGATACGGAACTTCACGACCTGCTAAGAACGCAACATGCGGCCTTGATATCGATTAATGTTTCAAATCTCAAGATAGACGGCCCAACTTTGCAAGATTAACCAACTCAATTAAAAAAACAAGCATAGACTGCATCAGGTAGGTAGATCCATTTTATATAAAGTGCCTAGCAATCAGCTGTAAAATTAAAAAAAAGGCAGGTGTCAAGTGGAGACAACATAGTCACATTGAAAAGGCCTAAAGTCCATCTAGATAGTGCGTATTGAGTCCAGAATGGAGTCATTATGCGGTAATGAACTTTACAGTTCGGACGAGGGCGATGAAAAGATAGAGAAGGCCGTTTGTGGATCCAGAGCACCACGAACATCTGCACACTCGCTCGCTAAATTATGGTAACAGTGAGAATTATAATGGTTAACGACGCATGATAACCGAAATGAACCATTAATGGCGAATCGCTCATTCCGAGAAGCCAAACCGGACACACAAAAAAGCGGACGAAAAATAAAACAGAGCACGGAAAGCTGAAAAACAGTTAAGAATCTGCGAGGGACAAAAGAGGGAGAGAGAAAGAGAGCCTTTCGCCTAATTCATTAAAAATTCATACCGCCTCCCTGGGGGGAAGAATGCTAAATAATTCAACCCGTGTGGACACAATCAAACGGAGAGGAACATAAAAGCCGCCCCCCCATTCCACGAAGACCGATACCAGAACGACGGTAGGGGGGGAGCAAGAAAGAGGTTATCGGAATGTGCTCCATCCCGTTATGGGAAGAAACGGAGAGAAGAGAGAAGGAGACCAAGTTGGCTGGAGGAAGAAAGAAAGAAGTGAAGAGAAAAGGGAAGGAAGTTAAAGGAGAAGAGATGGAGGGGATTTTGTGCCGAGAAACGAGCCGAAAAATTAAAAAAAAAGAACAAAGATTCGAGGTCTTGAGGAGGGAAGAGGGAACCGAAAAACACACCATTTGTATGAGCGGCGCGGAGAGAGGGGAGGGGTCTTTTTCGGGAGAGATATGTGCGCGTGAGGTGGTGGATTAGGAGGGGACTCTTTAGACTGTCAATTGAGAGTGTCAATTAGGTCCCATATTTACGCGGCCCGACCACTCATTCCTCGCCCGGACCCAAAACGCTCTCTCGCCCGCACGCTGCCGGGATGGGATGGAGTGTCGTAACTCGCCACAAACCACCGCACGAATGATGATAAAATAAAAAAATAAAAACAAACGAGTGCTTATAAGCGTCGCAACCCTCCGACGCGATCCCTCACGTCAGCAGTTAACACGGCAACGAAAGGGAATCGGGAAAGGAGAGAGAGAGAGAGAAAAACCCATCTAGCGCGGCCGGCACCCAAAGCACACCAGTCCCCCCCAAATGCGACCCACACCTTCCCCTCTATTACTCGAGACAATGTTCTTCACGGCTCCTTCCCCCCACTCGGGGGCGCCCTCAACCCCACCCCCCCCCCTAAAAAGAGGCACGCCTCGATCAGCCTCCCACTCGGCAGCGGACACCTCCGAAAAACTCATCTGAGCAGAAGAGGGCTGCCTCCCCGGCCATCTCATCTTCCCCGCCCTCCTCTTAAATTATTCATCCTTGTTTATTTTACTATTCCAAACCCTCCCTCCCCCCGAAAGGCTTCCAAAAAAATAAACCCTCCCGTGCACGTATTTATAAGCCTCTCGTTTTGGCATCGCAATTGAGTAGCACCTTCCCAACCCGACCCAACTTCCCATTTCGTTAAGACCTTCCACTTCTACCTGTGCTGACCACGGAGCGGTGATGAGTGCAATGCAATCCACTTATTTCCAATATTTTGCAATTCAATGTTTGTAACTACGTGCCATAGCATTGAAAGTTTATGAATTTGTTAGATAACATCATCATGTATATGAATTAAGGTTAAAACCGCTAAATATACCTGATGTCCTCGTGGAACTCGGATCAATTTGTCCGTCAGCGACGCCAGTGGCGACTTTTGTAAACGCAATTAAATGCGCGGTGAATGATAACACATTTCGTGAAAGAATTGAGGATCCTTTTTTGTAATATTCATGTACGCGCGAGTATTAGCGCTGACCAATTTTACAAAGCGTGATTATTATCATTTGGCTATCCCACAACCTCGAGGAATACGTTTACTGCAGCCAATTTCCTCTAAAGAGTAAGGACGCAGCATTAAAAATATCACGAAAAGAATAAATTAAGAAAATTATACTATTCACTTACAGCAACAATTTATTACATACGGTGCTTTGAAAAACGACTGTCGCGAATTAGCGACTGAGGAGGGTATCTCTTCGACAATGGCTTAGTAAGCACGACCCCGTCTCCTGTGCCACAATGCGAACTTGAGAAGTCAACACCTAGTTCATGAAACCTACTCTGAGATTTTTACTTGGAGGTAGATCACTTAGTGGAGTAACTGGTAAAATACCTCACCGGAAAACAGGGTATCCAAGTCCAAATCCCAGCTAAAGCAATTTATTATTTCATGGCGATTTTCATTCTTTGGCTTTTCCCCAACCCGAAGAGGATTACATTTTCCAAAAGCCGATCTACCCAAAAGAAGGAAGATGGCAGGAGTTAGGATATGACGAAATGAAAAGCTTTAACAAAGGAGATATTCATGGACAGGAAAGAGGTAATGACAGTATCCCTACGTCGAAAAGAAAAGGGCTAGAATAATTCTGATCCATAGCTTATCCCTTTGATATACAAAGGAAGTGGACTTAACGGAGCAATTACGTGGAGAGTAGTAAAGAGTATGAGAATGCGGTGCGGTCTTCATTCAACTGTTTTCGGCTTTAATTTGCGGAAATACAAGCATGTAAGAATTAAGAACTTGGCTAAACAGAAACTTCGTTAAATATTTCGCGGGTACCCGTCATAGTTCAAATTCTCTCGAAATAGAGACCATCTTCGGTCGAAAATCGTTGGGGCCACCCGTCAAAATGGACGCGGCGACATAGCCCAAACGTTTTTTTTTTAACTAACATAAATATACACTGTTCCAAAAACAATATTATTGTGTGGATTATTATATATGGAGGTAAGGAATCAATTTATAAGAACCTACATTTTGAGTATGCTCCTACATGGAAGTGAGGCTGAGGACAGCAGAGGAGAAAGCAATGATAGAGGCCTTCGGAATGTGGTGCTACAAGAGAATGATGATGATCAAATGGATCGAGAGAGTTAGTAATTATGAAGTCCTAAGAAGAGTTGGAGAGAAGAGAAGCCTCATGAAAACCTTAACAAGAAGACGGAACAACCTTATAGGCCACATCTTGAGGCATGATGGCCTGATGAAACAATCGTCGAGGGACAAGTGAATGACAAGAACGGAAAAGGAAGAACTCGGACAAAATGTATGGAATAGGTAAAGAAAGATGTGAAAGAGAAGAAATAAGTAGGTGAAAAAAGATTAGGTGATATTACATTTGAGTGGAGAGCTGCGTCAAACTAATCTTGGGATTGTTGACCAGTGATGATGATGATGGAATATTATTAAGGAAAATTCTTATAAGTAGATAAAGAAGAAGGGAGAGGTTTTGGTTGGAGCGAATACTACACGAAATGAGAACGCTGATAAACATGTTAGGAGGAAGGGAAGCAGGGAAAGAGAAGGAAGAGAGGAGAAGGTTCATGGATATAATGATATTGAATAGAATTAAGTCGAATTAAAGTTCAATGGGTGATGGGTGCAAGCATAAGGCTTCGGGTACAATCACTGGTGCTTCGCATTCGGAGAAGTTTGGAAGATTCTTGTCGATATGTCTGCGGCTTTTATTAAATATATCCCACCGGTTAAAAATATTTTACTGATTACATGGGCTTGTATTCTTATTCCTCACATATTGAACTTTTCTTCGAACTCAGGTCCATCATCAAGGATCATTATCACCTTGATGATGACCAAACAGTTTCCATGGTTGGAAATAAAGTGCCCATTGGAAAGTAACGAGAGAATTTTCTTTTCCTCGTGACTAGGCTCCCCACGTGAGACATCGAGTCGAGCAGTAGCAGATTATAACGACACTAATGATGAAAAGGTACCCCACCCGATCATAACGAAAATTTTCATTCCCAGACCAATTAAAAACCTTAAGCTCGTATTACTTGTATCGCAGGAACGCTTTTCTCGATATCTGAAAAAATAGCTACTTAGATATTAACGATGCTGTCCTTCAACCACAAGGAGTTTACTTCTTGAGCGCCCCATCAACAACTGCCGACACAAACGGTCAACCAAGGATACCGAGGTATGAGCATAAGTAAGGGGATTCCTGATCACGTGCCAGGAGAGCGCAGCCGTTGAAATTACTTTCCACTTGGCAGAACCGTAAAAGTCGTGACTCTTCATGAACATCCGCGCTAGCATCCACAAAGATGGCTTCAGCTCGGGCAACAGATAAGCAGATGTACAGATTATTTTTTTTCCCCTTTCGTTCGAGACGAATGCTAAGGAAAGCTTTTCGCGGAAAAATAACCGCGCACTCAAAAGTCTCGGAAGAATAAGAATTAATGTTCGCGTACTTAGGTGAATACCGGGGCAAATTTGTCAGGTTCCAGACGACCATACGTTTCTTCCGATTTCTCACGAGGGGGAATAGATCATTAAGAAAGAGAGGCAGAGTCGGTCGCCGCTGTTCATCTGGCGTCCACCCCCGCATGCAGTCTTCCCAGCCGCCACCACTGAAGAGGATAGAGGATGAGTGGCTACAAAGTGGCGAGGTGGAGCCAATCTGCATCCGAACAAACGCGAGGCTAATCTGCGGCGTTCGAGTGAGTATCCCGCAGAGCGAAGGCAACGCCGGAGAGGCTGGGTATCTCTCTTCATCCACTTCACAGAGTCATCGCAGCAGAATGCAGGGAGAGTGGGAACGAGGAGATTCCAATGGATGGAGTGAAAATGATACGCTTGACTGTAACGAAAAAATGGCGCTGAATATCTACTTAAAACCATTGCGGAATCTTGAATTCAATGCAAAATAAGTACATGTTACAAGCATGCAAGCAAGGGAAAAATTCATCAGATGCTACATGTGGAACATGTTTCTCTATGGAAGCGAGGCTTGGACATAGACAGCAGCAGAGAAGTCAAAGAGTGGAAGCATTCGAAATGTGGTGCTACCGAAGAGTGATGAATATAAAATGGATCGACCGTTTAATCAATGAGGAAGTACTAAGGAGGGTGGGGGGAAAGAGAAGTTTTCTTAGAAGCTAGGGATAAGGCGGGACAACTTAGTTGGCCACATAATGAGACATGATGACCTGATGAAAACAATCATAGAAGGACAGGTGGAAGGGAAGAAGGCCTTGGGACAGCCCCGAATGAGTTACGTAGGACAAATTATAAAGGATGCAAAAGAGAGGAAATATGTCGCTATGAAAGGCTAGCGGATATGAGAGAGGAAAAGAAAACTGCGTAAAACCACTCTTAGGATTTTTGACAAATGATGATGAGTACATTTTAACATTACTCTAACCTGCCATGTTAACGGCGGAGATATTGACTATAATTGCCATGAGAAAAATCCCCCGGAACGGGAATCGAAACATGGACCTTTGGCTTTTCCAGCCAAAGCGTAGACCATTGAGCCTTGAAAGTGTCATGGTCTGCAAAATGATCCGGAAATCCAAAGGTCCATAGTTCGATTCACGGTCCGCAGAAATCTTTTTCCAATACTAATTACTGGAGGTGTTTTACATATAAACTCAAAATGTACACTGGGGTTTTTATTTCAACTCGCATACAATTATCAGAGAATTCAATTTACAGCATAGGATAGTGAGAAATAATTTTAAGTCCTTGTGTGAAGGCAAGCGGCCGAGAGACAGCTGAACTTTTCCATGGATGACAAGGCTCCTCTTCAAATAAATTCACCAGCATGCTAAATTTTACTCTCAAACTGATTTGGTCCGATCATTTACATTACACGGAGTGAAATTACTTCAAATAAATTATAAAATACCCACGTGAATCCTCGCGGTACAAAATTTCAGTGATTCTCTACTTCAGTTTCACTACGCTTGGAGGAGCCCAAAGAAATAATTACAAAAAATGGCAATTAAAAATTACCTCATTTTAAAAAAAATACACAATCGGGTTTCTAAGGATAATAAATTGAGCCCAATAAATTGAAAACCGCAAGGAAATAACTTGAAATAAATTGCATATTGTTTTCAATGCGAAGTAAACATAAAATGAAGCCTGATACAGCCTTTTTTTTTGGAAACGGTAATGACATTCAAACGCATTATTCGATTAAATATCATTCATATTAGGAATAAGGAACGGACAAGGGATTGTACACCAGAAACGTTTTTATCACAGAAAACATTGTCCGGCAACAGAATGTTCGAAGGCTACTCCCACATTGCTTTTGCTATCGAGTCCACCCATCAACACCCTACGGCATATATTTTAGCAGAAAATTCCCGCCAGTGATTTACCACTGTTAGAGGTCATCTGATTTGCAGGCGCATTTCTTTGGCCAATTTTCATAATACTGAGTATTTTTTCCACAAATAGCACAAACACACTGATCTTTCAATCTAAACCACACAGTGGAATTCCCAAAATAAATGTTACATAACTTCGGCTCATTTGACTTCAAGAAAAATATGGAATAGAACGTAGTTTATATAGAAACATGATCTTTGTATACGAAAATAACATTATACGCCGACAATAATCTAAAGCAAAAGAATAAAATGACCTCATGAGATTAATTTTGACTCATTAATAAAGCAAAACTAGAATGCAATTTTCCACAAGTCTCAAGAATAAGGAATGAAGAAAGGGAACTGTTCACCATTGACGCTTTTATCACGCAAACCATTACCATTATTTGATGAAAACTGCCAGTAAGTTTTTAAGTTACCAATATGTTACAATTGCACCTATTTAAGCCTGAAATAATCTGTTCAACAGTAGACTTGACGTCACAAGAGCAAAGAAATATCCTTGAAAGTCGCGAACTTTTAGTATAACAGGGAGGGTTAGTTTCGATTAACAGTTTTGATGAAAAATGCCAGTAAGTTTGAATTTACGTTAGAATTATGTCCTTATGTATGGCCTTAAATGGCAGTATGTTACAATTGCACCTTAACAAGCATGAAGACTCTCTATATAAGAAATATTTACGCCACTAGTGCATAAAAATACCTACCTATCAAAGTAACGAACATTTAGCATAATAGGGATGGTTACATTCGATAACACAGTTGAATCTTCAAAGAATAAAACCGAAAGAGAACAGTTACTCAAAGCTTTATAATATTATATATGTCCATAAATGATTGTATGTCAGAATTGCACCTTAACAAGCCTAAAGACTCTCTATATAAGAAATCTTTACGCCACTAGTGCATAGAAATACATACCTATCAAAGTAGCGAAAATCGATCATAATAGGGATGGTTATATTCGATAACGCAGTTAAGTTTTCAAAGAATAAAACCGAAAGAGAACAGTTACCCAGAGCTTTATAATGTTTGAAATCGACTCCCGCTGACGTCCCCAAAAAAGGAAATCCTGTAAACGGAGCTGGCAGCGAGCCGGCTAAGCCAACGGTGCCGACCAGAGGAGAGTTGGGGAGGCAGAAATGACGAGAAGACAAGGGGCTGGATGGAGCAACTGGCTATATGGACACGCGGGGAGGTGTTAAAGAGAAGTGATTGGTGAGGGTGAGAAGGTGTGGGAGGATAAGTCTCCCGAGGGGGCGACACACTCACTGATAGACATCTTGGCATTAAGCCTAACCAAAGAGATGCGACGAAAGAACCGTATTTTAATGAGAAACGATTCCCTCTCTCCTTTCACCCAATCCAACCCATCCCTTCCCCACAAAAATATAATCTGACACCCAAGGACGTACGGGAAAGTTGGAGGGAGAGAGATCGTCCCGAGAAACAGGTATGCCGATCGTTACTTCTAATACGAAGACGCGGCGTTTGAACCATAATGATGCATTCCGGACAGGGTTTCGGGAATATATATTCAAAATTGTTCCCGCTGGAACATGGGTGTCGGAAAGCTACGGTTGTCCTTCTACATAACGATCGGCAAGGAGGAAAAACAAGGAAGAAAAACAAAGTCACACACTCGCACACAAAATATAGTCTATTAAAAGAGTATACACCCGGGTCTTCCGACGGTTCCCAACTCCATTAAAGACATCTCCATATTGTTATTTGGAATTCCTCCGTCGCGGTGGAAGTTAAAGAACGGAGCTGAGGGGGGCAGTGGAAGAAGAGAAGGGAATGTGTTCCATAATTTGAATTCCTCGGTCCGGTCAGCGCTCCTTCAAAGGAGACCCCACAAAATATTGCGTACTTACGGCGAACCAAAAGGCAGCATGGCACGCAGCGTCACAGGGAGAGGGAGAGGGTTGAAATCTTCCCCGGACCACAAAAAAGTAACCCTCGGTACTCACCTGGAAGGCAGAAGAAAAAAAAGAGAGAAAATGAGAATCAATCCACGAGAAAAGGTAAAAACGGTCAAAGGAACACCCTTTTAAATAAGGATTTCCACCGCGGCCGGGCATAATTTTCTTTATTGCGACAGCTAATTTAAGCAGATGTCTTTCGCGAGACTCCTAAGGCTAAGGGATCGCAAGAACACGCAGGAGGGAGGTTAGCTGGCAGTTAGTCACACGCATGAGCAGGCACGCATGTCGGAGGAGGGGTTTACGATGTGAAAGAGTTCAGAGGGGGTTCCCCCTTGCGGGGGGGGGGGAGGGGGGTACGAGGGAAGAGGATAAAAAGGCGTGGATTAACTAACGCCGCAATAAAACAATTCCTTCTCCGGGGCAAACACACCCGGAATCTATATCCCCGAGATAAACGGAGCCATAAAGAAGGAATAGAGGCGAGATACGCGGGAGAGAATTAAAGTCAAAATAAATAATGACACCAATAAGTATCACGTGGAGAAAAAGATAAATGGAAAATTCGCAACAGATTAAGCGGCATCCGCAATTTTTTCCTCATAGGCCTGGGCAAGAGTTATGAAGAATTAATACTGAGTGAAAAGGACGTCAGCAAATTATGAAGATAAGATAACAAATAAATCATCCATGCAAATAAATTATCCGCAAAAATTATAAAAGCATTAAAAAATATATCTATAGTAAAATTGCACACAGAAATCTTTATACTCCAAACAAGCTTCTTTTCGCAAAAAGAAATTCAGAAACCCCTAAAAATCTCAAAAGTATATAATGTATAAAATTTCATTACTCGATTTTAATTCGAGTCATGAAGGAGTTGAGCTACAGAGAGACATCGCATTATTTAAAGACCAGGATTTCTCAGCAAAAATCATCAATAAACAATAGAATAACACTATGTGCCCTTGCAAAGCATTCACAAAGTAGCCATACTTTGGATTTTAGTAATGCTGAAATTTTAGATTATGAAAATATTAAAAATATATTATTTAAAGAAATGATTCATACATCTACAGACAAGTGCAAAAAAATCAAACATTAACAACCTCAGTAAAATTTATTTTTATTTGATTAATCCGAATTGAAGGTAATATGATATTTTACTAGCCTATCTACAGTCGATAAAGAAAGTGAAAATAAGGCATAACATAATTCTTTTTCTTTCTTTCATAAATCTTTTTTTTTCATCCATGTACAATAGCATTCATTATATATTTTTAAAATTTTATTATTAAAAAAAAAACATCAATTCAAAAATTGACCACGCCTTCATGTATTAATTCATCGTAACAATTTTTCATAGCCCTGATGAAGACATAAGAAAATATCGAAATGTCGGCAAACATTTTGCATTCCATTTCCCTGGCCTATACCATTTCACCTCCAAGACTACAGTAATTACAATATCAATTCTAAAAATATAAACAAATAAAAGTACATAGTCATAAATAGCAAAAAAGAAAAATGTTCCGATAAGTATCACCTTCGAGGAGTGTTCAGAAAATAACTTTGACTCAATTTTTAAATTTCTCTCGAATTTGTAGAGTCCGATTGTAAAAGCTTCTTTTATTATGCTGGCATTCACGCCCACGAAGTTCGATAAAAATTTAAGCTGCATTCACAGTTTACTTTGCCTGTGGCAACCACTACGGTTAGACGTGTTTTTATGAGCTCGGCTCACACTGAATTGCTTGTACGTGAAATTTTGGTCAAAAACAATACTGTAACGATTCCCCAGCCTCCACATTCGCTAGACATGGCTGACTAAGACTTATTCCAACTCCCAAAAATAAAAACAATCTAAAAGGGCCGTCGTTTTACAAGCATAGATGGCATTTAAATAGATCGCTGACGGAGCAAAAGGCTATCCCAAAGATCGAGTTTGAGAAATGTTTAGAGGATTGGAAGATACGCTGGCACAAGATGTCACCAAAAATGCCAGACCCATATGGAAGGCGCAATGACTTCCCGCTGACGGCAGAGGAGGCGGCCGGGCGGCGGTGAGGCCAGCCAGAGAAAGAGAGAAGAAGCCCGTCAACGGCGCTGAAATGATAATAACAAAAATCCGTCATGCTTGGAGCGAATGCGCGCGCGGACAGGCGTTTTCCCAGAGAGAAGTAAGCCGTCGCGTCCGAAATGAAAAAGGCATCGACGCACTTACGAGCCAGAGAGAGAGAAAGGGAAAGACAGCGAGAATGAGATACTATATATGAAGAGACGGACGGGAATAAAAAACAATTGACGAACAAAGCGGACCGAGACGAGCGATTGGTTTGAGGTGAGGGAGAAGGAGGGGTAGGGGGGTCTTGAGTGCGGGGTGGGCGGGAGATAATTGGCGGGAGGCGGCGGTGCGGGGGCGGGGGGAGGCTCTCGCTTACCGCCCGTGATAGACGGGTGAGCACAAAGGAGCCAACAAAGAGCTTTCGGCCATCACTCGGGCACGGCTTGGAGTGGATGTGCGCAGCCTCCGAGACGTACAGCCCGGAACAATACCCCATCCCCCCTCCCACCTTTATTCGGACGGCCCACGTGAAATGCACTTGGAATAGCATGGTAAGAGTTCAATAAAGTATAACTAATATGTCTTTTCGCAAGCCTCATTTTCTGTGCCAATAAAATTTCGTATAAAAATTTTATGCACAAGGGAAAGCACAAAGAACATTTAAATCGAACTTAAAGGCAATACCTGTTTCATTTTCAAACTATTATTTTGATGACATTTCAAGACAACACGGTAGTCATGAAAATGATATAGTGCATCGAAACCAGTCAACGATTTAAGTCTAAGCTGTAGAAAACGAAGTTCGTTATTTTTTCCTAACTTAATATGCGCTTGTTTAACTATTTAGGCAGTACGTTAGAGGAAAACGGATAGAGTATTATGGACATCAGAAAGAGAATTTTATAAGCTATATAGGCGTTTATGAACAGGAAGGAGCTCATGAGAGGTTCCCTATCTAAGAATATAAAGAAAAGGTTTTTGAAGAGCCTGATGCGGAGTGTAGCGCTGCAGTGTAGAAACGTGGACACCAAGGAAGGAGGACGAGAGAAGACTGGAGGCATTCGAGATGCGTGTGTGGCGAAGAATGGAGAAGGTGAAGTGGACGGAGAGGAGGAGGAACGACGAAGTGCTGGACATGGTGGGTGAGGAGAGGCAACTTTTAGATGAGCTACCGAGGGGACAGAAGGTATGGATGAAGGGAGTACTTAGCGGGGAGGGGATTTTAAAGACAGTGTTAGAGGGTAGAAAGTTTGGTAAACGAGGGAGAGGAGGGACAATATTAGGATTTTTAGATAGTATGAAAGGGAGAAGACCTTACAGTGAATTGAAGACGGAAAAGCTTGTTAGAAGGGGAGGCTTCCAGAATGCTTCCTAAGCACTCCATGGAAACCTATCTTAATCGGTAGAATATTTAAATAATAATAATAAAAGTATGCGCTTACGATGGCATGGGAGAGTCTAATAAGTTAACTCATACCTGAGGGGGTGAGAAGCCAAGGGATACAAGTGATTTATTTACCTAAACAGAGTCAAGTACAGAAATTGATAAAAATATATACTAAACTTGGAGGCCAAGGAATACAAGAAAGTCTCTGTACTGTGCTGATATCGAGTGAAAAATCAAATGCACTGCTAAATATCTTGTTGATCTCGTTTGTTTTCTTACCTAACTCCGTTTAGAATAAAAATTTTTGTGCCCCTTGCCTTCTCACACCCTCAAATATTGTCGCATATTTCATTTTATGGGCCAATTCAATTTCATTGAAAATATTTATGCAATAGAGAAAGTACTAATGACATAAAGTAAGAATTTTCGGAAATTATTACCAAAGAAAGCATTAAATATTTTGTCACGTCCCCCAGTATTTCATGGCAGAGTTCGAGAAACAGGAACAAACATATTCTCACGGCGTATTATATGGGCCACTTCTCTTTCATTTCAACATCAATGCATAAGAATATCCTAAGGAAAAATAACAAGACAAATGTTAAATAAAATCATTCCGATTGAAGTGTTTCTTTGAACGGTGCGCTAATTTAATTGATAAAGCGACATAAAACACTTCATGAGCCGTAAGTAGCGATTATTTAATAACTACGATGATTATTTTATAGAATATAACGGTAGTAAGCAATTATTAGCGGCCCAAATAACGATGCATTAATTACTTCAATACTTACAAAATAATATCAAAACCATGCATTATTTCAAGTTCCTAATGTTAAGACTTACTCTAAGTAATAGAAATTTAAAACTTAATTCTTGAATGTCTCTCTGGATACCTAAAGACATTCGTCATAATTTAAATAATTATATAAATACGGATACTATGTTTTCATTCAATTCAATTTGAAATGCAATCAATACATTGTTAAGCCTACATTAACATAAAATTGTACTTGATAAATAACGACAAACATATTTTATGCCAAAAAATGGATTGTGAAATTTAATGTCAAATGAGTTCGAGATAAAAGATTTTGAAATTCAAGTTAGGAGCAATAATTCATAAATAATCAATGCACGATTTCAGAGACTAAAATTCATGCATAATTCCCCATTTTGCCGGTCACCGAACCGGAGGAGTGTGACAGCCGAATGTAGAATCCTCTTTTGTTGCAATCGTGCCTACAAAGATTATCGTGATTTACTTCGTCATGCTCTCGGTGAAAGTGAATTTGGTCGTGCACGGAAACGGCGTACCGCGCATGAAAGGACGCATGTCAGCTGTGTAAGGCGGATTTGCTAGCACACATGGAGACGGAGGTGAAAGAAATGGAGGCTGCGTGACAGAGCGCCGAACGTGTGGCGTGACGCGAGCTCAGCATGACCGCGACCCGCAGTCGTATTCACTCACACACGCCACGACTCTCACCGGCCTACGCTTTCTTGTATTTCGCGCGTTTCCAGCGCCACTTGAATGCTTTATCCTAAGCATATTCAGAGCCACCGATTGTTATCATAGGGAGCATATTATATTCAAATTTTGGCGCTAAGGAAAGAAAAAAAACAGTCAACCACTTATATGGAAACGGGACAGCTGAAATTATGAGTCTTCGTCGCAAAACGTTTTCGTGACGAGGCCAAGCTGAAATATTACTTTCGTGAATTGATAGAAGGAAGTGAAAATAATTGATAAACTGATGACTTGGTGATAGGCCATTTGAAATTCACAAGCCAAGCAGAAAATGTTTGCCTGACCCATTTTTTGGAATTGGATCTGTTGATTGAAATTGGGACGGGAAGAATCAAACGTGAGAAATAGCATTAAGGACGCTTTAAAAGAAGATAAGAGAAATAAATAACTTTTTCCTAATGGAATGGCTTTATCGATTGTTATGGATGAAGAATGAAATATTTTAAGAATAGAACGATTCGAGGATACAGATTGAGGGAATATCTATAGACATTCCCATTGTATTTCAAGCCACCTAGTTCATTAAACGATACCTATACGTAATAAACCTATATGTGATAAAATGGTCTAAGTCTGAAAATATAAAAATGTAAAATATTCTCCCCGCGTAAAGTTCAATAAAAATCACAAACTGATGACTCCAGTAATCATAACAGTTGTCTTCGATTAGAATGTTTGTCCCACATGTTATTTAACTTAATTTATCACGTCCATAAGCAGCCGTTCTCGCTTACTGGCATTAATTTTCCTAATTGAAAATCACTCCCTTGGCCTCTATAACTTTATGAAACCAGCTTATGAATGGTCACCTTTCTATTTAATATAATCTCAAGAGTAAAACGGAAGAATACAAGGGGATCAAACATCCTTTCCGTTGGCCTGGACAAGAAACGAAGTGGAAAAAAATGGGTACACAGGAAAATCCTAGGGGGAAGCTGAAAGATAGTACCTATTAAAGTATGTTAGGTAGATAGAGGCATCTGTAACTTGAATAAAACTTTGAAACCATTACTTCTATTAGGAAGTGCAGTTCCAAGAAATATTTCACCATAGAAAGGTTCAGGTTTATTATAATATCACCTTAAAATCATAATAGCTCCACAGTTGATGAATAACTTAGCGAAAACAAAATATTACGGATATACAACGCTGCGGATAATCCCGATAAGATCGAATTTTAATAATAAAATAAAATTTTACAATCCCATTTTTAATTCTTACTATCTCCTTGAGCGAGTATGAGTTTACATATAAGGGCATTCAGCAGAAAATGCAAAAGAAGAAATAAAAATCGTTCACATGAGAAAACAGGAGCTGGCCTTTTCTTTTCCATAATCTAAAGCACCTGCTGATTGAATGAAAAAAAAAACTCGATTTCGTTGAAAACTATGAAGTCCGCAGAGAACATGCCGTTGCTAATTAAAAGGTGAACAGAGGAAGCAGATGGTATCATCGACGAACACAAAAATTGAGCGAACGAATAAAACCTCCCACCTTTCCCCGTGGGTTATTTTGATAAAAATGAATCACTAATCACCTGACACATCGACAAAAATCACGCTTGTGCTTACCGAATGAAATGCTTTTTACGAGAATTGGTACCCAGAATAGAGTTTGAATTTTATGCCCTTCACGAATAATTACGTTCGGAGCTGTTACGACAGTAATTTAACGATGCCTTGTTAGCAATCTCCCGCAATCTCGTTCCTTGAAAATATCCATCTATAGCGCCTAACTTTTGACGATCGCCGACACGATGGAAATATTTTTAAAACAGATTAAAAGATATTTAAAACGGAAGTCATTAGAATATCATGGTGAAGAGAAAAGCCGAGGAGAGGCGGCAGTAAAACGCGGACCGCACAAAAACGGCCATAAAAGGTGATAAAAAAGGAGAGATTCCAAAAATATCGACCACGCACCGAGCGCAGAGACGAGAAATAACTCTCTCTCGTCCAATTATTGACAAAAGACTTGCATTTGTCTGACGCGATCCCCTTTTTCTGCCGCGATAAGACATCATAAAACTTGAAAGCGAGGAGAGGGAAAAAATTTCCTGCTTCAACCGCACATAAAACTAGCCCTGCCGCCATCATGGAATTGGGGATCGGCGTCATTTTTTTTATCCGCCCGTTCGGTTCGCCCGCTCGCATACCGAGTGAGCAAAAGTCTCGCTGCACCGGGCAACATGCAGCCGTGATTCCCTAATAGCGACAGGGCGGCAAGAGACGAATGCTCCCGATACGCATCGGAAGGGGAGGGTGGGGGGAGGAGGCGGGAAAGAACGAGGCTGGGGGATGGTGGGAGGAGGCAGGTCTTCGATCCATCGCCGAGTCGGGTCACGGAAGGAGGAAAGTCGCTCGCAACTCGAGTGCAGACTGGCTCGTTCATAAGGAAACAAATGATGATAAATAGCGTGGAAGGGAACGGGCCGAGAAAGTGAATCGGAGCGAACCAGGACCCCCTCTCCCTTTGGCGGGATATTCGCGACTCCCCGCCGGCTTCCGCCCCCCCCCCACCCCAGAATGGCTGCAGTCTCTGAATATGGCCGTCTGGGAAGCGCGCGTCGAAGAGGAACCGATCTGGGGAGAGGTGACACCCACGGGACACTGGAAAGACCACCAGTGGCCTTTCTTCCCCCTGCGTAATGGCGGTGGGTTGTAAAGATAAGATTTCTCGGGATCGCCACCGGATCAGGAACTGCATTAATACTGCAGACGTTTCAAATCATCAGTTTTTTTAAACAACAACTGAAGCTGAACCTTTTGAAGTACTACGACAAAGGATGAATAAAAGAGTTCCCATTGCGATCTGCAATTTAAAAAGCAAACCATTTTCGGGGAAAAGATTTGCTTTGAGAAGAGTTCTCGGGATCACCACCGGATCACAACTGTATTTCTCTGTCGGATTCGACCATCAAAGGTGGAAGAGGGGACTTCTTAGTCTCAACCTCGCCCGAATAAAGGCATCTTTTTATTATCATCAAAACGTCGGCAGTAATGCAGTTCTATATCCGGAGGCGACCCCGAGAGCGCTTCACGCAGTCAATTCGCCGGGAAATCTTTCTTCGCGGTGAGTAGTAATAGTATTTATTTTATAGGTTGCATCGGCGGCTAATGACATTTAGCACCACTTGCCCACAAATAAAGAAAAAAAAGATAAATATTAATAAAAAAGTTGAACTTAAAAATATGACTGAAATAAAAATAAAAAGAGTTGCAATTATATTTTATTAATAAGGCCGCTTGAGCGTATGAATGTGATTAGTCAAGAGACGTGTTCGGGATTGTCTCATAGCATTTCAGCTATGTTTCCCCCGAGGTTGTGACGTACCCGTGCGACCCGATATCTTTCACAGTCCGTCACGAGATGTCGCACGGTGAATGGCAATCTACGCATTGGGGCTGAAATTTCTCTTCCGTGAAGACTTATGAATTGGTTAGGTCGCAGTGACCTATCCCACAACGTGCTAAAACGATTTCCTCCCGCGGGACATTCCTCAGGGAAGTCTACCACGCCGATGGCTTAATTTTACGAAATTTGCTGTCTTGGATCGCAAGCCATTGATCTTCCAATTTTATCGAAATAATTCCTCAACACATTTTCCAGATATTCAAGTGGTACAAGAGGCAGTTCGGAATCCGGGGACCTGAGTGCGTCTTTGTCTGCTGGGTCTGCCTTTTCATTCCCGGTTATTCCCATACGATGGCGTCGGGTCTCAGAGATTTCAACGCTCGAGGGTATTTCATTACCTTTCTGATTTTTAGTCGTTCCTCACCAGGATATCATACATTGTAGTAAGAAGCCACTTAGAGTTACTTTTTATAGTCTTATATAACACCTGAGTTTTCCCATAACACTTCAGAAAAAAACGTCATTTTGTTGGAGTGCTGGCATGAGAGTCTAAGAACGTGAGTGATTTCGACAACAGAGGTCAAACCAGAACTCAATCATAAAATAACATAAGATGCACTAGAAGATCTTAGTGGATAAAATAAAAAAACAAGATAAATATTATCTTGAGTCAAATATTTACCATAAGCCAAAAATTAAGTAGACGAAAAAATCACATAACCTATCAGCATTCGCTAAATTGAAGCACTAGTGCTAAATAAGATACCAGGAGAAATGACTCCTTACTTCATGATTTCCTGTTAAGTTATGCTACTCCGCAATTTTAAAGAGGTTCCTATGGCAGCGTTTACATATTAAGTAACCACATTTTCGGCCGTTTCTGACCATTTATAAACAAAAACAAACATTCATCAAACCCTCCTCCAGTTTCTTACGTAAGATTTTTCGGATTTTCTTCCTAGGTAAACGTAAATTAAAATAAATAAGTTACACCAATTCTAATGGTTTCCTTAGCAATGCATCATGAGCACGATAAAAAGCATACTCTCGTGGTCCCTAATTAGTACTTATTATTAAATAATCATTAGTACGAAATGCATAATCTATGTTATCTACACTGCGCGATACGCTAAATTCGAACACTCCACCTTCCCTAGCTTCCAGCAATACAGACAGTGTTTACACATAGGAGGGGGCAAGAGATTTCCGAAAACTTTTCTTTCCTTCTCTTAAATGATGAACCTCTATGTTGAATGTTGATTCAGTATCATAAACCCTCATCAGGGCTTTTTTTCAATGATTTTGTATTTGTTTCACATAATAGCCGAAAAAGCCCTGATGAAGGTGCATAAATATATCGAAAAATAATTCCAAAAAAACTTATAAAATAAACAAAAGCATACTAATGGAACAAAAAATGATAAAATTGTGAAAAATCATTTTAAAAATTGTATTTTTGGTATTGCCATGTTTTGGGCCAATCAGGGCCGTTCCCGGCTTCCGATGCCGGTTAGGTTTAGTCTTCCTAATTTAGAGTGCATTTGCACGCGCTCACTAGAAGCCTGTCTTTCTAATTCTCCTTCACTAACACTGGAAAGGTTACACTGGTCC